>NC_056733.1:1934771301-1934931301 GCF_019279795.1 Protopterus annectens
GGGTGACTGATGCAGGTCTTCTCATAGAATCCTTTCATCTCTTTGCTAGACATCCACTAGGAGAGGATTCAAAATATGTCATCTTTAATTATTTTAACACTCTGTCTACTTTCCTAGTAAGGTAGTGATCCATGAGTGGAAGAAATAAATGAATCAGCAAAATCTGTTACCTTAGTCGTTGTCTTGACTTACACATTTAACTATTTAAGTACACCAGCTGTAGTCTAATATCCATTGTTAAAGTTGTGAGTATTGAGTTCTGTGGCTTTCACCTTTACTTCTCACCAGTTTAGCTGTATCCATGACTGCGCATACCTCTCAACTGTCCAGATTTTTGCAGAATGTCCAGATTTGTGCCTCATGTTTTTGGTCTGTTCCTCATAAAATGTGTGGTTTTCTGGCAAATTACTGGGATGATCTAAGGACTGAAATCAACAAATTATGATATACATTTAAGTTTCAGACTTCAACTCCTTCAATAAATGTATGCTAACAAAATCCCTGTTATCTAGCAACTTTCTAAGTTTATAAAATCAATATTTAGACTCTGCCTCTATTTTGGGGCCTTTGTCCCCCAAATATATCAGGCTTTGTCCAGATTTCTTAATTTAAGAGATTGAGAGGTATGGCAGTACTCCTCCAGTGAAAGATCAATTTCGAAAAGCCCAACTCATAATTCATCAATCAGAATTTAGCAGCGACAGATTTTGCTGAATAATTTTTTTCTTCCACTTATGGGTCACCACCTTACTAGGAAAGTAGGCAGAGTATTAAAATCATTAAAGATGACATTTCCATATGAAATGTTCTTGATGGTGGTAAACCTACTCCTCAGGTACACAGTCCTTTACTTAAATATCCTAAATCTATGCTCGTATAGATGTAAAAGAGAAAGCAGAAGTAATGTATAGCAATATCGTAAGCTGAGCCAGTGAAGGCTCTGCAGAGAAAGGTAACATCTGAAAGTTAGAACTGTAAGTTTAAGCAATAACAAATGAAACACTAGCTACTTGAAAGGAAATTGGACATCACTCTTCCCAGTATGTGATCATTAGATATCAGTTTCTTTGTACATACTAAGTGAACTTGTGAACTGTCCGTATTTCTCCACTCTCCTGTAATTAATGCTGGTGTAGACTTGCCTGCAGTACACTGCAAAATGTAAATATTTCTTGATGTCAGTATTAAAAAAAGAAACACTCTTATGACAACCCAATAAAATATGAAGTGCAATGTGATATTTTTACAATGTACTGGCAGCTATTACCTAGTGATTTGCACATGCTGACAGATGCAAATGTCATAGCCGGGGAACTACAAGGTGCAAAACTGTACTAACTTAAGCTATAACTGAATATTTTGCAGCTTAATGCTCCTTATTGGGAAGAGATATATTGATGCAAAGTAATAATAGCTTGTTCAGCTACAAGGTAATTGACATAATGGATAGTCTCCACAAAAAAATATATATGTTGTAGGTGGCTGGCATAGTTTTATTCTTTATTATTCAAACTAGTTTGCACATTTCCAAAAAGGACTGGTGGTTGCTAGTAAACAATTAAAACATGAAGATTTTTTTAGTGAAGTGAATGCAGCTTCTCAATACCATAGCACCTCCTGGCATGTTGTATCCATTTATGCCACTGAGTTATTTTGGAGCAAAGCATGATCTATTGACAGTATCTCATTGCACAAATTCTCAATGAACATTTTCTAAAAAAAAAAAAAAAAAAAAAAAAGTCTGAGGGGGGTAACTGTAAGAGCCTCCTGCATGATGATGTGACAAATTGACATCCACCTAAAATGTTTTTGTTGATACCCCATTTAATAAGGTTTGCTTAAAAATGATTCAGTGTTCTAAACCATGTTGGTTTCCATGACCGTAAAACTCAGCAAGCTACTCAAAGCAATTTCTTTTCTGCATAAAGCTAAGTATAAAGCCTGAAAAGAATACTTTTTATAAACCATTGACTTCACCTATTCTATTACCAGCAAGTATCCTGATATATGAGAACCAAATCAGCATTTTTATTTATTTTTTTAAACAGCAAATGCCAAATTATTTTATTTGTATTCCAGGATCGACCGACTCAGGAGTACTGTCTAGTTAAATGACTTTCTCAGAGTCAGTAGGTAATGGAGGTTGAGGGAAATCAAACCCTGAATGACATGAAACAGCTTGCTAATAGCTTACTAACAGCACATACCTTCAATCACCTGTAGTATCTGCAAGGCAACCACTAAACATCAGGACTAACTACTTTGACTTGCACTTATGCATGAACATGTCAGACCTCACAAAGTACAAAAGGTATGACATCTCGAGAATATAAACAAAATCGCATTGCAATAATATATTCTCCCAAATGGGAAATGTTTAATACCTTCTAATGATGTTATGGCTGTTGTTCTAGTGTGAATGTCCCAGGGGGTAAAAGAGAAACCACTGTGTAGATTCTCTGGGAAGAAGTTCTACTACATACATTGTTTCATATAACTATACACATAAAACTGCTACTGCAGAAGATGAAAGTGGGCAATGCTGGTATCATGAGAAGATGAGCAGAAAGGGTGAAATGTGGGAGTGCTTTGTTATACATGTTAAGTAGTAACACTAAAGAGAAAGATGGATGTGGAGTAGCAAACTACATAAAGAAATGCATCACCAGGGAGTACATATGATACTAAACAAGGAAGAGGTCAAGAGACTGATGATAAAACCTTAGTTAACTGCTTTGGTAGTAAAGGTAGGTGATGGGGAGGCCAGACGGCTACTGGATTAACAGTGTTTTTTTTCCTCAAGACATGTGGTGGGAAATAATGTGAGACTACAGAAGAGAATAAAGGAGTTATGCAGGAAGGAGGTAGATAATACTGACAGGGTGTCTAAATCTCCCAATCTCAGATGGGGAGTGTGACACAGGGAAATGCAGTCAGCTTAGCTATTGGGAATTTGGTAAATAATTCTATGGCATTTGTGAATATTGATATGATTTATACAGAAGTGTTTGTAAAGTCCTGAGCTAAAATGTAACAGCATGCTCTATTGGAAAAGAACAGGAATGTACCTGCACTATTGTGACTGTTTAAATGTATATGTTTAATGGTAACTGGAGCATAGGAAATTAACTTGAAAAATTCAGAGAAAATAGTTGAAATGAAATTGTGTTTTATAATTACTGGGCAGTAAACAGAAGATGTTATCTCACACTTTCAGTGCAGTAGCAGACACAGTGTCTAGAACTGGAAGTTTTTTGTATTGTCTTGACAGAGAAGTAATTACTAGGTTTGAGATGTTGAAGTTTTTATTGTTTTATGACTTCCAAGATCTGCAAACATCTGAGAGATATGTAATTTTCACAAAGAGATGCTAAATTCTGTTAGGTTCTGACAAAGGGGGTTTAGCTTGGGAAATAAAGTCGAGTGACAAAAAGTGATGTCACCCAAGCTAACCCAGCAGTCATATTTGATATTAATTTAAGAATTCTCTCAGAGAAAGACTGTATTTTGTCTTTGACCTACCAAGAACATGCACTCATCACCACATCTGTACTTGCCTTGGAGTAAGTATGTGTTTTAGGGCATAGTAACTCTTTTAGGTTCAGATAGAAATATATTAAAGTATAGTTTATATGTTGTTTTTATTTATTTAACACTGGCATGCAATGTTGTTTTAAACATTTCCTTTGATTTTGAACTCTGATGTAACTGATTACTTACTGAGGATTGTCTTGTTCTTTTATTATTTATTATTAAATATATTTAAGTCTTTCAATTGTGGCTGGTCTGTTTAGCAATATTTAAGCTCTTAAAGTACTTGCATATCTATTTGGTAACATTGTACATGCCACTCCTAAATAGCCTTGATCTGAGTCAGACTACCATTTGGATTAATAGTAATATTACACAGTAGGATTGGACACCCTTTATTAAGGGCCTTAAAGTAACTGATAAGAGGTTCTAGTGGAAGTGGTAACTATCTTACAGTCTGGGCAGAAGGTAGCATAGCTAGTAAACCTGTGCCAGCCTTTCCCAGGTGTGTGTGTGTGTGTGTGTGTGTGTGTGTGTGTGTGTGTGTGTGTGTGTGTGTGTGTGTGTGTGTGTGTGTGTGTAAAACAAATCTCCAACAGTGTGTACGTCAGGTACTTGGGCAGGGACACAGCACTGATTGGACAGAGAGTGTGTTGGAGGACTTGGCTTGGAACTCAGGCTAGGGACTCTACTCTATAGCTGTGCTGGTGGGGAGTCTTATTGGGGATCTGGAGAAAGAGGGAGAAACCAGCCCCAGACTGACTGTGAACTATATGTGCTCTTAAGGGCAATTGCACTTTACTGTGTGCATACTGGTTATCCTCCCAGTATTTACATTCCCCACTGTTGCCAGTGGTGAGGATTGAGGCTCCTTGATTACTGGGCCAGTGCAGGGGCATCACAGAGAGATTCCATGCTCTAGGGCAGAAAGAGAGTAGGACTTGACTGATGTTTAGGATAATGATGCAGTCAGCCAGTGTGAGACTATACCCGAAAGACAAAGTTCTGGATGTGGTCATAAGAAATGGAAAGCATTGTTAACCAATAGAAATAATGCCACTACATGGTTCACAGTAGCAGAGGAAGGAAAGACAACAAAGAAAACACAATGGTTTTGAAGAGTGGTTTATGTTGTTCGAAACATACACACAAAAAAGAATGAATTAAGAGAAAATGACCTAACTCTGGTACTAAACAATTTATGGGGATGTATCAGGCATGGTTTTCTCATGCCTATGAACAAGAGTGTGAAGGGGAGGCAAAAATAAAAAAGAGTAAAAGGTTAATCCAGCAAGCTACAAATGTGAAGCTAGAAATTCAGAGAAAAGATTGCACCTACAAAAGTTGGAATGGAGACAGTAGTGAGCTGGTGGGTACACAGTACAAAGGAGGCTGATAGAAAGTCAACAAAAGAGGGTGAAGGCAGCAAAGGCACAAGCTGAAAGGGAAATAATTTGGTTTATAGTACAACAAAAATGAGGAGCGGGGAACAAATCTAGCCAAAATAAACAAAGAAAAAGTAGAATTACTCTAGGATTACTTTGCTTCAGCCTTCATAAAGAAAAAGCATGTGGAGGGCACCATGTTGGGAAGCAGACAAGGCAGATTCAGTAGAGCACTGGAAAGGAATCAGGGTAGAGATAGAGGTGATGAAGAGACAGCTTGTTGCTCTTTGTGAGATTAAATCACAAGGTCCTAATGGCCTATCACTCAGAATTGTCAGAAATCTGTCTGATGTGCTGTCACTCTTGCTGCTGGAGATGTTCAGGATATCATTTGCCTGTTAAGAAGTACCTAAAGATCAGAGGACAGCAAGTGTGGTATCCCTGTGTAAGGAGGTGGAGGAAAAAAGAAAAAGAAAACAGAACTGTTGGCCTATTATCTTATCAGCAACAGTATGGAAAACCATGGAGTGAAGATATGTCTAGAGATAAGATGACTTAAGCGGTTTCACTAGAGATGAGATTAGATATGAGGATACTAGATATGGGTACACAAGATCATTTTGGGGAGATGCACATGGACCATTTAACCAAATCTTCTGAAAATCCTTCATATATGTATATAAAGAGAGAGAGAGAGGATGATCCAAATGGCAGCTGGAATAACACAATCATTACAAGAGATAAAAGTCTGGCAAAGGGTGAGTGCAAAGGGATTGACATAAAGGTAGATTTCTAATTCAGTTAAAAGGCATACTAGATACGACATCTCATTCTGCCTTTAGCCAGTGTAATACGGTGAAGTTGTAATTTGCTTACTATCCTGCAGATCCTTCTGGATTTAACTAGGGAGCTGATTCATCAGCTTGTGCCAGACTACTGCCTGAGTTACATAATTGTCACAAGCTGCTCATATGTATTCCTGAACTTAAGGTAGTCTTGGATGCTAGTCGCATCAAGGTTGCTGACAACAGAAACAGACCACATTCCATCTCAGCCAGTGGGCTAGATAGGGGATAAAACATAGTACAGATGTGTTCCATTACCAAAGTTTAAATAGGTCATAACTTATCCATTTTATACCATGCTTCACCCTACACCACCCTTTTTGATAATATTTCTTCCATTTCATGAGCCTGGATCATGTGTTATGCACATTGGTAAGCACATTTAGGGGCATGACATGGCATGGAGTAATAGATGGTTTTGTAAAGAAAACAAGTTAGAAACAAAAGGTTGGTGAAATAACAGAATGGAAAAGTGAACCTTTCAGTTATGATAAGTGAATATGCAGCAAGTTTCCATTATATGGTATAATAAATATACCTATGCAATAAGTTCATTTTATATACAAGCTATATTATTTAGAACATATCATCTACATAGTAATTATTTTATATATTTTGATTTCTTTCTTAGTATTCTCCTGCTTTGCACAGGAATGGCTTATGCATGTGTGCATTCATTGCCCACATCATATCAGAAGTTGTATGTACCTTCTAATGGGTTACCACCCATATACTGGAATGCTTGCTGTGTGTGAAACATAGATAATGCCACACTGCATTAGCTTAGGACTAGTCTGTCCTCTTTTTAGTCTACAGAGTTGTCACTACTTGATATTAAGCAAGAAATGCCCTGCACACAGCTTCTAGCAAAAAAAGAAAAGTTATATTTCAAAGAAACTGTCCCTGATGTTCTAAGTTGGCTTGCTTCCAGCTTTACAAGTGGGTCAAGCATTTTACCATAGGTGGATAAGCCTGAGGCAAAAAATAGACTAAAAAACAAATCATTACAGAGCACTGAAATTTCATTCTAAAATGAGTAAATGTTCCTTAGAACAGTTCTCTTTCCTAGAGTTGGAAGATTTATACCCTGCTGTGTCTCCCGAGGTTCAAATGACAAACTGCTACTTTGCTTTAAAAAAATATTAATAAGAGCTAGGGCCTCCATGACATCTTTTCATTTTTCAGGCAGACACTTGCACTCTGAAGTCCCTTTCAATCTTTTGTTCAGGGTCAGCCCCCAAATGTAGGCTAGGTTACTCATATAATGTGAAGGCCAGTAGCCCCTGGGAGTTCTCACTTCAAGAATTCATTTTTCCTCAAATTCTGCAGGGCACTTATTGATATTTCAGAGATCTGCAGCATGAAGGAAGGTATTCGCCTGCAGCTAATTTATTCCCTAGCTGAATCTTATCGTTGCAAACAGGTCTAAAAGGAACCATCCTAGTTTGTTCCATTCTTTTGTTTCATTTCTCTTACAGTACAGTTTAATGGATCTGTGTCTAGTGATAGGAGTTACTTTGACAATCAAACAATGTACTGCTACTCCATTTATTGCAGCAAAAATATAACCACCCTGCCTGTGTGATGACCCTAATTTGCTTATGTATAATGTTCCTTTTTTTTTTTTTTTTTTTTACAATTTTATCATGCTGGTAGTATTTAAAGACCTGCAAAAAACGTCTATGAATATAGCAGAATCTTAGACTGTATTTTAATCACAATTAAAAAAAAAAAAAAAAACTGAAAAAGTTATAGGATTGGTGAAGGGATGGTCACAAAAGGAGGTACTACACTACATCACACTGGGTCATGTACCTGATCTGTAAAGTATTGTGGTCCAGTGAGATCTCCGGTATCTCCGGTACATCCCATCTCTCTTCTGCTTTAGTCCACTAATACTGTTTATGGTTCTCCTGTTTTGTCATCATAGTATCTACATGTTTGCATAATTTAAATACTGTACTTTTGGGAGCTTTTTTTTCTTATAACAGCCACTATCCGTTTACTTGTCTGCAGTTAATAAACTGCCTGTCTTAATATATCAGTATGCATGACACCATAACAGTTAGACATTCATGTTCGGTATGTGATACAGATATGACGGTACTGTCAATAGTGCTGATTGTTTTAGTTTCACAGCAAGTAAAACATTCATGATGGCTGAGTGGTCAAAGTGTTGCCTTGTATTTTCAGGGTGTAGGGTTCATTACAAACCTTCGGTTATTGTTTGTGTAAAGTTTGCATGATTTCCCTATGTCTACATGGGTTTTCTCCGAAAACTATCTTTTTATCCCACTATTCAACCAAAAAAATGCTGCTTGACTGAGTGCTATAATTTCTGATTTCTATTACACTGTTTCGCTTATCTATCTATACACACACACATATATATGTGTGTTTGTGTATATATATATATATATATATATATATATATATATATATATACACATATATTTATATGGGTTCCATTATAACACTGAAAACTCATAACACTGAAAAGTGTTGATCTGTATAGAATTGTGTAGAATCTATATATTCATTTCTTATCATGAGTTGTTAGGGAAGTAAGTCTGGCACAGTATGTTTGAATTGTGATGGCCAGCATCATGTTGTATCCCCAGATCTCTAGATGTCCATATTTGCTCTTAAGCACTGATTTACTGTGTGTGGTGATTTTTTCTCTTTTCTCAGCGGTTGTAGATATAGATAGATATAGATACATATATAGATACAGATATATATTACCAAAAATTGGCTACTTGTCAATGTTTTGTGTTAAACACTTACATGGATATTCCAGCTGTTGATGTGCTCGTTTGATCTATTATATTAAATATATATATATATATATATATATATATATATATATATATATATATATATATATCTATATATACAGATAGATGTATATCATATCATCACCAGTCCCCTTTTTCACACTTTGTGAATCACCTAGAGCCATGTTCATAGTACCAGGTGGCTAGCCCTGTCACTGTCATTCTTCTCTATGACACACACACACACACACACACACACACACACACACACACACACTTACAGCCAGTTTAGAGTGTCCAATCCATCTACACTGTGTCTTTGAAATGTGGGACGAAAGAACACCAAGAGAACAGTCGCACAAAGACAGGGAGCACCTAAAGACCCCTCTAAAGTCAATTAACCAAAAGAACCTCTTGCTATGAGGTGATCCCACCACCTTTATATATAAAAAGAGAGAGAGCTTTGGGGCGTCATGGAACTTGCCCTAACATCAGGTTTGCAGGTTTTCTTGGATTTTGCCTTCTTGCAAAAATAAAAATAAAAAATCATGTAAATAATGACCTTGGGAATGTCTCTGTTTTAACTAGCGATCACCCAAAGTTTTAGATACTTTGGCCTTGAATAAAATAATCTCATGCCAACAAAGTTGGATGCAGTTCATTATGGACCC
This sequence comes from Protopterus annectens, assembly GCF_019279795.1. NCBI lineage: Eukaryota > Metazoa > Chordata > Ceratodontiformes > Protopteridae > Protopterus > Protopterus annectens. The sequence continues at coordinate 1,934,780,511 of NC_056733.1, forward strand.
AATTTGGACTTTTATTAGTTATGAGAGAAAACTAAATCTCATCAGTATGTGTGTGAACTAACCACTCATGCACACACGTCTATTAGGAAGGTTAACATCTAACCACCCACACACGTCTATTAGGAAGGTTAACATCTAACCACCCAAAATTCTCTATCAGCCATTGATGTTTTGGCATAATTTATGTTACACAAACATTGTGCAGCTAGTCATAATACCTCATGATAATTTTGAGGGGTTTTGCACAGGATTTATGGTTACCCTATGAAAGACTGCACTTAACGATATCCTGAGCCTCAACACTATTAAGAGTGGATTGAAATGTTATGTGCACAGCTGACCTTAAATCATACATAATCAACACCTAATTAGCTGCACATTTCTTTATTATTGCTTAGCAAATCATGACACCCTCTCTCCTGTTTCTAAATGTATTATGCATATAAGGAGTACATCATGGAGAGGTATATTATTGCTTTATTAAGTACTGTGTTACATGGTTTGCTGTTCCTATTGTTTTCACTGATTGTTTGTGCCATAACTGTATAAAAAAGACATGCTGAAGACAGTCAGGTATAACCAAATTCATTAAGTAAAGTTCTGCAGTATAAATGTTTTACAGTGGGTACATGTCATGTCATAGCAGCTAGCTGCTGTGATAATATCAAGACTAGGCAAACCAAAAAAAACAGAACCTTATGTCACAAATAGTTTTACTAATACAACAACCAATATACCAAAGCAGTGCAATAACAAAAAGTAGAACACTATGTACAATAAAGCAATAAAATAGATGATAAAATAGTTAAAACACATAACTGCTCCAAAGCTTATTTACTAAACACATGACAAAATATTTAATATTCAAAACAGCTCTTAAATCAGACAAGTGTACTTCACACTTCTGAGGAACTTCCAGGAGCCCGTTGGAGTCCTGTGAGGCAGAAGCAAAAGACACGAACAGAGCAATATGTAACAGTAATCCCCTTAGGGTTAGAAGGATCCAAGTCAATAATGCATAAATAAGCCAACACAAAACATTGAAAGCAAGTGGGATTCAGACAGATCATGCTCAAAATCTACAGCATAGTTGCAATGTTTTAGTAATGCTGTGGAATTTTGCACAGCCTATAAGCCATCACTGTCAGATAGCCCAACACAGAGGACAAAGGACATTATAATAATCAAGGTGGGAAGAAACCAAGCATGAACAACAGATCTTAAGGTATCAATTGCCTAATTAGGGATATTTTCCTCAAATGGAAGTGAGATGACTTTAACATGGATGATACCTTGTCCCTGAATGCTAGGCATTTGAGGACAGTATAAAGATCACACACATTGTAAATTATCTGAAGTCTGTTATTAACATAAAAAATGAAAAGAGGAAACCAAAATAAGAAAAAGAGTACACAGCCACAGCTTTTGGCTTAGATGTGTTGAGCTTAAGCTGACTGTTAGACAGAACATAAATGAATAGCTTCAAAATGTTCTGCCAAAGAATTTGCACTGACCATATGATCTCGAAGAAAGAAGAGATGATGATGTGTATCATCAATATAAAATGCTGTGGATCATCTTAGGGGGAGTAATGGATCCAATAGCAGTTCTCATGACAATCTACAGTTCAAAGGCTGGAAAATAGGAGAAATAAACTATGCTCTGATTATGGCTTAATAGACAGAAGTGCAATAAAGGGCTGGTCAAAGTAAGAATGTAAATGATCAGTTTGGAAACATTGATCAAGCTGGTCTAGAACTGAATAAAAACATTAATCACTGGCCATAAATAGAATGCTCATAAATCTGATAAGGGTCAACACTGTACTACAGTGAGAGTGAAAAAATGGTGCAGTAAGGATCAAGAAGCCCAATGACTGTAAGATAAGACTCGAGCTGTATATTAACTACCTTCTGATTAACTTTCCCAAGAAATGTGTTATTAAATCAAGCTGGGGTGGACATTATCAAATACATTGGGTTCTAATGATGGTTTCAGGAGAACCTCCTTTAGTTATGCTGGAAAAGAAACAATCCTCAAAGTGGACATTATTATCAAATAAATAAATGGAAGAGGAGCATCTGGGCTAGTTATCACCATTGTAGATGGTCAATAATCTATCCCACATGTTGAAAAGCACAATGTTGAGATCATACACAAGAAGGAATTTTAACCAGGTATACGAAACACTGGCACAGCATAAGAAGGACATGTCTTAATGGAGACCAGGGGATATAATCAAGTCAGATGGAGAAAGTGCTGATCATTTATCTGCACCTTATTAGTGAAAATGTGGGCACCCAGATTACAATGATTAGTTTGCTAACAACCCAGAAGATCAATATTATATAGTTAGCCAATTAAGAAATCTCTCCGCACTAACATGATATTTTTTACAAGGAATCAGTCTACTAATAATACTAATTATCTGGACCAAGTCTGTTACCAGATACCAGTATGTCTCCCACATCATTCCAGTTTTTGTCCTTGTTGAAAAGAGTGCTCCACAAAGGCAAAGTATCACTCAAAATTCTTGAAATATATGATGTGTATTAATTGGAAAAGAATGAAGAGCAGTGTATAAGAATATGTTATACAGTTATTGACTGCAGTATCCAGACTGTATGCAATATCCTCTAAGAGAAACAAAGAGGAAAACAGATGCAGGGTGACTTTAGGAATATTACACCCAATATGCACTAGATTGGGACAATTAAGATAAGCATATGTTAAAGGGCAAGGCAGACTGAAGCTGGACGCCATAAGATTTATTCCAGTACTAACTCTACAGTTTACACACTTAAAAGAAATATAAAGTCAAGTGAAGGCCCAAAACTCTGGGTTTCAGATGTAAAGATCTGATCAACTCAAAGTCTTTCATGATGCATTAGAATTCCTCAGTAAGAGCATCTGTCTCATCACTGACCGAAATGTTGAACTCACCCAGAACCACATGTTTTGGTGGAGTAAAATAAAGTCATTGAGAAAGTTCATGAACTCTTGTAGAAAAGTTTTCAGATAACTAAGATGATGATGATGATAGAGGAGGAAAAAAAAACACTTCCTCCTACAACCATATATGTTCATATGAGATGGCAGCCCTACTGGCAGTCTGGAGTAACTGTATCTCTGCGCTACAACAAATAACAGCCTCACCCCATATCATGCCCACCTGGAACACTGAATAATAGAGACACAAGGAAAGTTCAAAGCCACAAGATGAGACTCAGTGTTGTCATTGACTTAGTTTGTTAAAATCCACTAATGTAACCTGAGTTGGGTACAGGACATTTTGACCCAGGACAATTTGACCCCAGCATTAACAGTTTCCAAAACTATATCTGTAAAACTTTAAATATACAGATTTAAGATTAGTATAGTGTAAAAACCAGTACAATGTCTACAGAATAAAACAACCATTAACAACTTCATATACACTACTTAAACATCAAAATCCAGTCAACTCAGTATTGAAACTGACAGATGTACATGACAGTAAGAGATTAAATCAAAGAAAATGAGCCTTAAACAAAGATTGCATTGTCAGTGTGAAATCTTGCTAAAATACCCACTTCAACTGATTTTATACAGAGAATATATTGCTAGCATTAAGTTTTGATCTCCTTCGTGTGCTACTATTATGAGATGCAAGGCACAATGTGTAGTTATTAGTAAAGCAAAAAAAATGTAGTTTCATCACAGCACACAAAAAATGTAACTAGAGCCACCTGTTGGTCCCCATTAAAATAGCAATAATAAAATCAATGTTTGAGCCAAGACAATTTAAACTTAACAAAAAAAAGTTACAAAAACGCTCATGCATACATAGTTATGTTGTCCAATCCCACAAATTTAGAATACCTACATGGAACTGCTCACAATTTCTTAATGGGTTAACTAAAATAATAAATATGTTAACTTCCTAATTAAAATTCAAAATAGATTTTATTGTACATATGTTAAAAACTGTAATTAATTAAATTAATAATATTTACGTATTAAATATGTTAAATAAATTAACATTTGCATATTAAAATGTTAAATATATGAAATGGCTATGTAAAATTCATAAGTAAAATATTAACTAGTAAAATGCTTTATTAAATTTAATTGGGGTCAAATAGTCCTGAGTCAAATCATCCAGGGTCAAATTGCCCAATAAATATTCTCAGACAATTAATATGAATTCTCATAGACAATAAATAGGAATTTAAATATGGAAGTGCATCCAAATGCATTGGGGTCAAATTGTCTGGGGTCAAACTGTCTTGATTCCCTTGAGTTGCGGGGTACACCAGATACCCAGAATCTAAGGGTGTAAATGTGCTGTTATTAATTGCATGCTTTAGTTCTGAAAGATAATTAGTTGTTACTTTTTTATCACTACAAGAACTCTGCCTACCAATATTGTCTAGGTCCACAAAAACACACGCGTACACACACACACACACACACACACACACACACACACACACACAAGAATCTTGTGCACCTGGATAAAGCAACAGAGTCATGAAGAGCAAGCAGACTGCAAATAGAAAGAAATAAAGCCAAGTGATGTTATATGGCAAATCTGCTTGCTCTGCCATTATGCTGATTATCAGTTATTTTCACACATCCTGCTCATATCCCAAAAGATATTCTGTCATTGTGTATAAAGCTGGTGTTCAGCTATCATGGAAATAAAATACATCATGGCTAAAATTTTACTCTTAAACAGCTTCTACATATACCCACTAATAAACACATCATGTATATACAATAGCAGTTTTACATTACTTTCAGAATATGCAATGCATTGGGTGACACTGCTCTTGCTTTATCATATCAGTGACTGTTCAACAGTGATCAGCCATTAGAAGGAATAAATCACTTTAATCCACATATTGCCTCTGTATCAATCAGCTGCAACCACTTTATTGAGTGTGTATGCACCTCAGACATCTGACTGCAGTAGCATAATTGCCAGAGTAAAATATATCAACTTGCTTTACAAAAATGAACACTCATCTTGCAAAACTAGAGGAATGAATGCTTAATGTTGTCATGACAGCAGGATTAGTCATTTCCATCCACAACCATCATACATAGCAATTATAGTCACATTGATGACAGTGTGCACCTTATTCTTCTGACTAAGATAAATAATAAGATTCACATAAATTTACTTCAAGATTTTTTCATACATAGTAGGTAAAGTAAAACATTCCAACTTGCTTCTCACAAACTTCATCTTATCAAGAAAAAAAAAAACAGATTATTGATTATTTAAATTGAACACATGAGAATAGAGTCAGTTAATTTCATCCACAAACAGGCCCCCACATCATCCCAGCAGTTGACTTTGTACCTCTCAGATGTTTGTTACACAAACTAATGGCCATATTCATATATTTCAACTTTGCGTGACACAGACAGTAGCAACAGTAAAATATTTCCACTTGCTTTTCATCCCACAAGCCTGAATAGTGAACCAAATGACAAGTCAGTTATAATCACTAACAGACAGCTTTTGCACCCAAGAGTTTCAGCTAATATATCTGCTTTGTTCTCTGTGCATGTCTCAGAGGACTGACTATAATAAAATAAAAACAAAATAAAATAAGGGCCACAGTAATGCATTTCAACAATGTTTCACAAAAACAGACAGTTGCTCACAAGACAAAGAACATTTCTGCAAAATTAGACCTGCAAAACTATCACTGTTCATATCTTGTTGAGTGGCAGGGCAAAAACAAAGAAAAAGGAAACTTACCTTGTTATAGCTGTTATTCCTGTTGTTGTCCTCCATTAATACTGTGTCTTTCTACCCAATGATAGAACAGACTACATCACCATCAAGTGCAGAAACAAGTTGTACTCTGTAATACCTACTGTACATTTTAATGCTGTTGGAATGATAGTAATGATGTGAGTAATCATTTCCCTACAACAGTTGAAGTTCATTCCTCTTCTACTCTGCCATCTCCCCACTAGGACTTGTCAGAGGTATATGTTGCCTTTGTATTTCTCACATATTTCAGGCATGTTGGATATGTAATATAATTGTCAAGTCTCTGTTATGTAAGTTCCATGACCAATACACAGAATAGACATAATGACAAGTTAGTACTGTCTGTAACATTGCAGTGAGATATATATGTCATAGGTCTTTAATGATATGCAGCATGTGATTTAAGCACATTGTCCTGATCTGTGTCATCTGTCTCTTCTTCTAGCACATCAACTGCCTGTATCCTCCATTAGCCCATCCAATGATCCCAGTGTGGAATCTGATGTGTCTCAGTATGGTGACACAGCCCCTGGCAACACAGGACAGTGACATGGTGACACAGTCGGGTCAAGATGTTGACAGCTATGTGGATAGGGCTGTAGTCTCTGATGTGGAGATAAACTTGTCCAGATATTTAAACAATGAGGGGACATCAGATGAAGTACAGGATTAGGCCTATGGACAACATATCCATGTTGAGAAGGCTGCTGACGTTGACAGTGCCCTGCAATACATTGTGCCCTTTGTAGTAGACATAGACATGCAACTGGTGTGCATGGGCATGTGTCAGATGGTGTCTGCCTACTCCTGCAGGCAAATTAACATTTCCAGCAACTTCATGGATCTGACATCTTTGCATTTGCCTCTGCCATAGATTACGTTGCACACAAACCAACTGGATATGCTGTATGAATGACAGGAGCACAGACATGGTGAGGTAATAGCATCACTAGCTGCACATAATGAAAGCATGTTATATGTGGTATGGTCTGTAGAATACTTGGTCTCTAAAATACTACAGCATTGCTGCTGTACTTAGCGGATTGCCACATGAGAGAGGCAATCCCCCTTCTCATCAGAGCCAATCTTGCTCATTGGGCATTAATGTCTATGCTCCAACATACACACACTTCTACTACAGGCCCATCTGCTGGGGGAACAGCAGTTATGACCAGAAAGTCAAGCTTCAGTTATGTTCTTCACCTCTACATGCTGGCATCACTCCATCAGTCTCCTTAGTGGAGCAACTTGTACCAGGTGTTTCCATACATGGCAGGGGCAGACCAGACCACAGTGTGAGCCATCAGCATGGGTGGCCTAGACTGTGTTAGAGTAACACTGACAGATGATACACTATGTCTAGTACTATCATTCTCACCCCGAGCAGATGATTGCTGTGCAGAACACTAAATGTCATCTGTCTGTTCTCTGACAAATCTTATGGCACAGGAGTTAGACAGTTTTACTAAACATAGCTGACTCCATTTATTACATCACTTAATCCATACTTTACAGTGATATATTACTTTGTGATATTAACATTGGTTCTGCATTATTTCCTGAGTGGTTTACTTGTTTACAGTTTTTTGTACTGGAGAGATAGGAAAGTGTTGTACTGATGTGTTTCCCTTACTGTCTGCCATGGCCAGATACATCAATATGAGTATGTAAACATACCTGCATCAGTTATGCCCAGAGTAAATGATCTCTGTTGTAATAAATTTGTATATGTTCAGAATGTTATATGTTGGGGTTATGTTGTCTGATGCTCGGTGTGTACAACTACTGGATTACTGCCATTAGATGGAATCCATGCTTTTGTCATGGGACAACAGCTGAAAACCAGTGCTTAATCTGTGTACCTCTGTATGAGTGGCTTTCAATGACTCAAATGTATGTGTCAGATGCTGCCATATTGCATTTGTGGTCACACTGTGCATTGCCTACACCTGTGTTTTTCTGCCACCTATGCAACACTCACAGCTGGCAGACTGGCATGTGTTCTAGTTAGCATGTTGTGCAGCATGGCATACACAGTCATCATGTGTGCTGTCTTCTCAGGTGAATGTTGAAGTACAATACCAAATATGTCCAGACATCTGAACCTAGCTTTCAATACAGTCACCTCATACTTAATGGTATTTCTTGTTGTTCTATGCATTCTCTCATTGGCCACCTCTGCAGAATGTGATGGTTCTCTGTATGGGGTCATTAGCAATTACTCAAGTGGATAGTCACAGTCAACAGTTGTGGGGAGTGAACACACATGTTATCAGAATGGATACTGTTGGGAGAGATGTACTCTGCTTAAATCCTAGCTGTGTTCCTGTACTTACCCAGTAGTAATCCCTCAGGTATTTCACCTTGCTGGAATGCAGCCCTCAGAACACATTCCCTCCATATGGCAACATCATTGACACTTCCAGGGTGAGTTGCCATGATGTTTGTTATACTGCCATCTGCTGCACACACAAACTGGCAGTTCAGTGATGGTCATCCCTTTTTGCTAATGTATCTGTCTGCTTCTGAATGAACTGCAGTCTTGATAGGTATGTGTGTGCAATCTATTGCACTGAGAAAATGGGAAGTTTGAAAGGTTATAGAACTGGTTCATTATAGTTCTCAGCTCCATGGGGGTGCATGGAAAATGCATGTAGTAATCTATCTTGTTCCTCATTGCTGCCAAGAATTTTGTCAAGCTATGGAGCACATCATGGACCTGATTAACAAAGATATAGGAAATTTCCAAACTCTAAACCTTGTGAAAGGGAGATCATGCCTACTCAACCTGGTTGACTTCTTTGAGTCAGTCACTGGGGCTGTGAATGAAGGAAAGGAAGTACAAACAGCCTACCTCAATCTAGCCAAGGCCTTTGATACCATTTCTCACTCAGGAATTATTGATAAACTCACCAAACTAGGCATCAACTCCTATATCACTAGGTGGGTTGCAAATTGGCTCACAGATAGAACACATAGTGTGAAAGTAGTGGACTCCAAGTCAGACTGCTGACCAGTCACAAGTGGAGTCCCACAAGGATCAGTCCTGGGTCCTCTCCTGTTCGTCATCTTCTTCTCAGAAGTCCAAGTCAATACAAAGGGACTCTGGCTGACTAAGTTCTCAGATGACTGCAAGTTGGGCACCATTATTAACTCTCCAAGTGATGCAGGCATTCTACAGAAAGGCCTCACTGAGACCAACGACTGGCATTGAAACCACGGCCTTAAGCTTAATGACAAAGAATATGTCATCTACTTTGGTAAAAACTCAGTTCCCACTAATTATTACATCCGGGAGCCTACTGAGCACTGGAGGCATAAGAGATCTGGGGGCACAGGTTGACAGCAACCTCTCCTTCGACCATTACATTGCCACTGTGGTCTGAAAGTCCTTCTATGTGGCACATCTCATTACCAAGTGTTTTGCATCCAGAAAGAAAGAGGTCATAGTCTCTCTCTCTCTCTCTCTCTCTCTCTCTCTCCCCGTCTCTACTCTTCCATCATTAGACCAATAATTGAGTACAATGCCCTATTTGGCATGTACCTCACTAGATACCTGCAAGAGCTGGAGAGGCCACAGAAGTACCTCACGAAAAGGATCCTAGGCTTTAAACACATGTCCTACATGGACAGACTCAAGACTCCAGCTATTCTCTGTCACATTTCACCTGCTCAGAGGCAATCTCTGCTTGACTTACAAATCCATGTCTGACCCAGCTCTGTTAGAAGTGCTACATCTAAAGAAATCCCAATCCCAATCTCTCCACTCCACATGCTCCAGGGACCGCAACCTCATTGCCCCAAATCAACATCACCCAGAGATTGTCCATGCTCTGGAATAGACTTCCCATATATGTCATGCACAGAATCTGTAATTTTCCTACACTGAATAGCTAATTACTCAGACTGCTTTCAGCATATTTTCTGAAATTTTGTTTGCATCAGGTGTGTTGAAGTATTCTCTTGGTGTGCTGCACTGTCGACAAATACCTTTTGGAATCTAGCCCTTTGTCTCTTCTGAACTGCAAGCTAAACTTTAAGGTAACACTTTAATGGCAACACTAGTAGCATCTAATGGATCTGTACTAGTTTGGCAAAATCACATTGCAGTGAACACCTAATCATCGACCCTCATACAGCGAAATTAATTTCAGCGTCTCACTGAATTTACCAAGGGCAAACAAAAACTTGCCCTACAGCACAACTTTTCCCTTTTCTCCACTGTAGTGTGATCATTGAGTTGGTATGTATAGTTGGAGGAGCAGCCCCCCATATCATGGGGTGTGGGGGCAATGCCCCCACTTGGGTGGGTTTGATTTGCTTAGCTGTTGGTCCATTGTGCTGTAGGGCATATCCTTTATGAAAGACCCCATCATGTCTCTCATTTGTGTCCAGAACATATCAGTCATGAAGGGTGCAGGCATGATGGCTCAGGCAGGGCAGGACTAGATTCCTTGGCATCATCATCATCATCATCATCTTCACCTTCCTCCTCAGAAGACTCTGGCAGTGGCTGGCATGCACTCATCTTCATCCTCTAGTTGGAGAATGTCCAACATCCATGGGATGGTCCCATGCTCTGTCAAGAACAATTACAACACACTACAGAAAAGAAAAGAGAAAAGAGATAAAAAAAGAAAAAGAAAAGAAAAGAAAATGCCTATCAAGCAGAACAGTGCAATGAATACCATAGTACAACAGAATATGATTATGATGACAATTTATACAGGGACAGATGCACATCCGTTATGGACAGAATTACCTCGTAAATGTATGGCCCTATACGTCCTATTAATAAAAGGGAAATCAGTATTATTTTTTTAACAATTCTATAGGCTTAGAAACAAACACCTAGGTAAATAGATTTAAAAGAATGGATGAATGCTCATATCAAGAGATTGTACTGTCTACATTCAATAATTTATATGAGCAGCCACAGGTGTCATTGTTAAGATGAGGAGAAAGTGGTATGACAATATAATTTGCTGAACTCACATCAATATATGCCAATGAAATATACAAATGCTTTCAGAAAGTCATCCTTTTTTTTCTAATTTTCATGAAGTGGAGCAAGGTGCTAGCAGTTACTATACATAATAGGGCATATTTTTTATTAGTACAGGCTATAACCAGTCAAGTGAGAATTCTGTTAAGTCATAGCTGTTTGTACAAAATAAGTGTTATATCCTAATAAAATTCACACTCGATTTTTATTAGATAATATTGCAAAATTTCAGCATCTTCTGAAGTCTGCACAGCTGACATTTGGATTCTTTCCAACAAGACACAGTAATTAACTGTGCACATCCCACTGTTATTTTATGTTTAATAAATTAAAGAGGATTTTTCAAATGATTTTGTGATATGCATCTCTACATATGTGTAACACAGGGATGCATGGCTATATTAGAAATGAGAACATTTAATTAACCTGGATTTCAGTTTGCATTGTTGAAAATAAAAGGTCAGATAGTAAACAAAGAAATAAGTTCAAAACATTGAAAAGAAGAGTTGGGCATTAAAAAATGTTTACTGTAAAAATCAAACATATAAGAAGGCATCTTATTAATATTTTGTACTTTTTAGCATCATAATTATGAGCTACACGACCACAAACCAGATTCCTCACCCTATGACTACATATGTGGGCTCAATATTAACTCCTAAACGTGAAGATAAAGTAAAGTTCACCGAATCCATCACTTTACAGTGATATCGGTGGAAAAGATGTGAATATGTAATATGTAAATATGCCGCAGTGAACTCAGAATACCTCAGCACATAGAGTATCTCAGTAGTAATGGTGCACTGTATATTACTCACAGGTATTTTGTAAGTAATGAAATACTGCTGTCAGACAGTGAAGTATATTAACAAAGTTGCAGTAAGAAAGTCCCAATCTAAGCAGCCTGTCATTCATAAAAAAACATACCCACAACAGAATCTCTCCAGCAAGTTTGCAGACAACTCTAGAATATCTCAAGTCCATTGTTATTAAACTATGCCAGCTATCACTTACGGAGTCTGATGGAATCCACAAATTCTTTAAGAAAAAATAAAATAATAAAGGAAAAGGGTAATCATGGCCACATTGCTTTAGGTAACCTTAGCTAACAGTAAGTGCAGGACATGTGGGCAGCACAGGTAATGCACACACCCAAGGAAATTGGGAGATACAAAAAAGCAGGCAGGGGTATTGGGGAAGAAGATAAACACACAAGAGGTATATTGGAATAGGAAAATCTTAGGAAATGTCAGAGAGGCATCGGCAATTTTTTATTTTTTATTTTTTGGTGGGAATAGGTCCCATTTTTTATTTTAAGAATAGAGGGAAAGGTAAAGATAGGGAAAGATGAAGAGAAGGACATCACAGCATGTATACCCGCAGATCAAATATCACAATGCAAGACAGACAAAGGGTAGAAAAAAACAATATTGACAAGTTACACAGGCAGCACACTCCAAAACACAGGCAACAGAAATTGTAAAACAGGGTGGGGATGCATACTAGCTTTGGTAGAATGCACAAAAATATATCGACATATGCACTATCACATTGTGACATGTTGCAAACTGTGTGTTAGTCATACATGGATGCATATGACTAATGGTAGATGTGTGTTGCAGGGTAAAAAATAGGGCTCACAATACACATTGGATAAATAAAAACTTATCCAAGTAGCCTGTCAGCAGTGCAAATGTAAGCCAAGCAACATCAGAGATGAGCAAATACAGATTAGAATGCTAGATAATTCAAGCAGAGGACAGACAAGAATCTCCAACCATGCATGTGAAAGATGTGAAAGACAAACCATCAAGCAAAGTTCCAAACAGCAATACTGCAGCAAAGCAGCAAACTGGTTGCTACATACACAACTAGGTGAACACAACAAAAACAAAGGTGTAATGCAATGCATATATGTCACATGGGTCTACTTTCCTTTACCGAATTTATGTTTCTTCAAACATCAGATAATTAGATCAGCCGAATCAACAACAGGTGACAAATGTCACACTGCATCATCCTCACATAACTGACACCACTTTTGTGAAAACCCACTATAATAAAAGGTGACTATACCGAACTGCAAAACACTGAAATAGCAGCTACTTATAAAATACAAATACAACGCATATTCTGTAATATTTTTTCAGGGGGACAAGCCACCCTGCACCCTACACACCCCCTGCAAATTATATATACCAACTCAGAGATCACACTACAGTGACAACATGGGTAGATTTCCCAATCCTTACTGTAGTGCTATCTCCACTTAAAACCTACGAACGCTGTCAATATGCTTCCATATGCTGAATATTTGTAAACCTACAGGCATATCTGCCATGCCACAGAACTTGTGCAGTGTACATGAAGGTATATTAACGCTGTATTCTTGCACCACCAGCATTACATTCACTATTTCACAAAAACACTTTCAGCATAGTCAGCTTTCGGAATAGTAGGTTTTCGCAAAAGTGGTGTCGGTTATCTGACGTTCGGAGAAATGTAAATTTGGTATAGGAAAGTAGACCCATGTCACACACATATTCCATGTCAAAAGGCAACACACAGGTGTAGGCATATATGTATGACTTTCAGTGGAACTTACATGAAAGGAATGTCAATACACATACACATATACACGCCGATGACTAATAATATATGTTCACAAATCTAACAGTACAGTTATGTAAAAAATATCAGGTTGCGCACATGAATTTCAAGAATGTACAGTGGTTTTCACACATATATAACAAGTGCAAGGATGTACAGCAAGCATTAGCCAGTGACTTCTTTGAATATGTTCTACACCTGTATAATAGCCATAGATATAGCACATGACCTTGTAAACAAACTAATACACAAGAGTGATCAACAGTTGTAACAAAGGCAAACATATCTGCATATTAAGTATCTACAAAGGTGGAAGGAGGTGGACAACCTGAGCCCACACCAAGGCAGGCAGTGACAAAGCAGGGCAACAAGGTAAGGTTACACATTGCAAATGCATGGTACACCATAGGGTGCTGTGGAAGTCAACTCAAAATACATTTAAGCAAATGGCAAATGTATGTCACGTGGCAGACTACATTGCTAATGTCAACAAAAAAGATCATGTATAAATTATACATACACAGTATTGTGCAACTGTGTCACATCAACAGGCATAGGTAAACAAGCTAAACATTTCCATTACATACACATACAGTGTCAAGTCAATGTGGAATAAGCAACTGCAGTTGTATGTTACAGACCCTGCTTATTAATGAGCAAAGAACAGTCCTTTGAGCATCATTATAGCACTTAAACATTAAGTCATTGAATGCTCACATGTCAAAGGTACAACGGTGTTTCAGTATGGATCAGACTATGTGCAAAGACATGTACATCCACCATTGAGTGTGCACACCATTTGCTGAAAGCTGTGAATTTATATGAATAATGAATGGATGTGGAACTGTAACAGACCAAACATGGCATACTGTACTGTTCTGAATAAATTACCGTTACCACGGTGTATACATGGACATTACATTGGTGGACTATGCAGTCATTAAATGAGGACTGCCAATATGTATAACATACCTTTATATGACCCAACATGACATTAGCATTGCCAAACACCTACCACACAACATGACAATCATGCCTGTGGGATAGCATGACAAATGTCATCCAAATCACATGGACAAGGACATGTCCTTCTGTTGCACATACATGATATGGAAATACTCAAATCTTAACCATACCAGTGTGATAGTACTGGACCATGACTGACATGTGTTGCCACTAGCACACATTTTTACAGTGTATTTGTTACAGCAGTAGCTGCATCTTATCTCAGTACCTGTCACAATGCATAGACAGCTGAATGTGGAAGGAAAGTCTAATGTGTTAATATGTGTTATCCACTCATTGAAAGATAACTAAATGTTACACAATAATATCTACATTGTATTTTTGGACCTGTACCACAAGTATGACAACTAAATGGTATGTATACATAGGAGTGCATATACAGACTCATCAATGATATGTCAAACAGGATGAAGGCAGCATTATAGAATTATAGCACACAGACAATACTTATGGACCCAAGGAACCACTCTGATGGGAATGAACATCAGGAATGATCTTTCTGGCTACCTCCCTGCATGAATGGTGCATTGCCAGTACCAGATCTTGAAAAAAAATCCCCATCATGTCCCTCATCTATTTTTACAATATACATTGGTCACTACCTCCCAGGTCTGCTCCAGATAATCATTTCTCTTATTCCTGGCATTGTCTCCTCCGTGGTGCAGCAAGGATGATGGCACATGTGGGTCCAACTTCTTCATCATTCTCATCATTGTCATGTTCATTATTATAGGAGGACTCCATCAGTGGCCTGACATGCCCTCCTTGTCTACACCTGATTGGTGACCGTCCATGGGTCCCATCCTCTGTCAAGATGAATCTCAACACTGGACATGAACTACATATGAATACCTAATACAACCTGTCTGCATAACATACCCACTGTGACACAATGAAAAGGCAGAAAACAGTCCTCATGAGACATTGAAATAAGTTATAACCATAGTACACTGTAACCATAGTACACTGTCAGTAATCAAAAAAATAATAATGAAAAGCAAACGTCTATCAGGCTGCACATTCCCAAGAAAGTCATTGGTGACGTTAAACTGAAACTGATATGCACATCTGTAATCTAAGCTACATTAACATCCCATACACATGCGAGTTCTGAATGTCAGAATATGAGAATGAAGATGCATTTGCAGACATTGTAGGTCTCATTTATAACACAATTTAGAAAGAAATGGCACAAACATTAGCAAGTAGCAAAATTCTAATTAATGGAATTGTTGCTATCGGATGGCTCCTCATGTATACAATATCTTCCGTGTATCACACTGTCTATACATACGGACATGTCCAGCAATAGGACATGTCAGGGACACTGTATCCATCACAAAATGTGTAAGATTAATCAATGCAGCACAATGGCATGCACAACACAGCTTACCAGTGGAAATCATGACAAGACCTGCCCAGCTGTTTATTGTCCAGCATTAAGCACAGCAAGCATATTCAAAGCAAGCATCTGTAACATAGCCTGACATTTGAAGGGAAACATGCCTTGACATTGCCTCATGAAACATTCATATAACTGTAATCTGACAAAAGTAAAATTTGGAAAATGATAACATAACATTAGTATTGGGACTTGCACTGTTTAATAATAATGTCTACCTCAGTATAGTATTCAGCTGATGGTCTGACAGGATATCCCTATTATACTATTTTTGCTTTGGGTGTGTTTCCTGGACAGCTATGTCTATGTGTCAATGTAAAATGTAGCCCATGTATCTGTTCATGTAATGAGTTATATGAAGAACCGCCAAAAATATTGTTATAATGAAGACAAAGTGAAATGACAACATGGAAAATAAGAAAGCCATATGACAAACAGCTGAGACAGGCAGCATGGTTATTGGCTAACCGCACATCAATTTAAGGAATAGAATACTACCAAACAGTAATAATGCTCAATCATAAACACAGTTATAGCCTGTGACACATGAGACACATGAGAATCTATGATACATTGTACAAACATTATTATCTGTCTACAACTGCATGCATGACCTACCTACATTTAGTAACAATCACTACCCTGCAAAATGCAAACATCTGGATGCTGCTTGCTGACTATGAAATATTGCAAAGAGATGTCTATGTACACAAGCATCCCCATGTTCACAAGTACCCCCAACACAGAATACAAGTATGTTTTAACTAAACCATCAAAGGTGTTATAGCCAGATGCAATAACAATGTTGAACTGAAGAGCATGCTGCACAGTCTGCCCACAACAGTGTGAACACTGAGGCAGCAGACACCCATTTAGTATGTGAACAGGCAGGCTAAACATCTACACATACAAATATGCCAACACATGCATTAAACAGAAAACAATGCACTATAGACTTGCATATGAAGCAGCCGCTTTAAATTCTGTGTGACAGTTACATATAACCAGCTGTCATTTAGGTTGTGACCTACATTTAAAAAAACTAAACATAGCTTGTTGGTAAAAGATATTTAAACATATTTTCATTTTAGTCAGACGTGTAAGCAAATGTATGGTGTGAGTCTTGCACTTATCTTATTGATGCACGATGGTAATTTCTGCATTATAAGCAATGCATATGGCAATGTCAAAAATACAGGCCTATAACAAGGATCAGATACATTTTATTTAATGAAATAGACAAAGAAAACAACATACCTGTATTCCTCCTCTGCTCCTCCACCCTGTAGATCCTGACAATGCATAGGACATGGTTAGGAGTCATGTTGTCATCACCTGCAAAAAGAAAAGAGCAACTATTAATGATGTAGTCCTCAAATAACAGTGATATACAGTAGACTATTAACTGGCACCCATGGGGATTGGTAGATGCCAGACAACTGTAGTTTCTGGTTGCTTGAGTTACTATTAAAAATAGGCCTGGCTAATACTGTACTCTATACTATTTGTTTGGTTTGACTTCTCAGGTTGGGGAAAGAGGGAATTTATTCCCATCTTCCTTTTAAGTATGCTTATGCAGGGTGAAAACAGAAAGTGCAACACATGAACATTGTACTATATTTCTTCAATTTTTTTTTTTTTTTTTTTTTTTGCTGGTTGCTTGAGAGTGCTGGTTGCTTGAGTTCCGGTTAACTGAGAGGAGTTTACTGTACATTGCCAGACCAGGTTCTAAAAGATTCACTGTTGAAGAACATCATAGAATCACCACACAGAAGTTGCAGTGTTACACACACAGTCCTTCACAGCTTGAAATAGAATGGAAGATATGAGATTCAAACTTGCAACTCTAAGCTACATCCACACTCTAACTCAGAGATCTACCTGCTCGGCTAATTTACTTTTCCTGAGTGGACATGGTGCAAATGCAAAGAAAAGACCTGAGGTTATGAATGTGCAGTGATGGGTTACTATATGTAGATCAAGGCTTAGGATTTACAAAAAGGATAATGTGCTGAGGATTTAGGTAAATAAGTTGCAATGATGAATTCATGTCAGCATGGTGGTCACAACTAATAACAGCAAAGGAAAACCTTGATCCATCAAGAGTGAGGCATTGTTATGCATCTCATAGTTGCTTTTAAGAGACAACTACAAGGTGCTGTACATCAGGGACACAGTAATGTGGGTGGGAGGACTGCACATAAAGATTTTAACTGACAAAGTACACATCGCAAATCAAATGTATACATCACTGTATCTCCCTTTTCTGTATTCAAGCTAAGCTGGGTCCATAGCAACATTAGAAAGCTATTACTAGGCCTTATCCCACTGGTGTATTCTAATTGATTTTGCTGCCAAAACCTTGCCTCTTTACATGAGACCAGTGCCTCACTTGCTATATGAACAAAAGGGGTCTCGGGAAGGGAAAATAGATAGTGAACTTAAAACAGAAATAAAGAGCTAGTGGATTTTAAGCATAATATTTTACAGAATACTTACTCTACAGACCTAGTACATTTTGGGTCTGGTGTAGCCCCGCTCCGCTCGGGCTCGCTCCG
Organism: Protopterus annectens; assembly: GCF_019279795.1. Lineage (NCBI taxonomy): Eukaryota > Metazoa > Chordata > Ceratodontiformes > Protopteridae > Protopterus > Protopterus annectens. The sequence goes on from NC_056733.1 coordinate 1,934,798,885, forward strand.
TGCGTCTCCATCCCCCAAATCCCACCCACTCCTGGATACAGTAAGTTTATACACATAGCGACCATGCACCTCCTTCTCTATCCAACCTATACTCTTATAATTAACCCCACCCTCCAACCTCTCCTAGTTTGTACCACTGCCTATACTGTAGTGTTGTAAAAACAGCATTAAAATGATGCAACTTCTAATTAAAACCAATTTAAGAATTCTCTATATTTCTACCCCTCTGTTGATCACGTATCTGTTTACTGGATATGAGCATCTGAATTTCCTAGGTTTCCATTACCCTAGAGCCCAAACTACCTTGCTAGCAGGGTCAGATAATTTTGACTACCTAACCTACTACTATACACCTTACTCCTTTCTTACCGATTACCCACACCCTGTCAGAATTAGCTACATTAACCCCAAGAATAAAAAATACCATAATCTTATACTGAAATACCTGAAACTTAGATAGACTTCAGTGTAGCCTTACCATAGATGGAGACATCCACCCCAACCCTGGCCCCTCAGCACAGAATATTAACACTCCAAATACAACTCACTTCACTCTCATACCATAAACAGACAAACTCATTCTCTCCTGGTTAGACACCTCAATGTAAGAAGTGTGAATAATTCCCCACCTACATGCCCTCCTAGATACTCTTGCCCCAGATATATTATGTCTTACAGAAACCTCGCTAAAACCTACAACCATAGACAATGAAATAGTCCCCCAGGATATAACATTATAAGATGTGACCACACCACCAAGAAAGAGGTGGAGTGGCTGTTCCTTATAAAAATTAACTGGAAATGACCTATACCTCTACTCAAGCAACTAATACTGACAATGCTGAAATACTTATCACTAAGCTAAAAATAAATAAAGATAAGAGCATTAAAAGAAATATGCATTTATATTCCCCCAGGTAATAACGTAAGTACCCTTGAGAACTTTCTCTCCTGGATTTCAGCATATCATCTGCAAGAGACTATTATTCTTGGTGATTTTAATATAGATTGGAACTCTTGCATTACAGATCCACCCCTCTCCATGTCAACCTCTATGGTTTTAATCAGGTTATATCCACACCTACTAGAGTCAGCAAAACCAAAAAGAAAAATAGCATCCTAGACTGGATCCTCATTAATATCAATCACCATATGTTCCAGGCTGGTATCCTGCCTGACGACATAAGTGCTCACTCCCTTACCTATATAATCAGGCACAGAGTGGGAATTCCCAACCACGCCACCTGCAAAAAAGTTAGGAACACCAAAGAGTTTAACCTTACTAGCATCAAGACTGAACTCAAAGCTTGCAACTGGTCAACACTAAAGCATCTTCCATTGGAAGAGGCAGTAACCTGCTTTAACCACAAATTCCTAGCAATACTTAAATATGCACCAGAACACATGACTAGAACAAAAACAAAAATAGCTCTATGGCTATTGTATGAAACCAGACAAAAAATGTTGCTTAGGAACAAAGCCTTGACAATTTGCCACACCACCAAAGCTCCTATAGACCAACAAATGTACAGGCAACTACGGAATGAAACAAAAACTTCCATATTAAAAGATAAAATAAATTACTCTCACTTGCAACAAAAGCACCAAAAACATCCACAAAAGTTCTGGGCAGGTGTAAATAAACTCCTGCATCCAGGTCAGTCCTCCTGTACTTCCCCCTCTGGCACTGAACAACAACCCCCAGAATTGTTGCTAACAACTTTAATAACTGTTTTACAGAAACTATTCATAAATTGGCTAGTCAGCTATCCCCCAGTCATCCAATTGATGCCACTACCTCACCCTCCTTCCCATTCTCTTTTGCCCTTCAACCAATTCCCACCTCATTTATCACAACTCTCCTCAAGAAACTAAAACCAACCACCCTGTCAGCCGATCTCCTCCCAGCTGAATACTTCCAAAAAGCCGCAGAAGCCATTGCCTTCCTGTCACCATCTTGATTAATAGAACTATAGCTGAAGTCACTATTCCTTCTATCGGGAAAACATCACATGTAATCCCTTTACATAAGGGAGGCAGCTCCACTACAGACCCATCGTTATACTCTCACCACTAGCGAAAATCATGCAAAAATGTATTCAAAAGCAACTGAAGTACCTTATCAAAAATAATCTCTTGACTGACACTCAACATGGTTTTAGGCCATACCATAGTACTACTTCAGCCCTATTCTCCTTTGCAAATGCTATTATCCTTAATCAGAATAATAACAAACTCACCTTGGCTCTCTTTCTGGATCTTTCTAAGGCCTTTGACATGGTCAGTCATGGACTCCCACTACTTGCTCTAAAATCCATTTACCTAGATAATCATTCTCTCAAATGGTTCCACTCATACCTAGCAAACAGACATCAGGATGTCTTTTGGAAAGGTAAACTGTCTACCCTGCTAGATATCAGCATAGGAGTCCCCCAGGGATCAATACTAGGGCCACTCCTATTCTCAATATTTATTAATGACCTGAATAAGATCATCCCAAATGAAATTTATATACAATACACCGATGACTCGACACTAATATGCTCAGCCTCTTCACAAAGGACCTGCAAATAAAAACCCAACCCACCTTTAACCTAGTAGAAAACTGGTTCCTCAATGTGTTGTCTTTTGTCTTTTCCTGGTTAGGGGTCACCACAGCAGAACTCCGGTCCGCTAATGATTGGCAGTAGATTTTTTACAAACGCCGAGGTGCCAGCTAAACGTTCAACCTTCAATGAAGGCACGCCCATTTACGCATGTCTTTTGAATGCCCACCCAAATGCAGGGAGGACATGCAGACTCTACACAGAAAGGACTCCCCGCACGCCAACCGAGAATCGAACGGGAGAACCTCTTGCTGGTTCCTCAATAAAAGGCGTATATTAAGCCCTAACAAAACAAAACTACTGTTATTCTCCCCAAATAGCAGGAAGCCTATATCAGCATTCACTGTAAGATCCAACAATGGGACCAACATTTCTCCTGACCCTTCAACCAAACTCCTAGGAGTAGTAGTTGACACTAACCTCAAGTTTAATCTTCACATTAATCAAACTATCAAAACTGTTAACAAAAAACTAGGCTTTCTCTACAGTGTCAAATCCTTCCCAACACCACCTACAAAAATTGTCATTGTCTGCACCCATCTTCTCTCCACCCTCCTCTATGCTTCCCCTCTTTTTACAAACCTAAGTAAAGCCAACCTTAAACTATCTATGTGCTACAATAATATAGCTAGATTTGCCACCGCCACACCTTACAGAACCCACAACTGTCTTAACTTACACTCACTAGGGTGGCTTGAATTAACTTACCTGTTCAAGGTAAACCAACTGACTGTAGCTCATAAGATACTTTATCATCCTGATAAAACATCAGGGCTCAGAAACCTCTTACTCCCTACTGTAACCTGAGGGTACTACGATCATCTAATATGCTTCTAGCACAAACAGTAAAATCTAATAACTTATCAGGGGACTGTTTGTTTTTGAACCATGTAGGTAAACTATGGAACTCCCTTCCTGCTAACCTCACCTCTGAACTCTCACTGCTACAATTCAAAAAAAAATATTACTCAATATTTTAAACATTGGCTTTGTCCTTGTTCTAACCAAGACTATCCATTATACCAATAGTAGCTCTCTCACCTAAGGACATTTTTTTTCCCAGAACTATTTGTATACGAACCTCTGTATAACTATACCTGTTTTTTGCCCTGTATTTAAAAAATGTGCTTAATTATGCTTAAAGGACAAACATCTCATTTGCTGTCATGGATAATGTCTGTTGTACCATATAGTGTTTTTACTCAATCACCTGATATTTTGAGATTAAGGTCTTTTGTCACTGTAATATTTTATGTCTTCGTTACTCTCTTTGTATGATTGTAGGTAGCTTTTCTCCCTAGTCACTGTAATATTTTACTTCTTTGTTACTCCCTATGTATGACTGTATGGAGCTTTTCTCCCCAGGCATCCGGTGAAAATGGACATGTATCCAGTCGGACTATCCCGGTCAACAAATGTAAAATAAAATAAATAAATAAAATAAAATAAAATAAAATAAATGTCTGACCATCTCATTCCCTGTAACGATAAGGATGAGAAGGATGTTGAAAATTTAATAATGAATGAAAAATTTATACTTGAAAGTAATTTTGCAAATGATTCCATATTCCACAGAGCTTGTTAGCAGAAATATAACAGTCTGTTGCAAGCTTTACATATAAAACTGTATTTCTAGAGGTGCTGTTGACAGATTACAGATATATTTATAGAAATTCACTGAAGAACTGAGTTATTCATAAGTATGCACAAAATAAATATTAATATCAATAATCAGGTATGTAAAACAGAGTTTCTGGCAAAATCTGAAAGGCACAATGGTTAGAACATAATGATGTGTTTCCTCTTTGTGGAAATGAACCCACCGCACACCAACATACATGTGTGCTGGGTTGTTTCTTTACAAGCCAAGCTAACAGCCAGGACACATTGCTTTTCAACAGTTACTGCATGTATGTATCCTCATTCCTTCAGATACATGAATATGTTAGCACCAGTTACATAACTGCTATAGGCTATCATGATGCAAACAAACAACAGCTATCAACATATATTACAACTGAAAAGATGTCTAGGCAGTTAGACAGGCATTCTGCTTGGTTTAATCAAATGGACTGTATAATGAATGTTCAGATTATCACCTTTTTATTACCCTCTCTCCTTTATGGCACCCCTCTCCTCACTAATATCCGAAATTCTGCAAAATCCAAACTTGATATGTGTTGCAAGAGAATAGCCAAATTTGCCACCAAGGCCAAATTCTCATTCCATCACTGTAACTCACTGAAACAGTTAGGCTGGCTGGAACTCCTCCACTATCTCTCATTCACCCAACTAACTATAGCACACAAAGTAATCTACAGACCCACAAACTGTCCTACTCTCTTGACACTACTTGCCCAATACCAACCCAGCAGGCAACTAAGGTCTGAAAATCATCTACTGCTAAAAGTAGAAAAGCCCACCTTATCTACTGGTCAACTCCTCTACTCCTTCACCATCACCAGACTATGGAACTCAATTCCATGCTCAATAAGAAATACAGGCAGCACCACCACTTTCAAACAAATACTGAAAAATCATCTCAGCTCTTCCTGGCTATGTACTTGATCTACAGCCTAACCTTCTCCTTATATGATAACTAAACTGATTTTTGCTACTGCTGACTGATAATTTCTCCATAATTATTAATTGTCATCACTTGCTGATACTGGTACAATAATGGTGATTAATATATCTCTATTTATACCACTCTGAATGAATTCATCTGACAACCAACTAAATTCCTGTTTTTATGTATATATTCTGTATATATTACTAAAATCACTATGTGTAGCACTGTATCTACTTTTGTAACAATTAATGTTTAATATTTTCTGTATCCATCTTTTTGCCGGAGCTCTTCTTTCCGGGCCTCCACTGAAAATGGGCTTTTTTAGGCCCAGTGGACTTGCCCGGTAAACAAATGCAATAAATAAATAAATAAAATAACATTATTAAGAGGAATGGAGTAAAAAAGTTATTCATGAGTTAGTATTCATACATAGACAGGTAGGACAGGTAGACTAAGCGATACTGTACATCTATAATGTTTAATATTAAGTACATTATTGACATTAATACATAAATAATGGAGAACAGTCACCAGATCCTCTTAATTATCCAGATGAGCTAATTGTTAGAACAGCTACTTAATGGTTTTAAAAGGCATATATATGATATATTTGGGACATAGCTATATCTTCAAATTCTGTAGGAATGCACAGGTATACATAATATTATAACACTTACTGTTGGCATCCAGCAGTTGTTGCTGCACCTCAGTGAACCTCCTATGAAGCTCCACTGTGTCCCTCTAATGAATATCATCATAACGATGATGAACCTCCACTCCATTCTGATAGAACCTGTATGTCATCAATGCTTCCTTGCAATCCAGTTCCAAATGTCAGTCATTACGAAGTTCCATGCCACAATATCAGATGATTGGAAGATAATGGGCATGTGCTACACATGGTCGTGTTTAACGATACCTATTGGGTACTTGAGAAAAATTTCAAAAATTTACAGAGATGCACAAATAGGATTCCAAAAAACTTAAGTGCTAATGAACATCATTCATTTTGCATGGTGCAAATGGTACTTAAAAGATGTATGCACATAGCTGATCTTGTTTTCAGTTATACCAAAGTCATAGGTAGCTGAAAGAGTAATTTGTCGCTTGTTTGCATTGCTTTTTTGTGAAATAGTAGCTCTTTAAAGATGTATGTTAACATTATTCAGTATCAAATGTATCTCTTTACAGTGATAAATTTATGGAAAATGTATGCATTAAGAAAATGTAACTTAATGGAGTGGTATGTGATTCTGATTCACCTGTATGCATACAGGTATTGAAATCTGCATTAAGGACATGCAGTAATTTCAGATATGGAGTTGTACATGCAGATGTTAATGGCAAAACTGAACAGTACATAAGACGGATTTAAGGATTTTCTGTACATCTTGCAGGTGACTCCATTCACTCTGTGCTGGATGTATGGAAAACTAAGGATTCCAACATTATCCATATGTTGCTTAGTAGTATGTATTTCTTTTACTGTTGTGGATACTTAATCATTGATAATTTTTTAAGTATTAGAACTAGTGGCTCAATACAAAAAAGGATCCATACTATCTGTGGCCTGCGTATGGATCCTGAGGTATTCCGTTAAGTTGTTCAACTGATAATTTACAGATACTTTCTGTTGATGTGGATGGCATTCACTGTTTAGTCATGATTGTGTTGATATAAGGTAATCATGTATAAAATGATATATGACAGATTGTTTTAAACTAGTTCTCTATTTAGGCTGCAATTGCATTACAGCTACCTCCATCACACATTTCTGTTGTACACATATGTTGATTTAGTATGTTAATGTGAAATGTATGTAAAGTGGGGCTCCTGTGGTACAATTCGGTTGTATTTGGGCCTCCATTTCCTAGATATCCACTGTAAGTGGTTCAAATCCCATGATCAGTCTCTACAGATATCACAAGTTGCTTTTCCAAGAGTTATGTACAAAGGCATTGCTCTATGGTTTTATATGTCACATTATTATATATGTCACAGTCAGCATTTCATAGGATTTTGCACTACAGAGGAATGTATAATGTTTACGGTGGCATAAGCTTTCCACATGATCATCTCCATAAGTGGATACCACATGACTCTGAACATATGCATAGAATAGTCCTTCTGATGTCAAACAGCTCTAATAGTGACAATTTCTTCCCACAGAACAAGATAACAAGTACATGCTCTGTGTCAACTGGGACAGAGACTCCTTGGATGGACAAGGAATACAGCATGAGGGAATGAAGTCTGGGCTGACTTCACCAACATGATTAATGTAGTGGGAGATCACAATAGATCTCATGAGGCCTGTTATCAGTACTGCTCTAACATGATCTGCTGTGCAGCCAAAAGTTTACAACTGTATAAGAAAAAGGGATTTCACCAGTGGTGGCCCACCTTTGACCTCCCCAATGAGATCACAATATTTCTTGCATCCCTGCATACGATGAGTGGATGAGTGTGGAGTGCAGCATACCCGAGGTGGGATAGAAGCTGGTGTTCCAGGTCGCACATGTATGTATAACTTTGCATAACATCAATGACTATAGCGTAAAGCATCACATATTGCTGCTCCATGCATATTCATGATTTGTACTTTTTTATTTTCAGCAGCAGAATTGTATCGTGCACATGAATCAATCCAGGGTGATGACAACATAAGTGTAATGACATGTAACCATACAACTGCAGTACATACATAACGATGCAACCACATGTGTAATGCTGTCTGCATTACTGTTCACAGGTCCATCTACTTCTGCACAACAGCAAGAAATGATGAGTGAAGGTCTCCATACAGTGTTACAGTGACCATTACCTGTTATTGCTTTGGCCTCATGTCATGCCTGTGCTGTTTACTATCATATTGATATTTTCCTAACATCGTAGACTACAGCTTCATCCTCTGGGGTTGAAGCCATGCAGGTGCAAGTAGAGACAGACCAGGTATGTTACCACAACATGTTCATAGGTTGCAGCAATGTGTAGCAGACCTGTGTTGCATGACATTAATGTTGCTGTTTTTCTACAGAGGGACAGCTGGCCAACAGTTGCTCTATATATCACACTAATATAAGCAGCTCCTGTTATTGTGTCATGCATTTCATCAGGTCATCATTCCACTGCCTGTATACATGACTGTGTTGTCTTTATCTTTACCTTACCACTGCAAGAGCTGACTATGACACATGAATTCACAACATCTAGAGACTGTCAATGGTATCCTATTACATAAATTTCATGTCATTGCTGTTATTCCTGTTGTTGTCCTCTATTAATATTGTGTCCTTTTACCCCTTCACAAGGCAGACTACATCAGCATCTAGAATACAAACAAGTTATATGTCTATGTAGTGCATACTGAATGTTTTAATGCTGTTGGAATGGTCCACACTGGCAATGGTGTGATTAAGAATACTATGTTATAGACCTTATTGCCCTACAACAGTTGAATTTCATCCCTTTCCTCTAGTGTCATCTTTCCACTAGGCCTTGCCAGATGTGTATTATGGCTGTATTCCTCACATATGTCAGAAAAGTTTGGATATGCAATATAATTGTCAATTCCCTGTTATATAGATTTCGTCACCTATACACAGACAATACTTCATGATAAGCCATTATTATCTGTAATACTACAATGAGATATATGTGTCATATGTCTTTAATGATATACACCATCGGATGTAATCACATTGTCCTGACCTGTTATCTATCTCTTCTTCTAACACATCAACTGCCTTTATCCTCCATTAGCCCATCCACTGATCCTGATGCAGGATCTGATGCATCTCATTACGGTACCATAGCCCCTGGCACACAGGACACTGACATGGTGATACAGTCCAGCCAAGATGGTGACAGTCATGTGAATGTGGCTGAGGCCTCAGATGTGAAGGAAAACTTGTCCAGCAATTCTGACAATGAGAAGACATAAGATGGTGGAGAGGATGATGACCGTGGAGAACAGAACTATGTTGAGACTACTGCTAGCATTGATATTTCCCCACAGCACATTGATACTGCCCATTGCAGTAGATGTAGGCATGAAGCTGGTGTGCAGGTGCACACGTAGAGGGTGTCCACCTACTTCTACAGACAAGTGAACATTCCCAGCAACATTATGGATCCAAAACCAGTGCACTTGCCCATGGCACAGACCATGTTGCACACCAGCTAGGTGTGCTGCATAAAGAACATGAGCACAGACACGGTGAGGTAATGTAGTCATTGACTGCACAGAATGAACTTATGTTACGTGTGGCATGGTCCATAAAATCTCTGGCTACAACAGTACTAGAGCAGTGCTGTACTACAAGCAGGGTTCTCCATGGAATTACTATGCTTATCCAATTGCCGCATGGTAGAGGCAGGACTCCTCTCAGCAGAACAAACATTGCCCATTCAGTCAGTGTTTATCCTCCAATGTACACACAGTTCTGCTGCTGGTCTTTCTAATGTAGCAATGTACACACACTTCTGCTGCTGGCCCTTCTGATGTAGCAATGCACACACATTTCTGCTGCTGGTCATTCTGATGTAGCAATGCACACACACTTCTGCTGCTGGCCTTTCAGATGTAGCAATGCACACACATTTCTACTGCTGGCCATTCTGATGTATCAATGTACACACACATCTGCTGCTAGCCCTTCTGATGTGGTAATGTACACACACTTCTGCTGCTGGCTCTTCTGATGTAGCAATGTACACAACCTTCTGCTGCTAGCCCTTCTGATGTAGCATTGTACACACACTTCTGCTGCTAGCCCTTCTGTTGTGGCAATGTATACACACCTTTGATGCTGGCCCTTCTGATGTGGCCCTGGCAGTCATGATCAATCAAGCTGCAATTACAGTGTGGGAAGGAGCATATCTCCACATGCTGGTGTCACCCCATCAATCTCTTCTGTGGAGCAACCTGGACCAAATATTTCCATACGTGGTAGGGGCAGACAAGACCACAGTGTGTGCAGTCTGTTTGAGCACCCTAGACTGTGCCAGATTAACACTAAGAGTTGATACACTCTGTCCAGTAGTGTTGGTCTCATCCCATGGCAATGAAGACAACTGTGCAGTACACTGACAATGTCATCTGTCTGTGTTCGTTGATAAGTCAGATGCCATGGGAGTCCAAGAGTTTTACTAACCATGTGTGACTTCATTAATTAATGTAATTTATCCATTCATTACATTGATAGATTTTGCTTGTGATAATGACAACAGTTTTGCATTATGTCGTGAGTTGTTTTCCTGTTTGCATCTTTTTATAGTGGACAGATAGGGATGTGTTTAATTGATATCTGTCCCTTATTGTTTCCTATACACATATACAGCAAGATGAGTCTGTATGATGCCTGTGTTATTTGTGGCCTGAGATGATGATCCCTGTGGTGATAGATTTGTATATGTTCATGCCATTATATGTTATGATTATGTTATGTCTGTTGTTAAGTGTGTACATCTACTGGGTAATTACCATTAGATACAATTGATGCTACTGTGGTGGGGCAAAATCTGAACATCAGTTTTTAATGTATATACTCCTGTACATGTGTCATGACTCAATGTTGTGTGTCAGATGTTGCTGTGTTACCTGGGCCTCAACTTGTGGTCACACCCTCCATTGCTCACACTGGTGTCTTCTGCCCCCCCCCCATGTCCCCCTGCTCCTCCTCGATAGCTATGGGATGTCATCTTCAGACATCTTGGGTTCATGGGGTAGTTTACCCACACCTGCAGATGGAAGACTGCTATGTGCTGTTATTAGCATATCATGTATCACAGAGCACACAGTTATCATCTGTGCTGTCTTAGGTGTGCATTTCATTGCACTCCCCAGATGTGTCCAGACATCTGAACCTAGCTTTCAGAACACCAAACACATGCTCAATGGTATTTTGTGTTGCTTATGCTGTAATGTAGTCCTCATTTTCAGGGTTTGATGGTTCTCTATAAGGGAACATTCACCATGACTCAAGTGGATAACCACACTCACCTGTTGTGGGGAGTAAACATATATGTTGTCGGCATGGATATTGCCGGAAGGAATGTCCTTAGCTTATATCATATCTGTGTTCCTGTACTTACCCAGTAGTATTTGGTATGGCATATGTCAAGGATTTCATAAACAGAGTCGATGTTGCAGTTTGTTGCATTTAAGTTGTGTTGGTATTTCATCTTGCTGGATAGAGACCCTCAGATCACTTTCCTTCCATATGGTGGTATCATGGACACTTCCAGGGTGTGTCACAATGATGTTTCTTGTGTTGTCATATGCTGCAGAAAATAACTGGCAGTTCAGGGATGGTCAGCCCTTGTTGTTAACATACATGTATGCTTCTGGATGAACTGGGGTCTTGATTGGGATGTCGGTGCAATCTACTGCACCAAGTACATGTGGGAAGTTTGCAAGGTTAATGAACTGGTGCATAAATGTTCTCCACTCTGTGAGGGTAGATTGAAAGTGTATCTACCATGTCGCATATGGCTGCAAGGAATTTTGCCAGGATAAGAATGGCAGCTGTCTGTGATTCTCCTACAGTAACCCCTATGTGTCTCTGGAATGTCCCAGATGCAAGTACACCCAGACTGAGACACTTTTGTTTAAAGTGGGATGGGGTTGCCTCAATGTTCACACAGACATGTGTGGGGCATACATGTTGCACACAGCCACCACAAGCTGTGTCTAGATGGTACCTCTAATTTATTTGTTGATCTGGCAGTTGGCTTAATTGAAGCCTTGGTCTCACTATAGTTAGCTGTCTTCTAGGGTTCACAGCCACATCCTCCTCCATGGCTTGCAGCAATGCAGTCTCTTGCAGTTCATTCACTGGGACCTATATTACATCATCTAAAAAAGTCAGTTCAGCAAACGGCACTTACATCGAAAATGCCATTCAATGAATTCGCTCTATTCCCAGTAAGAATTTACTGTGCCCCATCCAATAGTCCAGGTTCCTCTTGAACAATGTCATAGAGGTACTCTGTTTCTCATGAATAGTTAGCCTATTCCAAAAACTCGACAGCCACAGGGTGATAAATCTGCCATGCATTTCACTGATTAACTAAAAGGTAGCAGAATCACATTTAAGCATTAATTATAACTTTTGTGTTTGTTTTTCCCTTAGAGAACTGTCTGTGTTATGTATTCACCTCCTGTAGTATGTATGAGACTGCACGTAGTGAAACAGGCATATACAAATTTGATGTAATGGTGTGATAAAGTCATATTAAACAATTTCTCATGTGTTTCACTCTGTAGTAACAGGAAATGTTGGCAGTAGTGTGGTCTTGACCATTTCCATTACAGGAACCAGTGTTTGCAGTAAGCCTCAGTAACCATGCAGACAGCACTGAATATGACATGTCCCTAATATTTGCAGGTTCAGACATGTAGGAAAGTAGAAGCCAATCTGGTGAAGAAAATTTGGGATAAATAGGAAGAAGGTGAGTGGAAATGAAGCTATCCAGCAAAGAGATGGATAGACTGTGTGAGATAAGACCAGCAACTGTTGGGGGGATTGACTGCTGAAGAAGGTAGGAGAGTGACACTGAATTGACTGAGATGGCGACAGTTGGCATGACTCTGACCTCATGTATAAAATGGGAAAAGAAAGGGTGATGGAGGTGACAAGCAAGCAAACTATAAAATATTAGCATGCAAAGATACAGACAAAAACAGAATCAAAAACATCTTGTATAAGGGCAGATTCCTCAATCCCCACTGTACTTGGATCTCACAAAACAAGCCACTAGCAATGTTTGAAAAGTTCATTTTTGAACTATTCAGCCAAAATTTTAAGTACTTGAACTCAAAAATAAGCCATTTCTATATATATATATATATATATATATATATATATATATATATATATATATGTGTGTGTGTGTGTGTGTGTGTGTGTGTGTGTGTGTGTGTGTGTGTCTATATATAGGTTTACTATCATATTTTCGAATGCAACTCAGTCGACTGCATTTTTGTCGAGCACGGAAAATTGAAAACGGTAATGTCGAACTCCAAAAGCCATCCTAGGAAAAGGGTTTTGACATGGGTAGAGATAGGTGTTCACTGCTATTGCCAAACTACAAACTTCTCCCCTATCTCAACCCATGTTAAAACATGTTCCTAGGTTGGCTTTTGGAGTTCGACATTACTGTTTTCGATTTTCCGTGTTCAATAAATGTGCAGTCGACAGTTACATTTGAAAATATGATAGTAAACCTATATATAGATATAGATATAGATATAGATATATAGATATATGGATGTCACTATTTTCCTCATATAAGCCCAACATTAAATGAGATACTATAGCTGGCATCTCAGTCAACTAAATCATTACAGCATATATATCATTCCTACTCCATGATTTAGCACACAACGTCCTTGCATACTATTTTATATATTGCTCATTTTAACCATCATTAATTATATTCACATTTAAGCAGCATAATACTACATTTAATGCACCATCTAAGTCCAATAAGTGTCATTGCCTGTACTTTCCTCACTCCACTCTTTCCTCATCCCTCCACTAAATACTTTTCTCTCATTATTCTTCACTTACTTTTAACATTTGCAATAGATTCTCTGTCTCCCTAAACTATAAACAGCTTCCTGTGTACACTAAGGTTATTAGACTTAACTAGCTCCTTCCATATGAAATTCCTGTGCCAGCTTTTCATTGTAGTACATTTGAGTTGTCCTGCCTTAAATAACACAAAGGCTTTTTCTTCCTCCCTTCACATTTCTCTTGCTCTTACCAGACCTGAAAACACAAAGGGATCAACTGTTAATGCTTTCCTTAACAAGTACATGCTCCCACTCCTCCATGAATCTATTCTAAGCATCCTTTATTATCCTGCACTTACAAAACATATGAATATACTCTACCTCTTCCTATCGGTAACTCTAACATGGTCCATCTCCTACATTCCATTGTGTCTAACAGCCAAGGAATTTAACCATCTATGAATTCATCTCTTATACTTGTCCCATGCATTACAGAGTATTTTTTACCTAAATATTCTCCTTAATGTACCACTTCATTCCTTCATTAAAGATCCTAATCCCTCAAATGAACCGCAACTCATCCTCAACATTTTAGTCTACTGACCACATTTAACATCAATCAAGCTGTCATGTAATTTTCCACATATAAATGTCTTCCCCATACCTATGACAGTCTCCAAATCTGAACCTCATAGCCCTTTCTACTGCATGTATTTAATTTTTACAACTCTAATTACCATTCATTAAATGACAGTTATCTGCTGAAATCAAAGCCAGTTTCTTTCTGACAAGTCATAAAAGCCCAAGATTAGCCTGCATGAAAAATGAGATAAGGGGGTTTGGCATAATGGTTAAGATGTTTGTCTAAGACACAAGATACTAGGTTTGATTTTCACCCTTAAAGAGAAATGAATAAACTTAAAATAGCCCACAAGGGCAGCTAGCATAGTACTTACCTATGAACCTATAACATCTCCTTCCCCTCAGTTCTTCTACACCTCTTGTAAATGAGTCACCTAACTTGCAGACTCATTTGTGCCACTTCTGCTTTTCCACCAGATCATTCTCTTCTCAAGTTTTACATTTGGATTATGCTACAATAAAAATCGGGATATCCTGTAATTATATCTCCATGCACCACCCCCGTAACCTCCAAAATTTGATCAAAATCTCCTCTGTTTTTTCTCATTCCACATTATCTCCTTGTCTAGTCTCCTCCCTCCTTTCTGCAGATTAAAATCATATGAAACCATTTCCAACACTAGAGTTGGAAAGATTGGATCATTTACCCCACCCCCACATCTTTTCCATAGTTTCATCCTTTACGTTTCTGTTTTACATTCTTTATCCTCCCATATATATTTATCACAGAAAGTTTGACTTTTCTGGACTCAGTTTTCCTGTCTGGTGGAATAATGTTCAAGTATACAAACCTAAACAACATAATTATTTGTAAATTAATCAATCTCACATGTAGGTCTGCCTTACTGGACCATCTGTTTAACATTCTGGAAATTTGTATGCTGAACTATGTGCACCCAACTAGATAACTTTACTACATGAACATTGACTAAGCATTTTTGTTACAAAGAATTTCACCACAATTTTTAAGTACACTTTATCACAAGATAGTTAAACCATAAAATCTAACAATGTGATGAATTACAACCAATCACTTATGATCAATGACAAATGCATATCACATTATAAATTAGCCTAAAAATAAATAGTTATAAAATATATTTAATATTGCAAACCATTGTGTGTACTGTTATAAAGAAAATACTGATTAATACCACAGTCCCACTTAAAAACATTAAATAAAATGCTTTACTGTTAACAATTACTAATAGTGAGCTTGTTCTAAAAAATAATAAGCCAAATATCCAGAAAACAACTGCTTTAAGAACCACAATCTTGGCGGTTATTATTACAATTTACCTCTAAGTTTAAGAACACTAGTGATGGAAACACGGTCTTTAAGGTCTGGCTCATTTATTGCATCCAATCGAACTTGCCAGAACAAGCTCATGATATTCCAACTTATTCACCTCTAGGATCTGGATCAATTCTCTAGAGAATGAAAATTTTCCCACCAAAATGTGTTTATAAAATAAATAATTTATATTCCTTTCTTTCATATCATGATAATGTTCACAAATACATTTTTTTTTTAATTTTAAACTTCTTTAGAGAGAACATTCTTAATCGATATTCACACAATAAACTTATCTAACTGGCTGTCCATAGTTCAGAATGCATTTTTACTTAGTTCTTAGTTGTATGCTGGTGGACACGTACAATTTTTTTTTTGGCTTACAAGTTGTTTTTTATTCCTCTGCAGCTCCCATGTATACCCCACTAGTATGTTGCTTGAGTTGCTTATGCCAAGTTCATCTCCACCATCATTACTTAATGAACTGGCTTTGTTGCTTCAACAAATTCCAAAGTATGTGGCAAAATCTACTGACTAGATTGAACATTCAAGAATCAATAGCACACTGGAATCTAGTCGCATGGCTAACACTTCATACATTGAGATTACTAAGTGTAATATCAGTACAACTTCAGATGACACACAAGCCAGTCCATTGACTCCTGACCTCAACAACTGGATGTTGACAGTAACTTTTAAATGGAGTTATATTACCTCTATGGTGAATTATTCCAGCTATAAACAACTGAACAACTGTATCTCCTTTTAAACTAAAATTTTAAAATATCACAACCTTCATCTTGACAGTTCTTATCTTTGTTAACATTGTTGTACACAAAGATCCCAAAATGTCTTAGATTGAAAAAGGTTCTGATGGGGTCTAGAATGTAATCTGCTACTTCACAATCAATTTTTAGACTTATCTGACAGGAGTGGCTATAAGCTTATGCAGTTACTCATAAGTGAAAATATAGGGAAATTGGCAGAATAGACAACATTAAGTCATTGAATAAAAGCGTTACCTCTGATTCAATTTATTTTTTTCCTATGCAAAAAACTGATTATAGTAATATTTTTTTTTAAAAATTGAGAAAAAAAATCTGGAAGTTAAGGAGCATAAAGCTAGGAAGTTAGAGATTTTAATGGCTACAAAGATACCATACACCCTCCTTTTTTTCTAAGAAAAATAATAAAAATGGAGACAAAGGAATGTATCCAGTCCACAATACTGAATAGATGACAACAAATTATGATTTATAATGAGGGTTGTATAGATGATCATGACCCTTCTGCCTCTTTCTTTTTTAGCTCAAGAAGTTCTTTGCAGATTGGGGAAAATATGTCAACAGGGCAAAAACATTTATCATCCCAACTCATACACATGCATAAACAACAATGGGAAAGGGGGTGGAAACACAAATGCTAATAAATGTTATTGAGATGAATTGCAACATGATGTGAAAACTAATATAACTTTGTAACTTCATTTTAAATGATGATCACACTAAACTTTTTTAAAGAGGTTTTGATTTTACTTCGGCTTACAAAAGAGATATATCTAAACTATTAATGGAGTTAAAATTATTTTGCAAGATATTAATGTTTAGTTTAAAGTATTATTCAGATAGAGAAATACAGACACACCCATATAATTTTATGATAAAGTATGAAAAAACCCTTTTCCTTCTATTTCTATGTTTGAATGATTTTTGAAGATAACTTCAAGAGATTATCAGTTAAAAATACACATTATTTCAATCTGAATGTCCATGAGAAGACATTAATTGAATTAACTAGACAAAGGCAGGTAAGCAGTAAGAATTCAATAGACTACTCCTACAAATATTTATTCCATGTTATACAAGGACTCAGGATATAGGAATGTGTCACATAATGAAGTGAATATATCATATGACAAAACGGACAATTTTCTATTTGATATCTTTATAGAGGGGTCATTACCAGAGATGAATATGATTTTGTTTTAGTCAAATATTCTTACATTACTTCTATTTTAATATCCCTAAGATCCTCCTCTGAGATCTATAGTGGCAACCGCTGGTTCAAAAACTGAAGCATATGCCATCATTATTGACAGGAACCTTAAGAATATCATAAAAAATAAGTCACATATTTTAAAAGATTCCTGGTATTTTTGGATGGCCTACACAAGGTTTTTCATGCAATCAAATGTTGTTTGTCACTATAGATATAGTAAATTTATTTATTGTTATTCCACATTACTTGGGATTAAATTTGTTCACTGAAATGCTCAATAGGTTTGATGAACTTTCCAATACTGAGGTCAGAGACTTGGTTGATTTTATGAAAATAATGCTGAAATACAATTTATTTATCTTTGAAAGCAAATGTTTTGAACAGGTTAGAGGTGTGACTATGAGTGCAGCTTTTGCACCAATTTTTGTGACCCTGGTATTAATAGCCTGGGAAGAAAATGTGTTTTTTTTCAGTGAGAATTAATGAATTATATCCATTAATATGGCAGAATGCTTGATGGCATTTATTTTGTGGAAAGGGGAGTTAAACACAGTGTGTGAATTTTTTACATTATATTTTTCATATTATTACATTTTTGAAATGTACGTTTTAAGGGATTTTGATAGTATCAATTACTTAGCTATGAAGACATATAATAATAAAGTACCAATTACATTTAAAACTACTATTTTTAAGAAAGACACATTTTTGACATTTCACCAGTAATCACGTATTCCGTCAAAAAAGGATCATTGTGAAGGGGCAACTGACACGACTATCCAGCTTTGTCACTGAAGAAAGGGTTATCTAATGCCTTTATTGGAAAAGGTGGACAACAAGTTAAAATTAAGACGGGAGTTTAAATCCATTTAAGAAATGGATTTTCCAAGGAAGTTAAGGATAAAAATGATTGTGGATATGATGGGGGAAAGCTCTAGTTAAACCTTTTTCCAGAGATGCCAAAGATACTAGTCAGATTATTAGATATTAAAATTTGACTTTTAATAATGATTTAGAAAGTAGATTGGGAGAGAAACCAATTATGGTTTTTAGTTGAGCCAGAAAATTAAAATACATTTTTCTAGAGGGATAAAACTCATAGCACTGATTGTAATATACATGAATGCAGGAGCATGTCCAAATGCACATTGCAAGTAATGTGCATATATTAGTGATGGCACTAAAGTTACTGTACATGGCCAAGATATAGTGATTGGTTGTCCTTGACTCTATAATTGCAATTTACAAGGGTTGGTGCAGTTACCTTCCTGTTTGACGTGTAAAGTTATTACATAGGATTCTAGAAAATTGTTCTAACAATCACTTAAGACTTTTATGAGTCATCTGTTTTTCTGTCCCCTAAACACTTTCATCTTGAAGTTTTAACTCCCTCATTCCTGCCTATTAGATTTTCTGTTGATCTCTTCCACTGTATTCCTCACCCTGTTCTGCATTGTTCTGTCCAAATAGTATTAAAGTCCCTACACTTCTTTAAATTCCTTGAGCAACGCCCTACCACTTTTACCTCTTTATTAGGCTGTCTGTGTTAAGCATGCAGTCATCAACATACATTCTAATCTGCCTCCATTTATATAAAGGAGTCTATAAAATGCTCTAAACTTTTGTGTCAAGCCTCAATAGCCATTAAAACCAAACCCCTGGAGAGAGAGGCATCCCTTCCATGCCCCTATTTCTGCAACCACTACGTTATTAAACATACTATTTACCAATAGCCTTGCTTGGGGGTGGGTTAAAGCATGCTGTTTTAAATCAGTTTTGAAAATCTGAGCACAACTGACAGCTGTCAAGTTCTATCTTGTCATTACTCATAGGACAAACATTTTCAAAAACAACAACTGTGCACAACTCTGTATGCTGTGCTTGATACAGCACAAATAAACCCAATGATTATTAACTTTAAAAAAGTTCACTTCCCTTTTGTCAGTTTAAAATAATTTCTGAAATATCACTGACCCACAGATTAATACAATTTCTCCATTCATTTCTTTACTTTAATATTTCCTGAGAATTCATTAAGACAGCAGCTTGTTTAAAATGAGAAGATGAGTCCCGTATCATGCTGCCCAGCTCAAAACGAGATTCTGAGAAAGTATTGCTTACATTGTCCACCTTTGAAACACATTGCTGCTGCATGTTAAGCAGAGTGACAACCTACTTCATTATAGGCTAACCTTGACAACTGAATGGGCGCCTGGAAGTTAATTCCTGTTTTTACATAACTTTCCCTCTTGGAATTGGGGATGCATATTGTGTGACATTTTGCATGGCACACATGGTCTTCAATCTAACTTGCCTTGTAGTTCTTTTTTCTATTTTTGGATTATCTCTCAAAATATATGTTAATTTACTGCTGGTATCCAAGCAAATTGCATAGTGCAAACTGTATCCCAAGTCTCTCAGAAAATTCTTACAAACCATAGAGCTTGTTCAGGCACTCCTTGACAATTCTTTATACCAGCCCTGGCAGAGACTTATATTACACTGTTTGTAATTACCATGTTGAACTTAGTCTCTTACTTGTCATGAATCTGGCATGCCCTTAATTTAGTTGCAGCAAAGTCATATTTATGGGGTGATTTTCCCATGCTAATTAGCTCCATTGTACTTCAAAGTACTGTTGCTATTATTAGCATTCACTTACAGTCCAAGGGATCATGAGTTTATAAATACCTAGCTATAGCGTTTAGGTTTCTCTATACCTGAACTACATACTCCTATGTATCCCTGAAGGCTATCTGCAGGAATAATTAGTCACTTTGGCTGTTTATAAATGTGTTCTACTCACCTTATGCTACTGGACATGTAGGTTACTTCAGATATCAAACATGTCAAGCCTTCAAGATAAAGAAAACATGGAAAACAACTTTTAAGTGTAATTGATCTATACTACTTTTAGGGATTAAGTTGCTTAGGCAGAATTTACGTTTCTATAGTTTTTGCAATAAGACAGCTTCACTATGATCGGTTACATAACGTGCTCAAACAGCTTTTAAAGTTGTACTATGCTTTTTTTGCTGCCATTCAGTTTATATTTTTTAAAGCTGTCACTGAATCTGATGTACTGTTTGCATTACTATATGGAGTGTATCCAACTTATGTTATAGCTGTCAAAGCTGCAAAATACTGCATGCTTCTATGTTTTTATTTATTTTTTTCAGTGTTTCTCTCTGTCTTGTACTATATTAGAACAGCTAAAGTTACATACACTTGTGTGACAGCATTCCAATCTGTAAATCACCTGCATCTCCTACACACACTCTCTCTCGATTTCTCTCTTTTCAAACAGTAGTACATGCAGCAGATACATCTCAATGTACTTCAATGTCCTATGATCTGGTATGCCTAACCAGTCCATCCATCTATCCATCCATTCACAACCCCTTTTTCCCCATTTTTTGCACATGGGGTTGGGGTAATAGTGACGATCATCTACAGCCAAGGTTTACAATACTGGGTGGCTAGCTCAGTAGTTCTTCCACACCACACACATCCTCACATGATGAAGGTAGCACTGCAGTAATCCAGGCAAGAATGTAAAAGCATCAAATGAGGGAGACAAAGTTAGAGGTGCTGGGCCACTGTGAAGGCAAACAAAATGTTCAAGAAAAAATAGTGTTTCTGAAGGAGCATATATGTAATGTTTTGTGGATTGATGAAACTACTGCTAAGCAGATAAATATGTTAATTTATGAGTTACTGGATTTCCAGAAGGTGTCAAAGGGAATGACATCATCTTGCTTCTTGAAAAGCTGTAGACTTGAAGTAGCAGTTTCAAGAAAATTGTGTGAACGCAAGAAAATGATGTAGGAGTCACGTAAAATGCAAAGGTATAAATTCTGAGAAAAAAAAATGTTGAGCTAATAAGTTAATAGGTGCTTACTAAGCTATTGATCTGTGAGGATATTAAGAAGACTAGCCTCACAATCACATGTTAGTTTATAGCCCTTATATTTTTGTACAAATTTTCCAGAGATGGGCGAAGTAAGGATATGTTGGGACATTTGCATGTTGTCCCTATTTATGCTGGACAATGGTGCGAAATTAGGGGTGAAATTTCAATTGCTTGTCCATTCATCCAAATTAAATCTGACTAAAGAAAGAAGTCATTTGCTTTATGTGGAGTGGAAGACAGTTTCATGAAAATAGAATTCTCTATGATATATACCTATCACCCTGACATGCTCTACTTCTGTTGCAGAAAAGACTGAGGACCTTTGAGCAGGTGTTTATGCCAGTGTTGGATTTGTGAATGTGTAAAAGAGCTGATAGGATAAGGTCTATTGAGACTCTACATGCTAAGCAGAGGTCACCTCGCAGTAGTGTATGTGATACCAAGAAGAGGAACAATGCGTTGATCTGCATGGTTTTAATGATTTAGACCCTTGATATTTTAGTGAGAAAGTGTTGTGATCACTGCAGTTGTAACAATTGTTTGGACAAGCATGAACTAAAAGGGGCATTATACTCAATGATCGGCCTAATGAGTGCAGAGTACACTGGAACGATTACATCAAAATAACTAGATGCTATAACCTTAGATATAAATTGTGTAACAAAAAAGACTTCCTTACAATACTGGATACGTGGTGATCAAATGACATTTTGTTGTTGGCATAGGTTCCTTGATCCTCAACTACAGAATCAATTTTCAGGGGTGTGTTGTTAAAGTGATAGTTACAAGCGGAGTCAGACTTGCTGAAGGATAAGATTATACATTTGTTTTTTTTGTTTTTTTTTTGCATTCAAGTTTAGTCCATGGTTTTCATACTAACTATTTGTTCGATACAGGTCCTCCTGGATGTTTATATTGACTTTTGGAGAGTTTATCAAGTCACCAAGTTTGCAGTCATTAGACTGCAAAAAAATTATATAGTGCTGACCTCCAAGAAGCAAATGCCGACTAGGAGTGTCCAACTACTGAACCCTGGGATACATCACTAGTGACAGGCCTTTTGGAGGATGTACAGATGCCTACCTTTATTTCATGGGTTCTATTTGTGAGCCAATTTTCTTGTCATTTTGTTTCATAGGAATATATATTCAGCTGGTAGAGTTGATCTATGATACCCGAATGTCAGATAGTGTCTAATGCATTTGCAATGTCTAGACATGCTGTTCATACCTCTCAATTGTACTGATTTCCTTGGAAAATACTGTTTTGGTGCTCAAAACAATAGGGTGCCACGAATTCCAGAGTGGCCCCTTTAAATCTTGATTTAATTTTTTGTATTTATTTGTGCTTCCCATGTGCTCACTGATGTCATTATGTAGCAGCAGCATGCTCCACAGTATCAATATGTAGTGGTAGATGTGGTGATATCAGAGCCATGACAGTCCTCTGAGTGATCTGGTTGGTTAGACCAAAGGGCCTATGAAGAAGTGCGCTTCTATGCAATTGAGTCTGCAATTGCATCCCAGGTCTGGACACTGTTGAAAAATTATCCAAATGGTTTAGCCTGCTACCTGACAATCAGTTAAATGTGAATTCTGCATTTTAAAAATTAGGAAATGATTAAAAAAAAGTGTTGAGGCATATCATTTTACACAATGAGAAATTAACAGCAAAACTGTCCTGGTACTTGAGTGCCACATGCTTTGAACATAGTTTGTCTTTTGTGTCAGTACGCATTACTATCACATTTCTAGTTATACAAGGAAAATTGATGGGGTGGATATTGGTTACACATTCAACCCAACAATCTATGTCTGATTGTATCATTATTATTCCTGTTTTTTTTTCTGTTTGACAGTGGGTAATTGTTAAAGCTGGACTGGTCCAGAGATTCTCTTCTGCCACAGAAAGGGGCCAATGTGTTGGTAGTGTCAGAAATCTTAAATATTATGCATTTGTATATGCTAAGGCATAATCTTACAGTTATGCTACTTGTAGTTCTTAGTACAGGAATATAGAAATTATAAACTTGACATGGGTGTGTGCGTACCTAACATATACTTAGACACAGGCACTTGGTCTGTTCATTGATTTTAAACTGTTTACCCTGATGAGGGTCGCAATAGTAGCCATCTTTGTATTAGAGCAGACAAGACTCCCCTGTGTCCAGCAGCCATCCCAGCCCACCCTGCTCTTCAGGTTGGGATCCGTCTTAGGCAAGTTAAGAGATACTGCCATCTCTTCAACATTTTGTACATATTCCTCTTGAATGAAGACACTTTTCACATACTAAATTCTTTCCTTTTTGACCTGGACATTTCAGTGTAAGTAGCTATGCCAGAAGGAGAACACAAAGCCCAAGACTATATGCCACACTCCCGCTCCCTGGTCTTATAAACATGTATATAAAGTGAAAAGGCATACACATTTCAAATTTTTTTTCCTCCACGTGTTTCTGCACAGTTTAACACATGTTGTATGTGCTTATTTGCCCTCATCCATTGCTACAGTAACGTTTTTTTAAGTCAACCAGGTTAAGTAGGCAGGATCTGCCCTTGACAAATCTGAACTGGTTTGTTCGAGAGTCTGTAGGTCATGTATATCCTTATTTATTAATTTCATAATGATCCTTTCCTTAGTCTTAGAGATGAGTCTGGTCAGGCTTATAGGTCTATAATTACCTGACTGTGCTGTGGCCTCACCTTTGTGCAAGGGAATGGCTATTGCTGTCCTGCACTCATCCATCACAAAGCCTGTTTTGAAGTGGATATTGAACAACCCCTGTAAGGGGGAATTGACAGGTTATGTTGCAGGTTGACTAGTAGGTAGCCTTATATTTTGTCTGGACTCATAAGTATTATTCTTGGCCTTAAGCACAGCCTTGAGAACTTCTCAGAATTCTGGAAAGGAGGAAGGGATAAAATTTGAGATAAATTTGTCAACTAGTCAATTGGCAATGTCCTCTGTGTCTTAATATATGATAATATTTACCATTAGCTCTGCACACTGCTTGCCATTGTTTTTTGAATTTTTAATATAGTTAAAGAAGGTTATGTAGTTATCACCTGGGTGGCTATTTTTACCTCACGTTTGGCTTTGTTTAACTTAATCAGGGTACAAAGTTCCTTGTTTAGTTTAGCAAGTCCATTTCTGGAATCTTCAGAGTTAAATTAATATTGCATGTGTGAGTGACTGACTTTTATTATATGGCCGGTTTGTATTTGGTCTCAGTCAGGCTTATTTTTGAATTTGGGATTGTGTTTTTGTTTTCTGATTGTGACAGATGCATCTATGCAACTATTTACATGTATCACCAACTATCAAGAGTAGGAAAATTCTAGCTATGTTTGTCACCCCTTGTAATCACTGTACTGAGTGTGAAGAAGGCCACCAGGGAGATGAGTGGGGTGGAGATGAGTGGTGTGTTGTTGGAAACAAGTCTCCAATGAAAACCTTTGAGGAGATAGAAAATGTTTGAGGTAACGAACACCCTGTATGAAAATACACTCCCTCACAGTCATAGTTTTTGTAAGCTTGAGATTCTACTGAAGCTAAGATGAAAGATGCAATAGTCAATTAAATTTCTTCATGGGTTACTTTGAGGAAAATTTGAACAGTAAAGAACTAGCCTGGTAACTGTTTTTCTATGGTAAAGAGTGATCAGCATGCATTTCCAGAACTTGTATTCATGCAGATGTTTATGATTGCCGTTAAACCTCATCATAACGCACCCAAATTTTAGACTATAGCTTCAGTGTTTTTTGAGTTTCTGGGTATACATCCATGGGTGCACTTTTAATAAACTGACTGCGGCTTACCAGTGGTTTGGCACCTTATTATTAATATTGCTCATCTCTGGGTTCAAAGACTGACAATTATCTGGATCAGCAATCAGTTTATGAACACTTGACTTTCATAAAGGGTGATCCGATCTATGGACTGTCATAGCATTAATACGGATTATGGGGATATGAAAATTGCTATAAAACTGTTTTACTATAGTAGGCAGCTATTGCATTTTGTACTTTATTTGGTCACTTTTGGGCTACAACTATTATGCTCATTCACATAATCTCAGTTTGTGGGTCATAGATGAAAGTGTTTTTTTGGGTGTGGGCAGTAAGGGGAATGTGGTAATTCATCTTAAGGTATACTTTGAACTATTAAAATCTGAAGGGATGATATCTCTGGGTTATGTTTTGTATTTATGACAGAGTTTTCTTTTTTCTTAGGTGGACCTTGTTGACCCATAACTGGTAGACACTGAATCATTTTTTTTCTCACTTCATGAGTCTACTTTTTGATTTATTTTTTTGTCTCTGTGGGATCTTCCTGCAGTTGAACATCTTGCATAGAATATGGATTTCATGATTATAGTTTATATTCAGCTGGACACACATGAATTCTTTGTATTTTGCTGCTGTATCCATACAGAACTGCATGACACCTCATGGTGGCTCTTATATTTTATAGAAAGATGCCTTATGTTGGCTTCTTGCTTGAAGTTTTTTATATGCTTCAGGTGATTTCTCATGATTCAGCATGCCTGTAGTGTCTTGTGGTTTTAACACTATAATAGTCTCTTCTATGATTGTGCATTCTGTTTGCTAGTGCAAAACGTTTTTTTTTTTTTTTTTTTTTTTGGATACTTGGATGGAGGGCAAACGTGGAGGGTATCTGTTCAGTGGAAATACTCCTAGTTACTGTAGATGCAGACAGCTTTTATATTTTGCCCTGATACACTGGTAGAGGGTAAAGTTATTGTCACAAGTCTAGTTGAATGATATGGTAGGCTTCATATTTTTCTGATACTGGTTGCTTATTATATTGATATCACCTATACGAGGTGGGGGGTGTTAAGGTAGTGATTAGTTGGAAACAAGTGGCAGACTGCAGCTGATAGTGCTATAACTTCAAGGTAGTGACAAAGGGGGAAGTTAGTGCAATATTTAGTTCATGACAGGTTCACAAGTTCTTAGACTGCTAGGTTCTTACTAGACAGGCAGCCTGAGCAAACATATAATGTAAAGCTATGAAACCCAGAGAGGTTAGTAAGTGGACTCAACACACTGATTATTGACAGCCATACTGCTTACCTCAGGGCTAAACATGAGTACCCATCTGATTATTAAGTCTCAACTGTTTGCCATGCAGGAAAAGCTTGATCTATAGGAGAAGAATGCTTTGGGTTATGAACCTATTTCTCCAAGATGAAGGCTGAGGTTTTGGAGCAAGTGGCATTTAGTAGGGCAAGATCTTCATAGCCAGGAAGGGGAGAAAGAGATCACTAAGCAGGATCCGGTGCAAGGCAGAGAAAATCAAGAGGGTTTGCAGACTTTATGTAAGGTAGGCTGTGTGAGGCTGAGAGTGACAGAACTGTATGTTTATTAGTGACTGAGTGAGGTGAAAGTTAGGGCAGTAATTAATTTGCATCAAGTAACAGTTTACATCTGATAGTGGCAGAACTATATGGTTATTACTGATGGAGAATTGCAGTAGGATGGGGATTTCTATGCAAAAGGTGATAGTGTGTAGCCAACAGTGACAGTATTACTTGGTTATCAGTGACAGACTGACCTGTTGTGGTTGGATAGTATGAATATGATGTAGTTTGGGTTAAAAGATAGGTGGTTTTATGGTAAGTGAAGATTACATTGGTACTGTCGAGGGTATTTTTGGGTGGGTGCTATCCATGTGGGCTCTTTGTGCTGTTTCATAAAAGGATGCATTTTCTGTTCAGCCTTCTGGACTTTATAGAGTGTTTTTAAATTATTATTTTTGGAAGTGACCATTCTAACCAACTTACTGTCCCTGTAGAGGCCTAGAAGGAGGTATTAGTTGGAAGCTTGGAAAATTTGAACTCTGAGCAACTACCATAGTAGGCATGCAGACCAGGAGACCATCAGTTAGCCTAGCCCTCATTCCAATTTGCCCGAGAAAACTCAAGGTCATACACTAGGCAAATAAAGACTAAGGGAATTAAACCTTTTACCACAGGAAGTAATTCATTAGTGGCTCATAGTCTTAATCCTCTTCACCAGCTGCAAGCCATGAGGTGCTGAGGATGAGTCATCTTTTAAAAAGTGAACTGAAGGCTAACCAGAAAATGCCACATGGAGGGTAGACATGTGACAAGCAGTGAAGTTGGAGAGTTGCAAGCTAGGTATATTCAGGGCTGGTGCTAGAATTTTGAAGGCAACCAGCAAATTTCAAGTTGGGAGTCCTACCTAGGAGGATATAAGGTGTGACCACGTTGCTGCCATGTCCCATGCCCTGTCAAGCTCACCCAGTACCCTTTAACAATCACTATATAAAGTCTTAGTATGCTCAGATGATTACAAAGACTTGTAGGTTACTAGTACTACACCAAGGCACACACACTGGCAAATAGTACCAATGTTACATTATGATAAGCATCAGAACCACAGCAAGGCAAACACTCACAGAGGTATATGTACACACTGACTAGTATTTAGTAACAATGTGGTAACATTATGACAAGTGTCTGTACCGTATCAAGGTAGCCAGTCTCTCAGAGGTACACAAAGACATCCACACAGACTCCCACACACAGGACAGAGACACCCACACAGACTCCCACATTCAAGACAGAGAAACGCACACAGACTCACACACCAGACAGAAACACCCATCAGACTCCCACACACACAGGACAGATTTACACACACAGACTACCATACACAGGACAGATTTACCCATTTGGACTACTACAAATAGGACAGGGACACCCACACAGATTCCCACACATAGAACAGAGACACCCACACATGACAAAGGCAGCACTGCATTGAGACAGGACAGAGGCTCCCACATACAAGACAGAGACACTAATAGTGACACCCACAATGACATGCACAGCAGCAGCCACAGATGAGACAGATGCACAAAGACAACACTACAGCAAGTCGAGACAGAGGCACTTGCATAAGAGCAAGACTGGACAAAGACACCCAACACAGACACGAATAAACAGGACAGAGACAACCACACAGACTCCCACACACAGGACAGAGACACCTACACAAACTCCCACACACAGGACAGACACACCCACATAAGACAAACACAAAGCTACCCAAGACTGAACAGAGCTGCACACAGGACAAAACCAGCACTACAGCAAGACAGAAGTACACAAGACATATTAAACAAACGGACGCTACCAGACAGAAGACAGCTGTTGACATGCAGAACATCAGAACTGCAGGCATACAAGACAGCCATGGGACAGACATAAAAAAGACTACAGACAACAAGACATACAGGAGAAAGCCATGAGGATTACCGCACACAGACACAAATCCAAAGTGAACCAGGTGAAGTCAAAAAGTGCACAGATGACAGACACCAGACTGTCATTTTTCTTCAATGTGTAGGTTCCTCAGCTTTTTAGATTGTTACTACTTTAGTGCTTCTAGCTGTCCTTGCCTCTTGACGAATCCTGCCACTCCTAACTGTCCTTGTCTCAACAAATCTTGCTGTTTTTTTCCTCCTCCTTTTCCCACCTTTTCCCACTTGGTTAATCCTGCTGGAGTAAACAAAATCAGAGTGAATACACAGCATAATATTATACAAGCCAGGCTACAGTACAACCTGACATTTTCTGCCATACAGCATTATAAATGATTGCTGAAAGGGAAAGATATGCACATACCTAGATTTCTTCAGAGTTTTGCTCCAGGCAAAGTCTTCAATGAGACTGTTACACAATAAACCTTGTCCTGCATTATGTTCACCTGACAGCATAGCTAAGTCTGACAGTCTTTTCTGACTCGTTGATGTACATAGGTATGTCTTTATGAGTTTCATTTAGAAAAGCTGCACTCTGCAGTACCCACTGGAACATGTGCAGTCAAATAAATGCTCAGTGAAACATAAGCATTTATGTATATTTATCCTGTAACTGGTTGTGAAGGAAGAAATTTAACACAGTCAGTGGTGATGATTCAGTATCAAATATTCAAGAAAGACTTTTCAGATTGTATCCAAGTTCATAGTCAATGTTACAGTGGCCACTTGCCTGTCTGTCAGTTGTTCTTTCAAAGCCTTGCTCTGTTGGACTAAAGTATCTTCTGCAACTTTACTCAAGGCTTTAATATTTGATAAAAATCCAAAGGCCTTATCAGACTCTGAAAACTGTTTAAACCAGTTAGTAAATGACTGGATTGTTGTATCCAGCAGCACGTTGAAGAACTGTGTATGTAGTTTTGCCATTGAATTCTGTACCATCTCAACCTCCCATCCATAGTCTAAGGAACACTTTACTTTCTTCTACCTCTTTTCCTGAAATGTTGTGCTAACATTTATTTATTTATTTATTTATTTATTTATTTATTTATTTATCTAACGTCCATTTCTTCTTCAGTCTTGGCCATTGGTGTACCCATAGCATGCTGAAATCCTGTCTCTATGTAGTTCCTCACCAAGTGTATAGTTGATGTCAGCACTTTGACACATGTAGAAATATCAACAAATGGACTCTGCAGCACTTGGCTTGCATGGTTTACCTATATCAGCACATCATACCAAAACATTAAGCATACAATGAATTGATATGACAATTTCTGAGCACAGCCCCCTTGTCTGTTGACATGTTGCAGTATCACATGTACATAAAGCTTCATCTATCTCAGTAATGCTTCCACGACTTCCTCCAGCTGAAATTGTACCGCCTTGATGGACTCTATCTTGCATTTCCAGTGAGTCTCAGACAGTGGCTTCACAGTGCTGTTTATGTGTCATTTCAAGATCTGCCATCGGCTCGTTGATGCTGAACAGTTTATATAAAATTTCTGCAGACATCCAAAGAATGATACTGCCTGTAGTGATAACTGTGCTCCATCACTAACTATAAGATTTAAATTATGGCAGGCACATGACATAAAAAGCCCTATATCTAGCCCTGCACTCCAGCTCATTTCCCCTTCATGTTGCTGCCTTTGTCATATCCTTGTCCTTGACAGTCGATAATGTCCAATTGATGATGTTTCAGAGTCTGAAGAAGTGCTTCCATAAGTCTTGCCCTGGTTATATCCTACACAGGCTCAAATCACAGAAAGTGCTCCTCAACCATGGCTGCAGTCATTGAAATCTCTACATACCTTACTACAACAGTCGTTTGCTCTGAATTGCTGACATCTGGCATGCAATCAAGAATGACAGAGAAGTACCTGGCATTCTTCATCCTTCCTACAATAGCCCTCAAAGTAGCATTTGCGATCAGCTAGACAATTTTGCTCTGTATGTCCTTCCCAAGATAATGATCCATTACTTCTTTATTCTTAATACAATGCAAATGTTCAACCATGACATAATCAAACTGACAAAAGCTGCACTTGGTCAAAGAAATTGCCATTGCCATGGGTGTACAGGGTATCTCTCTTACAATGGAATGCCATGTTCTGTTCTGCCAGGTACTGTACAATAGCTATAATGCATTCTAACACACCATGCCAGTGAGTTCTCTTTCTCAACCACTGCTCGTCTTCTGTTATCCATTGTCTACCTACTCTTTAGTCTATTGTGCAGTTCTTTCCAGTTCAGCATGCATGCTGCATTCATTGGTGTTGGGTCGAGGCAGTATAAAGCTTTGAGCATCTTTCTCCATGATTTGTAGCCACCTGACCAGAGAATATGGTTAGAATGTCCAATGATTTGCATGCAAAGTAAAACAGTGCATCTTTTGAGAGAAGCTATATCAGCCAGGTGCGTTTTGCTCTCTCACCATTATTGCACTAGCACTCCTACAAAAAAAAATATTAAAAGGAAATAACCCCAAATGTATGGCCTATAATCAGGCAGCATTACCATCCTCTCTCTGCACTACATCTTCATATGAAAGAGGAGCTTTACAAAATGTAAATTATCTCTTGCCATCTGACTGACTCACATCTCAATGGCCCACATGATGACTGCAGTGCTAAGGCCTGACCACCATTTCAATGCATTTGGGTTAAGCAGAAAGACTGAAGCTGCCACACTAAGTCATCTAAGAGCTATACAACCCATGGGCATTGCAAACCCAACAAGAAAAGGGACCAGTTGATTCCATCTTGTACTGTACTGTAGGCAGAAAAACTGAACAGAGACAAGGACCATTAGGCAAAAAAACTAGTGTGAGCAGATCATAAACCAGAACAATGGATTAGCTTCCAAAAAGTCATGGTAGTATGACTGCAGGCACAAAGGTATGGGCAACCGACGCTGAACACTGTTCATAAGGACAAACCATACAATGTGCACAACAACTGAAATGTATTAAAAAATTATGTTCTGTTGACATCTGTTACTATTTTTCTTTAGGCAGAAAAACTGCATAGTAATGATGACCAGCTGGCAAAAAGAATTGTGATGCAGGCAACAGACCAAACTGAAGTGTATTACAAATCTGATACGTACCCATATTGCATAATGACTTTCCATGACATCAGTTACTAAGACTGAAGAATGACAGGCAGAAAGAATCAGTGACAAAGGCCCAAATCACAGAGGTGCAAGTCAAACACCAAACATTGGAAACAAATAGGATAGTCTACAAAAGTCCTCCCTTTTCATCACACCCTCCACCAACAAGCTTGCAAAGAGACCCAACAAGACTTAACATATTGCTATTACAAGCTGTCTGGAACAGGCGACTATGTCTGAAAGAACAAATGGTTAGGTGGAAGGCTACAAGTTAAGGGAATCACACCAATCTATGAGGCAATAAACAAACAAAAAAAATTATGCTGCAAAAAACAAGACTATTCCCACTTCCCTAACACAAAGTAGCCAAAATTAACAAGTGCAGTAACACAGTGACAGGTACTACATAATCTGTACACATTTTTTATATGCCTACCTACTACCTCTCAACCTCTTATCACAGAATTCTGAGTGAAACCAAAAGTATTGTAGAACAAAGGCATTCAATCAGGGATTTGCTAGAAAAAACTCATTTATGTGGAACATAAAGCATCAGGCAAGCATCTGAACACTGACAAACACCCCCAACCTCTTGGCACAAAAACTCTGGACAAAAGTATAAAACTAGAGAATGTACCATTGTTTAGTAGCTTCAATGCTCAACATTGTACTACAAAGCCAAATTTCTGCAAGGGACAGACCAAAATACCACGCAAACATTCTACAACATTCTCACATCTCCTACCACCCTACCTTTCAGCACAGTAATGCTGGACAAAGCCAAATATAATTTAGAGCAAATACATAATGTTATTGTGATAACATCACTTAAAACTATTAACTTATAAAGATATATGTTTTGCATTAGCCTGTGTTAAAATAATGCCTGTAGATTCTGCAACATTCTCACAGCCCCTACCCCCTACCCAATGTTTCAGCATAGCAATTCTATACAAAGTCAAAAATAATTGCAGAGCAAAGGTGTAACATCCGGAATAGTTTTAAAAACTGTCGTTATAAACTTATCTGTTTACTGGGTTTGCATTAGTATCCATTAAAACAACATCTGTACATTCAGAAACATTCTCACAACCACTATTCCCCACAACCAACCTTTCAGCAGCATTCTATACAAAGCAAACAACATACTAAAAACAGGACAAAGGCATAATATTAATAATTTAAAACACTGGGCTTATGAACTAGTAAAGATGCTACAATAACTGATTTTGCATTAACGTGTTGCTTGAACTCACATTTTGTGAGGATAAGAAAAAAATACCAGGCAAACTTCTGGACATTGTGCAACATTCTCATAGCCCTTACCACCCTCCTATTGTCTTAACACGACAATTCAAGTTAAAGCCAAAAAATCAAAGAAGACAGAAAGAACATCAGGGATAGTTTTAAAGACTATTTTAAACTTAGATACTAGAGTAACAGGATTTGCATTAGTATGCATTAAAACAACATCGGTACATTCTGCACAATTCTCACAGCCCCTAACCACTCCCCCTAATATCTCACCACAACAATTCTGGATAAAGCTAAAAATAATTGCAGAGGATGGATGCAACATCCTCAGTGATAAGTTTACCATTTTTTGTTTTAAGCATTATTATAAACTAGACCAAAAATATCAAGCAAGCAGTCTGCAACACTCTTAAAGCCCATACCTCCCACCGTCAATCTCTCAGCACAATTCTAGATGAAGCAAAAAATTAAAAAAAATAACAGTAAAAAAAACACAAGGATGTAACCTTATGAATTTAAAACACTGGGCCTATGAACTAATTAATTCACTAAGATAATAGATTTTGCAGCAACATGCATTGTGTGAACCCACAAATATCAGGCAAACATCTAAACATTGTGCAATATTCTCACAGTTCGTAATCCCCTCCTAACCTGTGAGCATATCAGTTCTAGACAAAACCAAAAATAATTGCAGAACAAAGGCATATCAACAGCAATAGTTTTAAACATGGCTATTATAAATTAAGAAATGTTTATAGAACAGGATTTGCAATAAAACAAGATATGTACATTATGCAACATTTTCACAAACCCTGTCCCTCCACTTCCAGCCTTTCAGCACAATTTTGGAGAATGAATGAATGAATGAATTAATTAATTCATTCTTATGCAGGACTGACTAAAAAACTAAAACTAACCTAGAATGAATGAATGAATGAATGAATTCTTATGCAGGACTGACTAAAAAACTAAAACTAACCTAGAAATTATAGAGACAAGCCTCCCCTCAATTTCTTTGCAAAAGAATTCTGGACAAAGCTGAAAGTAACTGTTTCAGCTACAGTCCCTCAATATCACACTACCCCCCAGTTTTCATAACACAAGAATTATGCACAAAAATTATTACAGTCCTCAACTCCATATATTTAATCAACCCCCAAAAAGTAAAAAAAAAAAAAAAAAAAAAAAAAAAAACTGCAAATTACCTTTTCTGCAGTGAAAGACTGCTACTAAGCCTCTGTTCACTCTTCACAATTATAAGTTAACCTCTGCTTTCATCCACACAGATCAATCAGTCCCTTTTAATTTGCCTTTAAAAGGACAGTTTTTCAGATCTTTACAAGGGCAGTTCAAAATGCACCACCTTGTCCCAACAAACATGGCTTCCTTCCAAAGTCCTTGTCCTCCTTGGCCAGTCCTCTCCTCACGATGCTGTTACGCCAATAATTCAAAGTAGCCAAGCAAATTCCTCTCTTGAAAAACAAGAAGAAGAATTGCTTGTAATACACATGCCTTTTTAAAGGCAGCTGACACTGGAAGTATTTACAAGGACTAATCAGTTCCTTGCTTTGTCACTTCCTAAAAAAAAAAAAAATAGACACAACTTACTTCCCTGGCTGCTGCAACCAAGCAGGTCCTTGCTTCACTGCACTGGACCTGACTGAGTGCAGCTTTTAGCTGACATCACAGGCAGCTGCAGCCAGAGAAGGAAAAACAAAACAAAACATGAAACGTGTTGGTGTCACGATTCATGGAAGACGGAGAAACCTGCAGCTGGCTGCATTCTAGGTGGCTGCACAAGTGGGAACCCTTTTATGTGGGGAGATAATCAGGGGGTGGTACCCATGCAGCTGCAGGTTCAGCAATTGTCTAATCCAGGCTATGGTTATATAGAGTAGAATGGATTTAAGCTGCAAAGGTGCAAAATGAAATTAAAGGGATAAGAGGGAGTTGTTATCACCGGAAGAAAGACATTTCATGAGAAGGAGACTGCTGCAATGGGGAGAGGTGGTAAGTTTGAAATGTACCTTTCTAGGTATGGTGATTGTATTAGGTAGGACCTGTGGTTATTAAAATGAAGGGAATGTCATTTTAACTACTTTTAGATCCAGCTAAGACCTTCATGTTGAAGGCAAAATAATAGTGGTGGGGATGATTACAGTATGTTGTTTAACCCTGAGTTTGATAGGATGCTTAGTAAAAGAAAATATCTTGTGGAATGCAATGAGGTGTTGTCAGAAAATGTAAAGAAGCTATATAATGATAGAGGGATGGTACGCAGAGCTGTTATATTTTTCTTGGAGGAAATTGAAAAGTCCAGTAAGGTGGATTGCTTTTTTTTGGGGGGGGGTTAACAAGGAGATGGAATGGGGGACTGTTAAAATGCACTTTTGACCAATCATGCATTGGTTTTGAATGGATTGGTTTTGCCAGGCTGTCTAAGTGCAAACTGAACTAGCAGAAGTTAATCAGGACTATAAAGACTGAGAGAACACAGAGTGTGGCACAGAAACTGCTGTGCTGGAATTGGATGTGAACGAAAGTAAGCAAAATGTTGAAAGGAGTGGCATGAAGACTGGATGGAAATGTGAAATAATATAACAGAGTGGTAGACAGGTGAAGTGTGGTAAAAGAAATATAAAGAAGTTGCAGCATGAACTGTGGGACTAGTAGGTTATTGAGAAGGTAGAGGGAGGTGAAAAGGTAAGGCTGTATAAGCTGGCATTTCTGAAGGATGACATATAAAACAGGATAGAACTGAACTGGAGAGGAGGAAAAGCCCACAGGAGGCCTGCAGACAGGATGGGATGGGAACCATTGCAGGTACAATGTCAAAGGATAAAACAATATGGGCAGACATTGTCAGATGTACAAACAAGTGATGTACAAAATAAGATGAATAAAGCCATTGATAGATACAGTCATGAAAGAGACGACAAGAAAAAAAGCCCAAGGGGATGGAGAGATTGAAAGAGTAGTGAAGAGTGGGACACAGAACTAGAGGTGACCTAGCAACAGCCAAGACTGCAAGGCCAAGCAAGAGCCAAGACTACATGGTCATCAGGAAAGAAGTGGTCAGGGAATGCCACTCAACCACATGAGACTGATTGATGAGAAAAGAGATGAGATGAAGAAAGGCTGTGTAGGAAATACATAGAGGGAATGGAAAAGAGCGTATATACACACACCAGGGAGAGGGACAACCATCAAGGCCATTAAGGAAGACTGAGAATGTTGGAAGCATAGGAGGACATGTTTCACATAGGAGGACAGTGACCTGGAGGACAAAAGAAAGGTAAAGAGAACCATTGTGGGGTAATGGAAAATGATTTTGGAGATTTAATGGTGAAACAAAACTGAGATTAGGAATCTAAAAAAATGAAAAAGAAAGTTCAGAATTCAGTGATTACAATTCTGGGTTTTACACTAACTGTGACAAGGTAGGAGGTGACTAAAGTGATCACCTTTGGGGAAGAGAGAATGCATGTCATGGCACACACAGACACCAATATTGTATCAGATGAAGCAGTAGAAGTGGCAGCAAGTAGGGCGAGGGTGGTGGCAGAGAGGAGCTAGGAGAGTGGTTAGGGGGTAGCATTCACTGAAATGGAGCCCTACCAGCAGCCAACTCTCAGATAAAAAAGAGGATTGTGGACCATAGTGACTGACTCCAGCAGTGGACAAGAAAGAATATCTTAGTTCTGGTAGTGGAATATGGGAGACCTGGTAGAGAGATCAACACTATACAGTGGACTTGCTCCTTCTTGGCCCATTAGGGAAACTGGTCAGTAGTGCTGATTGGAAAGATTCATCTCATTTATAATACCTTTAAAATAAGACAGGATGGGGGAAGTAGATTCACATATGAAGAAGAAGGAGGAGGAATATAGGATGTTTACTGATAATAAAAAGAAAGGAAAACAAAATAGAGAAACAAAGAAGGGTGACTTTTACCATGTATGAGTAGTCATATTATGTGGTGCAAATATCTGGGTAGGAAAATAAGAGATTATGTAAGCAATGGTGTAGGACAGAAGGGTGACTACTGCTGATATTAGCAAAATATGCACTAATAATACATTGGGATGGAATGTGGGAGTCCCTTGGAGTAGATTGTTCATGGATGGAAGAGAAAGGAGAGGCAGTGGTGAAAAAGCAAGCTACAAAAAGAGAATATCATCCGTATTGTCAAAGAGAAGGAAGAATACCAGGCCAGAAAGCAGGTAAGGATACAGCCATGGTAAGATGCTCTGGTAGCTAAGACAAATGAAGAAAACAGGTACTGGATATATATAAGTATTTTCCTGCATACCATTAAGGGCTCAGACAACTGGTATAGCACTGTACCAGAACAGACAGAATTCTCAGACTACTGGTGCAGTGCTGCAACAGAAAGGATAGAATTTTGGCCATAGTCATAACACTGTAGAGGGTGTCATAGACATACATGTTAAGATACCATTAGCTATCAGTGGTTAGGATACCTGTGCAATCTAGAATAGGAAGGAAGGGAAAAAAATAACTAAAACTGCGTATGATTTTTTAGAAGAGTAGGTTATGCTGTGCTTGTTGGGCTGTGGGTAGGAGATCGAGTAAATTAGGAAATGTCCAAGTCATAGCTGACACCATAGTGAGAGACACATATATGCTTCTCACCAGGCATGGCTAAGACAGTGTGACAATGAACTGCATCTAAAGAGCCAGGGCATGGCAGTTCTCAAGGGCTCTCAAGTCCCTACACACCAAACACACCTGTGATATGGCATCATTATGTAACTTATAAACATGAACTTTCACAAGCTAAAAACCCTTTGTCCCAAAAAGGTTTTATATTGATCCTTTCTACTTAACTAGTTCAACTTGTTTGAAAATGATGAGAGACTGCTAGGGAATACCTGTTTTCATGCCATACTGCTTGTTTTTTTTTTAACTGGCTTTATTTCTGTAGATGCATAGTTATCACATGGTTTGTAATGTTATATAAAAGTAAGTGTTCATTTGTTTTGATACTGGTGAAGCTTGACAAGTGAAATTGGTTTATCTTGTTTTACTAGTTCTTTTTTATCACACCAGAGTGCTGCTTAACACACATGGATATATATATATATATATATATATATATATATATATATATATATATATATATATATATAGATATATATATATATATATATATAGGTCTAACAGTCGAGAAAGACACTCGTCTCATGCAACTTTACAATATCAAGTTTTGCAGGGGGGGGTTAAGCCTCCCTGCACCCCCAATTTGTGAGGCTGCACCCAACACAACACCTGCTAATTATATATATATATATATATATATATATATATATATATATATATATATATATATATATATATATATATATATATATAAACTCTGAGATCACACAATCCTGGGAAAAGGGAATATTCCACTACCCAGAGATTGTCAGTCTCACATACCTGTCGACCATCTGCATATATTGATAAAATGCAGTAAACAAACATGCATTTAAACAAAGCGCAAGGCACCCTTACATGTGTGTGTGTGTGTGTGTGTGTGTGTGTGTGTGTGTGTGTGTGTGTGTGTGTGTGTGTGTATATATATATATATATATATATATATATATATATATATATATATGTATTTTATACATATGTATATATATATATATATATATATATATCTATATGCAAGCCGCGGTGGTACAGCGGTAGCATTGTTGCCTCACAGCAAGAGGTTCTCTTGTTCAATTCTCAACTGGACTGCCTTCTGTGTGGAGTCTGCATGTGCTCCCCACAGTCGCGTGGCCTCCAAAAGACATGCATGAATGGACGTATCTTCGCTGAAGGTTGGGCGTCGGGCTGGCAACTCGGCACTATAAAAATCTACTGCCAATCATTAACAGACCGGAGTTCTGCTGTGGCGATCCCTAAAAGCCGAAAAGACAAATATATATATGTATATGTATATATATATATATATATATATATATATATATATATATATATATATATATTAAACATGACATAACGGTTAGGGTCTTTGCCTACAATGCAC
This sequence comes from Protopterus annectens, assembly GCF_019279795.1. Taxonomy (NCBI): domain Eukaryota; kingdom Metazoa; phylum Chordata; order Ceratodontiformes; family Protopteridae; genus Protopterus; species Protopterus annectens. The sequence goes on from NC_056733.1 coordinate 1,934,838,156, forward strand.
AAAGAACAAGGTTTGATCCTTACCTCCAGCCCATGCCTGTATGGAGGTTTCTTATTCTCCTTGGTCTCTCTGGGGTTCCTCCCACCGGCCTAAACCTTGTTTGGTATTTCCCCCTCAGACTCACTCAAAAATAGAGCTGTGGTTAGCAGAAGAGACTCTAGATGCTGCCCTATAGGTGAGGACTTGCACAGACCAACTAATTTGGGCATCAGCTGTGGCGAGCAGTATCCTCAAGACAGGTGAACACAAATCACAGACTGTGCACCATACAGCGGTGTAAAAATTGGCTCTAGTTGATTTGGTTGTGTTGACATTGGTATGGGCATGGGTATTTGTAGGTGATAACTGAGCTGAGTATCTGGCCTACTCTGAGCATCAGCCCTGGGACAATACGCAACTGGCTGTTGAATGCCCCAAGCTTGGGTAACCTGGGATGGCTCTGTTTGGTGAAAACTGGATATAAAAATGATGCAGCTTTGAAGTGGCTGATATGATAGCAAGGAAAAGGCTGAACATCCTATGTATCCAGAAGACAAGATGGGAGGGAAACACAAAAAAGCCATTTGGCTTGGGATCCAGCGTCAAGTACTTAGGAGGAGGGGAGGCTCGAGAAATGGTGTGGGAATTGTGATATGGGAGATACTTCAGAAAAGGCTTCAGAAAACAGTGCCATCAGACTTAATGACAGACTCATGGCACTCAGATTGCAGTGTAATGATTGGGCAGTGTTCATAATATCAACTTATGCCCTACAACAGGGATGTGATATTCAGGAAAATAGTACATTCAGACAGTAGTTGCAGGACGTATTACATAAAGCAGAATAACAAGAATTGGTGTTGATAGAAGGAGAGAATATTCTAGAGTTTTGTCTAGCAATTGAATTGATGATGCCAACACATAGTTCAGCAAGAGACACAGTCACAAGATCACAAGCAAGAGTAGCCAACATGTAACTCCTCACATAGGCTTTTTTTTAGTAAGGCAAGGGTACTGGGGTAAAATTAGTGTTTGGAAAGTCACCCAAAGTGAAGCAGTCAGCCCACAGCATAAATCACTGGTTGCCACAATCAGTTGCAAGCAGTGGTCAGAGAAGGCTTTGAGAAGACCTGATAGTTGACTGGAGAGAAAGCACAGGAGTTCAAGGAATTAATCAGGGCTCTAGCACCTCAGGAAATAGATTAAATAGGTGGAGTTGAAGAAGAATGGCAGCTTTTCAAACCAGCATGTGTGAGGACTGTAGAACAGATATGTGTGTGTGCCAGGTATGGAATACAGGTACATAAGGAAAGCTGGTGGTGGAATGTAGAAGTCCAGGAAGTCATTAAAAGAAAGAAGAAAGAGGGAGGTAGAAAAGATGGACCAGAAAAAGAAGGAATACTGGTTGGCTCACAAGGATGCTAAGACAGGAGATGCAATAGCAAGGAACATGGCATCAGAGACACTCTTACCAGCTTATGTAAAGTGACTCAGTAGATGGCAGAAAGAAACTCTATCAGGCTGCAAGACAAAGCTAGAAAGATAAGGAAGAGAGTCAAACACCCTTCATAAGGGGTGCCAGCAACAAGCTGTTCACCAGTCTATGGGACATCAAAAGCAGATGGAAAGAGTACTCCCAGCAGCTTCTTAATGAAGAAGCTGCTGGGAGAAGAATGAATGACTCTATAGTGAGGAACACTGACGTCCCACTCACTACGTTGAAAAAGGAAAAAGTAACAGTCAGCTGCCTGTCAGGTGCCAGGATCCCCAGCATAACGCATGCATTCAAGTCCCTCAACAACAGGTACAAATATGACTCTGTCATTGTACATGTGGGTGTGAATGACCTGAAATGTACCTCCCTGGACTACATGAAAAGAGACATGGAGGAGCTCTCGGATTATGTATCCAAGGTGGGTATGACCTTAGCCCTGAGCAGTATCCTACCATCACCCCAAATGATACCACAGTACAAGCAGAAAATGACTGATTTCAACAATTGGCTAAGTTTCTGGGGTCATTCTAAGGGGATCCAGTATCTGTCTGCCTGGGATGACATGACTGACAGACCTCGATGCTTTGCCAGAGATGGCCTGCATCTGTAACCCCTGGGCTTCCGGATACTGGCCAAGGCTCTTGCCACCGCTATAGTGCCTTTTTTAAGCAGTGTTCCAAAAACCAAATTACCACTGTAACAGCTACAAACAAATGCAGTTTGAGGGTCATGCTGCTCAACACTAGAAGTCTAAATCTCAAAATGCACTCGCTCGAAGTACTCCTTAAAATGGAGAACATCGACATTTGTGGTGTAACAGAGACCTGGTTCAGGGCAGTGGAAAGCACCCCTGCACTACTGGGTTAAAACTCATTCCACACCTTTTGGCCCCAAAACGTTGATCAAAGCTCCAAAGGCAGTGGTGTTACCATAGTCATAAAGGATGCGCACAACTCCAGACTGGTAACGCAACATAACGCATCTGAGATACTTCAGGTGCAGCTAACATTGGGTAAGACAGCGATTCATGTCGTAGCTTGCTATAGGTCCCCAACCATGTCCCAAGATTCACAGTCCACATTCCTGAGCACCCTGGAGAATATTAGAGTCCAACCTAACACTCTCATACTGGGAGACTTCAACTACCCCTCCATTAACTGGGAAAACTACTCATGTACCAATACAGTTGCCCAATGCTTTCTGGAATTCATTAATTCCAATGCCCTGGACAAGCTTGTTCTTACCCCCACTAGAGGTAGCAACCTCCTTGACCTGGTCATTACTAACATGGGCGACTCTTGCTCTACACCAGTAGTCAACTCGTCACTGGCAAGATCTGATCACAAGCTAATCACCTTGGAAATCCACATCCCTCCCAACCACCATGAAAAACTTCTCCAAAGATAATATTGAGCTCCTAAAAACAGAGGTGGCTAACTTCACGGCACCCATGCAAATGGAGAATAGTTGCATGACCACCAAATCATACACCAGTGCACTGTATGAACATGTACACAGATGCATGAATCTCACCATACCCAATAGAACTAAGACGCTCTCCTGAAATAAAGGGAAGCCAATCTCATGGTTCCCTGCCATGAACAGACTCTACAACAGAAGGAAGAACCAGATGCAGAATAAGGTAAAGTCCCAAAACTGGAAAAACTCCCTTATCAGCCTCAACAAAAGGTTGAGATCCCTCATCAAATCCTCTAAAGCTAGCTATGAAAACAGAATTGCAGCAGATAGTAAAGACAACCACAAGGCCTTCTATAGTTATGTAAAGAATCTCCATGACAATACCCAGATTTGCTCTGAGCTACTGCACAATGGTACCTCCAATACCGAGCCAACAGATATTCCAAATATACTGGCATACAGATTCAGTGCTAACTTTACCTCTCCCCACCAAAGGACCAATCACAATACCAGTACATTGCCAGGCACCCAGTATTACTGCTGCACAGGTTAAAACAGCACTATCCAAGGCCAAGAATACAGCTTCTATGGGACCTGACAATATCCTTAGCTGTGTTCTACATGAACTACAGATTGAACTGGCACCTCACCTGTGTGCTCTGTTCAATCACAGCCTAACCTCAGGCTATGTCCCTACCAAATGGTGCACTGCTACAGACATCCCTCTCCACAAAGGATTAGCGACTACAGACCCCGAGAACTATCACCCCATTGGCCTGATGAGTTTGATATGCAAAGCTATGGAGCGCATCATCGTGGACATAATAAACAAGGATATAGGGAATTTCCAAATTCTGGATCCTACACAGTTTGGTTTTCTGAAGGGTCGATCATGCCTGCTCAACTTGGTCGACTTTTTGAGTCAGTCACCAGAGCTGTGGGTGAAGGTAAGGTGGTTCATATAGCCTACCTTGATCTGGCCAAGGCCTTTGATACCATTCCTCACTCAAGAATCATAGAAAAACTTACTAAGCTAGGCATCAACCCCTATATCACTAGGTGGATTGCAAACTGGCTCACAGATAGAAGCCACAGTGTGAAATCAGCTGACTCCAAGTCTGACTGCTGGCCAGTCACGAGTGGAGTCCCACAGGGTTCGGTCCTGGGTCCTCTCCTGTTTGGTGTCTACTTCTCTGAAGTCCAGGCCAACACAAAGGGACTCTGGCTGAAAAAGTTCACAGATGATTGCAAGTTGGGAGCTATTATTAACTCCCCAAGTAATGTTGACATCCTACAGAAAGGCCTCAATTAAACCAATGACTGGTGTCAGAACCATGTCCTTAAGCTCAATGCCAAAAAATGTGTCTTCATCCCCTTTGGGAAAAACCCAATTACCTTAAATTAACACATTGATGGTAGTCCACAGAACGCAGAATGAGTTATAAGAGATCTCGGAACACAGGTTGACAGCAACCTCTCTTTTGACCACCACGTTGCCACTGTGGTCAGAAAGTCCTTCTACGTGGCACATCTCATTACAAATGGTTTTGTATCCAAGAAGAAAGAGGTCATTGTCTCCCTCTACTCTTCCCTCATTAGGCCAGTCATCGGGTACAATACCCCATTTGGCATGTACCTTACTAGACACCTGCAACAACTGGAGAGGCCGCAAAAGTACCTCACAAAGAGGATCCTAGGCCTTAAACACTTGTCCCATATGGACAGACTCAAAAAACTCCAACTATTCTCTGTCTCATATCGCCTACTTAGAGGCGATCTCTGCTTGACTTAGAAACCGTGTCTGACCCAGCTCTGTTAGAAATGCTACATCTAAATAAATCCCAATCCCTCCGCACCACACGCTTCAGAGACCTCAACCTCATTACCGCAATCAACAGAACATGCTGGAGGGACAGGTTCCTAACCCAGAGACTGCCCATGCTATGGAATAGACTTCCCATACATGTCAAGCAGAGCATCTCACTGGCCCTCTTCAAGAGAAATCTTGATGAGTGGATGGGAAATAGAAAATTCACAGCAAGGATCACTTCAGTGGCTCTACTCGACAGAGGCACTAGTAACTAAGGTTGGGTGGCACGATGCCTGGGTAATCCTATGGTCTAGGCTTTGTAAAAGCTCCAGGGACATTAGCCTAGTAGACACCTATGAACCTGTGAACCTATAAGAAAACCCCACAGAAGCTGTAATTCCCCAGACACAGCCTACAGTGAAAGAACAGGAGGAGCCCAATATAGAAGAAAGGATAGCACTAGGGAAAATGAAGTCAGTGAAAGCAGCAGTCTCTGATGAGGTCACAACAGATATGATCAAGATGTTCGGTGTGACAGGAAATAAATGGCTCCTGAGGGTACTCATGGCAATATGGAAAGCGGCATATCCCAGGTGACTAGTGATTAAGCATATTATTGCCAGTATACAAGAATAAAGGGGGCATCCATAACTGTGGACAATACAGAGGTATCAAACTCCTGTCACACTGCATGAAAGTTCTGGAAAGGGTGACTAAATATGCAAATTAGTAGAAAGTAATATGGGAGATGAGTAGCTCAGATTCAAATCAGGGATGCAACACAACTGACCTGATGTTTGCAGTGAGACAGATAGTTGAGACGGAGCTAGAAAAGAAAAAGGACTCCAACTATGCATTCCTAGACTTGGGAAAAGCATATGAAAAGGTCACAAGAAAGTTGAATTGGACAGTCCTGCAGCAGTAGAAAGTTCCAGAAATATTGGCATAATTAGTACAGGCTGTGTACATGGACCCAGTGACTCAAGTATGAATAGCATTTGGTCTCACAGATGGGTTCCCAGTGGGAGTACATGTGAATCAAGGTTCAGCTCTGAGCCCACTGCTTTTCATACTGGTGGTGGATTATATTAACAAACAGTTCTGAAGAGACAGTTCAATAAAGTAGCTGTATGCAGATGATGTGGGATTGCAGGCAGACTCTGAGCAAGAATTTTAGCAAAGGATCGAGAAATGGAATGCAAAACTGAAGCAGATGGGATCATACCTCTCAACCTCAAGAAATTTGGACAAAGCCTAAAATAATGAGGGGGCAATGGCCAAAAATAGGGAAAGATTTTAAATATTGCTATTATAAACTTAGAAAGTGGCTATTATAACAGCTTTTGTGCTGGCATGCATTTTCTGAAGGATATAAAGTTTGACATTCAAATGTCTGTCATTATTTACTGACTTCAATCCTCAGTGATTCATCAGAAAACCACAAATTGTATGAGAAAAAGATGAAAAATATGAAGCAAAATCTGGACATGCTGTTTAAATCTAGACAGTTGAGAGGTATGCATTGGATGAAAGTGAATACAGATAAGACGATTATAGTGGCAGCAAATGGGGGAAATCAGAAAAAGGTGAAAACTGAGAAAGAAGGGACGACAGTGGAACAGGTTAACAGCTTCAAGTATCTGCGAGAAGTGGTTGAGGAGAAGTGTAGTCTGAATGAATAGATCAAAACTAGAATCAGAGAGGCTGCAGCCAACCGGCAGATTGTCAGGGGTTGTTAATGGCAGAAGAATGCCAAAGAAGCTGAAAAGGAAGGTGTATAAAACAGTGGTGTGATCACTACAATTGTATGGTATGGAAACCTTGGCAGTAAAGACAGAGCAGCTGAGCAAGCTAGAGGTGAGGGAGATGAAGTGCCTGAGATAGGTGGTAGGATGCATACTGTGGGAGAGATGAAGGCATGAAGACATCAGAGCAAAAGCCAAAGTAGCTACAATTGCAGAAATGGTCAAAGAGAACACATGGTGGTGGTTCAGTCACACACGCAGAAAAGCAGCAGACAATCTGGAGAAGAAGATTTGGGACTGACAGGAAGTAGGTAAAAGGACACAAGGGTGGTCACAAAGAGATGGACAGACTGTGTGAGAGAAGACCTGCTGCTGAAGAAGGTAGGACAGTGGTACGGAATCAAGAAAGATGTTGATAGCGGACAATACACCCCGACCCCAGCAAAAGGGAAAAATGGAGTGTGCAAAATAATGTGTGTGTGTGTGTGTGTGTGTGTGTGTGTGTGTGTGTGTGTGTGTGTGTGTGTGTGTGTGTGTGTGTGTGTGTGTGTGAGAGTGAGTGTGTCAGACATTTCAGCAAAAAACAACAAAGGATCAAACTCAATTTGTTGATCCACAAAAGATTTCCTGCACCACCCCCTGCTAAATATGTATACTCACTCTATTATACAATTCTTCCTCTAAAACATGCACGCTGATTGGCCAGCCCAACCAGCGTGCCCGTTGTAAATCTCTCAATATACTAACGGAAAAAGGTCCGGTCGCCCGGACTTTTTCCATTAGTATAAAACACTGTCTCGCTATGTTAAAAGAGTTTAACATAGCGACACAGGTTTAAAAAAAGCAACACAGATCTCCGTTGCTTTTTTTAAAGCTGTCTCGCTATGTTAAACTCCTTTAACATAGCGACACATGTAAAAAGCAATGGAGATCTTGCGATCTCCGTTGCTTTTTTTTTTAAACCTGTCTCGCTATATTAAATGGGTTTAACATAGCGAGACAGCTTTAAAATAAGTAACGGAGATCTCCATTGCTTATTTTAAAGCTGTCTCGCTATGTTAAACCCATTTAACATGGCAAAACAGTAAAAAGCAACGGAGATCTTGCGTTCTTCGTTGCTTTTGCCCACAGCTCTGATGTACTGCGTAGGCATGCGCATTACATCAGAACTGCCGCGGAATACCAGACAGCTGCGGAAGGGCAGCAAAGAGGCATTATACAATGCCATTATTTAAGAAAAGTAATTATTTCTTTTCTTAAATAATGTCATTGTATAATAGCAATAACCCACTTTTGGGTGTGGGTAATGCGGGATTTAACCATGGTTGTCTTTGTTTGGTCCCTCGGGCGAACCACGCCAACCGTGGTTAAATCCCGCATTACCCACACCCAGGCGTGGGTTATTGCTATAATATTCCACTACACTGGGGGAAAGGGCAAATTTCCATCTGCCAGCTATATAACTGCCCACTGAACTGAAATCTTACTAAAAAGCTGGTACAGTTCAATTAGCTATATCTATTCTTTGCATAATGTCTGTAACCTATATGTGTGTGTGTGTGTGTCTATACACACACACACACATATATATATATATATATATATATATATATATATATATATATATATGTGTGTATATATATATATATATGTGTATATATATATGTGTATATATATATATATATATATATATATATATGTGTGTGTGTGTATATATATATATATATATATATATATATATATATATATATATAAAACACACCCCTACGCAGATACACCAGATACACACACATGCACAAACACGATATTGACAGCAGGCAATATAGTATTCCTACTGTACAAAAGTGAGATGAAACCCAGCTGCATAACATCATTTTCTTAATGAGGGGGGGCAAGCGCTCTTGCCCCCAACACACAAATACATATATATTAGCAAGTTTATTCAGTTTTAAAGAAAAACATTGTCTAAAAAATATCTACTTTTCCAAGTTTGCAAGTATATACTTTTTTAATAAATGAAACCAAATGTCACTAGCTTCAGAAAGTATGAAATGACACATGCAGAAATTGCTGTTATGCAGATTTCAACAAAAATTCAAATAAAAAAAAAACAATCCCTAACTTTTAGGACTGTGGAAAAATAAGGAATGAACAGAAAACCAGTCCCTTAATGTTGTAAGCAGTACTCCCTGTTTTAGCACAGTTCATGTTCCAGATAAGAAATCATTTTACAGCTTCCAACTTTTATGATAGCAGCTCCATGAAGTTTAATATCCAGGTAGGTAGCTGTTACTGTCAGCTTTCTGGCAACACAATACATCAAGTGAGTTCTTGCAGGTGGCTTTTCAGATGAAGAGAACAGTATGTCATTAGAATAGCGATTCATAAACATCAACACTTTCAGGTACCACAGCCTCAAACATATTCATAACAGCAATTATTTTGATAGCAACTCTACAAACTGAAAAGCACATGTATGCAAGTACTAATACCACCCCCTACAATAAATACTTAAAAGGTAACCATTTTAGAGAGCACAGAGCTAACAAAAACATGTAAGCAGTAAAATTCCCCCACCCTCATCACCTCTCTTAAGGTGGTTTTACTGATAGTATATTTGTTGCTTTATTTAATTGTGGTTCTATTGCAATTTTTACACGTGTTTCATTTATATTTTAATATTTATTTATGTAAATGATGCTTTACTTCTGTGTATTTTACCTTGAAACTTACTTTTGTACATCAGTTAAAGACTGGTAGACACGGTCTGCTGCATCTGTATATGTATATAACTTGATTTCAGTTTTGGAGGTGATATCTTTGATTGATTTGATTGATTGATTGATTGATTTTTGCTTCATGTTATTCACTTCCTATTTCTTCCTACAGTGTTACATTTGTAGTTTATGAAATGTATGTTTTCCCTTTCTGCAGGATATTCTTATTATGATGCCCTTTACCCTACCTGACAATGTAATATTCTTAAATAAGAATTGTTTGTGCTTTTATTGCACTAAAGTATGTTTATGTGTGCCACTGTCTTGATTTTAATTTTATTTCTTTTTTGTTATATGACTTTATGCAGACAGTAATAAATTTATGTTGGGGATGTGCATTTGTAGTGTTTGATGTTGTTTTTATTGCTTCACTGTCTTATCTGATAGTTTTCAACTGCTAAATAACTTTTCCAGAATGTGGCAGGTTGTTGGATGGTTGGTTAGTTTTTATTGCCCATTTTATAAATATAGGTACCCACCAGGAAGAAGCACAGAACTAACTAAAAAAATAAGCCACCCTGGTGGAATCACAAAATCAATCTGATATATAACAGGAGGAGGAAAATCATGGTAAAAATTAGGAGGTGCAACACCCAGCAAGATAAAAGCACTATCATTAAACTAAATAAACAACTCAGAGGACACATAAAGTCTACCAAAGCCAAATCTGAGGTAGGTTTGACCTCCCAGGCCAAGGACAACCACAAAGCATTCTTTAGCTATGTCCACAACCTCAAAGGCAATGCACAATTGTATGCAGAGCTCATTGTAAATGAAACCACCTATACTGAGCCAGAAGATATAGCAAACCTCCTGGCTGATACATTCAGCTCCATCTTTACTCCTCTATCCCCCTCAGCCTTCACTCAGGAAATATCATCAAATAAAACTCCCTCTACTATCACTAGGGAACATGTCCTTAATGCTCTCTCTAAAGGAAACTATATCAATGGGTCCAGACAATATCCCAGGATGCCTTCTAAATAGCATGAAATGTGACCTATCATGGCCTCTGGAATTACTATTTAACTGTAACCTCCAAACAGGCTTTGTGCCTCATGAATGGAGAAAAGCAACAGTCATCCCTCTGCACAAAGGTGGGCCATCTACAAACTCTGGAAACTACAAACCCATAAGTCTCACTACTCATATATGAAAAGCCATGGAAAAAATTATCATGAAGATGATCAACAGAGCTATAGTAAACATCCAGACACTGGAACCAACTCAGTTTGGTTTTATCAAGGGTAGATCATGCCTACTCAACATGGTGGACTTCTTTGAGAAGGTCACAAAAGCAATGGATGAGGGCACAATGTTTCACACTGCCGACGTTGATTTGGCCAAAGCATTTGACACAATACCCCACTCAGGCATTGTTGACAAACTCAAGAGGTTAGGTACAAACCCATATGTCACTGGTGGATAGCCAACTGGCTTGCAGACAGGTCCCAGGAAGTTAGAATTGGGGAGTCCACCTCTACAAAGAGGCCAGTTACATATGGAGTCCCTCAGGGATCAGTCCTTGGGCAGCTCCTTTTCGGCATTTACTTCTCAGAAGTTAAGGCCAATGTCAGTGGTGTCTGGCTGACTAAATTTGCAGATGATTGCCAATTAGGAGCTGCCATTGAATCTCACACTGACACAAATGTTCTCCAGGAGGGGTTGACACAGACAAACAACTGGTGCCACAGCCATGGACTAAAGCTAAAGGCCAAGAGGTGCATAATAGTATCCTTTGGGAAGTCATCCATCCCTGGTAGTTATCATATTGACAACGCACCCCCTTAGAGTTGACTCAGTAGTCAAGGACCTAGGGACACACATAGATGGTAATCTAGCTTTTGTCATCATGTGTCCATGGTGGTGATGAAATCATTCTATGTTGCACAACTTATAAACAAAGATATGGCATCTAAGTTCAATGAAGATATTGTTTCACTGTATTCAGTATTCATCACACCTGTCATTGAGTACAATGCCCCCTTTGTTATGTACCTAACCAGGCATATCCAACAACTGGAATGTCCACAGAGGTTCCTCACTAAAAGAATACTAGTAGTATGTCCTATACAGACAGCTTCAAGGCCCTATCCCTGTATTCTGTCTCCTATAGTTTTTTTGGGAAATCTATGCCTGGCATACAGGGCATTGTCAAACCAGACTCTGATGGACATCATGTATATCTACAAAACAAACACTACTAGACTTACCCATTCTAAAGTCTTAAACCTTGCCTGTGATATAAATAGGACCTGCTGCAGAGAGATTTGTATCCCAGAGACTAACCCATCTATAGAACAGGCTCCTCATCCATGTGAAGCAGAGTTCTTCCCTAATCTAGTTCAAGTGCAACTTGGACAATTGGATGGGAAATTGGAAATTCATCCCTGGTTTGGCATCTATGTCTCTGATGCAAACAGGTAACCTGTAAATGGTTCATCTCCCAGGCCTGTGCTTACACTTATCAAGGGTATCAGAACTTGTCAGAGATTTGGAATGCATGGCTAGGCTTAAAAAGACCCTTGAGGTTGTTAGCCTAGTAAACACCTATGAACCTATGAATGGCTACAGTAAGTTCAGCTATCATGCATACTGCACACTGCACACATGATAGCATTTTATTTGCTATTAACTAAGTAGCTCTAAATTTAACGTATAGAATAAAAACAAGGTTAAATGGCAGAATATGTTAATGAAAGCATATGTTGCTGAATTACATTATAATTAGCCAATCCAACATGACAGATCTAAGCAGTAACCTTTAAAGCAGTCATGTACACTTAGTTTAGCTATTTTCCCTGTAATCCAAAACTCTTTGGATAACAGTCATGATTACACTTAGAAAAATGGATATGGGTTGTCTGTTGCCATTATTAACCTGTATATGCAACAGGATTTAAATCAAAGTGCTGTTGCCAGACCACTGCCAAGAAGAAGAAGCAGCATGTTTATACCCCATTTGACTTATTATGGACTGCATGATACCGACATTGTAGAGCAATGCCAGGTAGACAGGGAAATAGCAGAGGAAATATTCAACCTATTTTGCCCTCAGGTGAAAGGTAAGTGTGGAACCTGTCTGAAAAAAAAAAAAAAGAGTTTGATAACTGCTTAGTCCCATATGTAAGTTATTATATGCCCCTAATATGAGATCTATCATGTGGACAGTAATGTTAGTAATAGTGTATGGCTGATATCTGCAATATTCAGCTATGGACTTTGCCCACTAACTTGCATCAAGCATTTTACTTTCCAACACATGTGTGCAATTATAATCAAATTAAAAATGGACAAAGGGCAGGGCACAGTTATCATCTCTGGCACTGAGTGATGATTGTGGCATACATGAATGCAAGCCTAATATCAAAGAAGTGAGTCCAAATTATTGAATTGTATTGCATACTTTAAAGTTCTACAGTATAACACTGATGTTTTCCTCCATGTCATAGTCAACATCAAAGATTCTGTGTAAACCCTCTGCTGATGTGTAAGGGATCTCTGAAACTGGACAAGAACTCCTCAGTTTCAGTCACTGGTGGTTTGTAAGCAGGAACTACCCCCTAGAGTCATATGTCCTGGCAAATTTCATATGCCCTACATATCACATTTATGTCATGGGCCGTATGTAAGATTTTCTGATATGCATGGCAAAGGCCTTTTACACCATTTAGGTACTTGGCCATTTGCCTGCAGATATGGTCATGGGAGTACTTGTCACCTTTACATTTTTCTATGAGGAAGGAGACATGTTGCATAGTGCTTGAATGATGACTTTATTCTCTGCTTCACCTCATAGCATTTACAGTGTGCAGATACCTTGGATGCCCTGTATGAGTTGAAACATAAAAGACATGTAAAATATACAATTAAGACACAAGTGATTGTTAAAAATTATATATGTATTTATAAATATATGCATCCATACAGAACCCCCCACCAAGAAAAGTAAAGGGAATGAATAGCAAGTGTGCAGGTTATGTAAGGAGAAGAGCAGGTATGTAACTGTGAAACACATTAACAAAAGCAATGTACATTATTACATTACAAGTGGCTAAAACTGTTGTTAGATGTTCATTTGCATAGAAGGTGGTCAGTTATAGATCACATTTCTGTGGGTTAAAAACGTCAAACCCCTGACTTTGCTACCAAGTGATAAAACACTCTTCTCCAATAACTGGTAAGATTGGCATAGAAAATTGTCCATAATGCCATGTTGCATTCTTTATATACATGTGTAATGGAAAAGATTATGGATATAAATGCCTATTCCACTGGCAAGGGTCAAACAATGCAGACAGTAAAGCAATGGGTGTATTGTGAAATAAAATCTATCACTATGCTTAAAATAGAATTTTGCAAAAAACAGCTACACACCTTTGCATCAAGTCAGTTGTGAAACTAGAAACAAGTTTTGCAAGCAAAGAACAGCATGGAGCTCCATGGATCCAAACAGTCTCCCTTAACACAATACAATTTCCTTGCCTATATGATTAGCTTGATATAGCGCAAATTTGGCCCACTGAGCACTGTGAATATGCACATTAGGTGTGAACTCATTTACATTCATGAATTCCAAAATCTGCACTAACTTCAAGGAACGTAAACATTGTTTAAGGACCTACACAATTGCATACACATTCCATATATCTGCAAGAATGAGAGCTGGAGAAGTACTACTTACACTTGAGTGTAAATAATTACTTTGACTCCAGAAACAATCAATGTTTCACAATCTGTCCTCTTTGGTGTTCACTTATGGAGGGTGCATCATGAAGAAGAGATTTAACACTAAATTATAGGATTAAGTAGACTGTGTTAGGAGAACAACAGTCATAACATTTTTATGAATTGTTTATGACTGCATTTTGTGCCTAGCAGTAACAATTCTTCTGCAATCTATTTTTCTCACTGAAGCACATATCAAGAGCAATGCAACGGAGATAGCATTCATGTTAAAAATCATAGATAAGAGAATGCTGCTCACAAATAAAGAGAAGAAATCGGCTGCAGTGTTGTAAGTATTTGTGTAATAGTCTGTGAGAAAATTATTGTTAAGATCTCATTCGTCTACACATCTTCTGGCAAATTACAAAGGACAGTTTTCAGAGTTTATTTCTGTTGCAGTTTTAATGTGAATTGATACAATCTCACATCTTCCTTACATATAATTTAGTTTTTCTTCTTCCTTTCTTATGTCTGCATTGGTGGTAAATATTGATAGAAATCTCATATGTGTGCTGTTAATTAACTGATTTGATTATTTAAATCGAGAGAGGGTGCTTTGTGTGTGAACATACTCATGTCTGAGTAACATATGCTCCTCATGTTGAAAGGCAGCAATGTGGAGGCAACATAATTAATGTACATTTTAAATAAATGTTTCATAATGTTTCCTTTTCTTTATATATCTTTTTCCTGCATCCTTTCCATGCCACTTGGCCTTGAAAACTCTTGACAGTGTTCCTTAGCAGTAAACAACAGTTCAGTTCCTAAAGTAAAACTGAAAAATTTAATTTGGAATGCCATCAGTAGCACAATTGAGACTGGCTCTGGTGTATTTTCGTCTGCTCTCTGCATGGCAACAGGTGCAGTCTTCTTAGAGAAAGATGCAACATAATGCAGGGTTCAAATCCAGTTAAGAGATGTTTTTTTTTTTTTTTATGACTGGATTAGGAATAAACATTAATATCTAATGTGGTATATGAAATGAACAGGTTAAAGTCTATTTTGAATGATAAAAATCTTAACTGTATTCCCTGTGAATTGATGTCACAAATGTGTTGTAAACTCACCTCTTCTCATTATTAACAATATGAGCTATGGATTTTGTGATATATGGCATTGTGTAGAGTGTGCTAACACAAATGCAGTATCATGAGTTATGCTGACATATGTGTCATATTTGGTGGAGAACATGTACATATCATCTCACAAATATCCATCATGACAGTTAAAAAATATCTTGTAAACTTTAATGTCATAAACAATTTTATGTACTGTGGCAAGAATAACCTCATTTCATTATCTGTGTGTCCCCTTTCAGAACCACATTCATGAAATGAAATCCTGAATATGTGTCACCTAAATTCTAGTTGTGATGTTGGAATCAGATGTGAAAAGGGCGACTTTGTCATAATAGTGCTATAACTGCATTCCCTCTTGTGCATATATCCATTACGTGTTCCTTTGCAATCAAGGTGTTTTTTTTTTCTTTTTTAATGCATTTTGCATTTGTCCTCTGCTCAAACATGGTTCACTTGCTAAGGAAAAGTGTGACAAATTTAATTTGGGCTGCCTTCTGTAGAGCAAACAAGTCTGGTGCTATTGGACAGCTGTCAGCACTCTAGATAAAACTCAGTGAAGAAAGTGCACCTGTCCAGTAAGTTTCTCTGTGGCACAAGGTGTAAGTGAAGTGAGTTTAAAGAAAGGTACACAGGGGGTGAGAATACTTTTTGTCACAGTATTTTGATTAGAAATAAAACAATACATACAAATAGTAGTATAGGTATGTTTACTACAACACATGAATCATTACTGCTTGCAATAAAAGCCCAATATAATGTACGTAAATTATGCTAAACATGACAATGCTGAAATTTAATGTAGAATACACATGCATAGGTATGATATGCACATATTTTGGTTATAATTCTAATGAGTTATCACTTATTATAACTATATGCTTATGACAGTGTCTTCTGAAGTATGCATGTAACCTAAACCACCATGTCTTACTCAGATTATGCAAATGCATGCACCTGAGATGCATTTACAAAACAAATATTAGCTTTTACACAGAAATGCAGTCCCATGGGAAAGTAAAGTCACTGACCATATTGGCATCTTTGAAATCTAGCTCCAGTTCTTATTACATTACTCTACCTCCAATTGCAATGTTAAAAATGTAGGTTTCCCTGTGGCATTAACAGTTAATAAGTAAAGTTTAACATTTTATCCTTTTGTATGTGTTGGATTCCCAGATTGTACAACCAACAATGACTATACCAAACAGCATGACGCATTTCACTTTTTGTCATTGGAACATTTGTTACTAGTTTGAGTACCACACATGGCCAAATCACATTTCCATATTTTACACCTATGTTTTTGTATATAATTAGTGCCAATGTGTCTGACAACCAATTGTTGTATTTACAATTGTGCAAATGCATTTCTCAAGGCTATGTGTATTTGTGCACAAGCTGTTACATGTGAGATTGGATGATGCAAACATGGCTGACTATCATAAGAATAGTGTTCCATTTAGAGCCCAAAGGTGGGGTGCTGAGGAGTCCAGGATTTCTGTGGCACTCCTTGTGAAGCACTACAGTTGGAAGCCAATGCAGGATTATACTGGGTGTGCAGTATATAAGGCTGATGCTTGGAAAAGTTTGTCCAAGGCTGGCTCCAGTGCAACTGGCATCCCATGCACTTGGTGCAGTGTCATCACAACTTACAGTGACATGTAGCAGCATAATTGGGATCTCCTGAGCTGACGGGAGGATAAATTAAAGACTACAAACACTTTTCAGTTGTGCAAATATACTGATTACCGTTACCTGTCTTTGATATGGCATCAATTACCCAGCCAACACAGTTATATATTGTGCTTTCATACAACTATTTTTTTTTTATTTTCTTTACTTTACAGCAGAGATAGGAGAAAACTGTGAGTTGCATCAGAAGAGACTAACTCTCTCCTTTCCTACATATCCAAACTGGTATCCCTCAAGGATCTATCCTTGGTCCCCTCCTATTCAACATCTTCACCAGTCATTTTTTACTCCTCCATACAGTATGTCAGTGACTCTACTCTTATATCTTGTGCTGACAACATCTCTAAACTTTTTTCTAGCACCCAAAACTCCTTCTCATCTGTGGAAAAATGTCTCGCAGAGCAACAACTTATACTCAACCCCAAAAAACCTAAGCTCCTACTATTTCTCCCCTAAACTCTCCACCTCTTTAAATCCACCTTTACTATTTCTTCACTAGACAGCACTCTCATCAAAGGTGAGCCTCACAGTAGCTACTGGATACTATAATCGATGACCACCTCAAATTCAACCTCCATATCCAACACTTTATCAAAAAGATAAAACTGACTCTTTTCTACAGGAATGAGAAATTTCTCACTCCTAACACCAAATCCACCCTTGCCCAAGCCTATCTCCTTCCATGTCTCCTCTATGCCTCTCCTATCCTAACTAATCTCCAGTCAGCCCTTCTCTCCAAACTAGAACAAGCTTACAATAACATAGCCAGATTCACCAGTAACCAATCTTATAAATCCCATCATTGTCTTGCTCTGAAACAGCTTCAATGGTTATAATTCTCCCAGCTCTTACTACTTGCCCAGCTGCAGCTGAAACACTCCATACTAAACAAACCACTAGCCTGCCCATCGCTGTCTACCTTAGTATCCCCTTATACCCCAAACCCGTCTCTTCATAGTTCTGACCAGCACCTTCTAGACATCTATAAACCCAACAAAACATATGGTAAACTCCACTATAAGCACTCTGTGTCCCTTGCATGGAATAGGGTACCACCTCATATTCATAGCATCACTAGTTCCAGCTGCTTTAAAAATGAAGTCAAGCACTACTTTAATTCAGCCATGTCTCTGCTTTTCAACCCCTGCTGGTTCCAATTTAGAAACACTTGATTGTACATAGCATGACAAATTATTTATTAGAAAAGGCATAACTGTAACACACCACAAAGATGTTAAATAGTGCCCAGAAACAGATAATATTCTTTGTGCACCTCTGTTCCTCTCTTCATATCTCTACCCATTTCTCCTCATGTATCATCTCTTCTACTGTGTCATATTTATTATGTTACTGGATGCACACATTATGGTATTTTACAATTGTCATGAGAGCAATGAAGACTAATACATTTTTCTTTTTTTCAGTCTGTTGCCATCTCTGAACTATGTGAAGTAGGTTTTCCACTTTGATGTGATTTACAAATACTCAGGTTTGCACATATTTTGGAATATTGTTAATGTTTGAATTTAAATGTTTGCCAAAATGTCTTCAATGTTTTACATGACTCATCTATATGCAAATATTGTCTGTGCATTTTCTTATCACTTCATTGTCCTGCTACTGTAGTAATGTGTGTGCTCCATATTGGGAACATTGTTGCACGATGCTGTAGTAATGTGCAGCTCCATATTGGGAGCATTATTGTACACTGCTGTATTAATGTGTATGCTATGCTCCATATTAGGAACATTGTTGTACACTGCTGTAGTAATGTGCATGCTCCATATTGGGAACATTGTTGTACTCTGCTGTAGTAATGTGCATGTTCCATATTAGGAACATTGTTGTACGCTGCTGTCATAATGTGCATGCTCCATATTAGCAACATTGTTGTACACTGCTGTAGTAATGTGCATGTTCCATATTAGGAACATTGTCGTATGCTGCTGTATTAATGTGCATGCTCCATATTGGGAACATTGTTGTACACTGATGTAGTAATGTGCATGCTCCATATTAGGAACATTGTTGTATGCTGCTGTATTAATGTGCATGCTCCATATTGGGAACATTGCTGTACAGATCTTTTGAATAACAATTATGATAAAGCAAAGAGTAATACAACATACATTTGTGCAGAGATTAACCATAAACTAATCTATTAGTACTATATGTCTGTATGTGTATTCCTGTCACACACTGTTCACCTCTTCCATCCCTTGTGTGTCATCAAATAAACCTCCTTGATTCAAAACTGTTTCCATAAGCCATGTTTCCACCAGCAGTAACATGCTTTGTCCATCGTGTGTTTCATAATACAACTGTATCATAGATGTCAGGAGTGAAGAACTGTCCCTGTCATGACAAATGTGCAAAGCATGACACAATTAACATCAGAATAACACATATCTATTCTGTATTCCATTAGATTCAGACATGCTTGTACATGTATACTGTTTATCTGCATGAAGTTTGTCATGGAACACCATGGAAAACTGTGAAATTGTATTCTAAGTTCAATACCTTAAAATATGATTACTCATGCAATAATACTTTGCCATCAGCTGCACAAATGTGCTTACCAGTCCTGAGCTTCAGGGAGACAGTTAAAAAAGGAAGCTAAAACAAATAAATATATAAGTAGGTTGTACAATGACTGTATGTGTTAGTTAAATTTTGAAAACAAGGGATCTGGATTTCACATTATATTGACTCATTTAATTCAGTCTGTGCCTGTAGTCCACCGGTTACATTTGTATTCTTTTTACAATGGTGCACAACCTTTACACACATAATCCATCACTATTATGTAGATGTGCACTGTCAAATTTAGAAAACACATGTATTTTCAATGCACATTTTACAAGCATGAGCCAAGACATGTGACTGTGACACAATGGTTACTATTTGCATGCAGTCATCCCAAGACGAACTGTCATGAATGCTTGCTTGACAATCCCCTGTCTTACAATTGTGATTGTCATTGACACCAGTACTGTGAAACAGGTACATGCCCCTCACAGTAACTCAATGTACATGAATGTCAGTATATAGATGTTAGCAAAGAAGTATGTCATTACATGGGGAAACCACAGTGATTTTATGTTTGGCCTATCCAGACACATGCATTTGTCCCAGAGCTTGGGATGCACAGCAGCTGATGTTCTTCACAGTGAAGTTTTAATACATCCTTATGTCATACTTCTCCTGTGAAGCTTGAGACTCATACTGTGCTCTCTAGATTATCTAACTTGTTTGGTAAGTGGTTTTAATCGGACATGGTGACCTTGTGTCTGTGGTTCTTGTGACAGGTAAGTAAAGCCTAAACAACAGATGTGCTGTGTCCACTTCCACTCAGGAGAATAATTTAACTTTGGACACAACTGCCTCTGACTTTATCTTGCTTTTATCAGAAACATCTTCTCTGCAGAAAGTGATTGAAAAGTGCAATCTGGCCCCTTCAAAGTCAGACTTCTTCTGAGACACTTGTGATTCATATTATGTACTATAGATGTTGTGACTAGCTAGGTAGGTTGCTTGAATCTGACAGAGGTGAACTTGTGTGCGTTTGTGGTTCAAGGGAAAGGTAAGAAAAGCATTGGCAACAGATATGCTGTGTCCACTTCCACTTAAGAGAAGATTGTAACTTTGAATGCAGCTCCATCTACACTTTATCCCACTTGTAACACAAACATCATCTCTGCAAGACACTGACGAGGTCATCCTTTCATAAATGCAGTCACTCGCTGCCAGCATCATGCTTCTCTGCAGCACTTCACCTTTGTTTGTGGCTTTAATGTCGGGTACCTATCACTTCCTAAACAGACATGCTGTATCAACTTCCACTCAGAAAAATTTAAGATGGGAAGGGACTCCCCTATCCAATTATGCATCTTCTGTGCAAAATAATGATGACATCACAACTTTTTTAATGTCTGCAATTATAATGGAAGAAGCCTCTCCATCCCTTTTATGTCATACAAATTGTTTGCAACACAATCATATGATGTAATGACTTCACATAGGTGGAGACTCAGAGATGTGTTAAGACTTCCAGTGTGGTCCATGTGATATATACAAGTCATTAGTTAGTGGACTTGGTGCTCAATTCTAGAAAAGGGCATTATATGAATGTAATGTTACACAAACAACTCTACATGAAATTATTATTATCAATTTTTAATTTGAAGAAAGAAATATAAACTGATTTTGTAACTTCATGGCAGTGAAATAGTTATTCTGCGAATGTTGTAGTATGAGTGCTGCTGTGGCACTTACATTCACTAATGACTTATGATAAATCTACACAGACAGAGTGTGGTTCAGTTCTGGGGCAGTCTGTGTACAAAACAACAGAAACAACTTCCTTGGCCAAGAAACATTGATAGTGCACTGCTCTTAGTTGTCTGAACATTAACATAGTCAACTGCTTGTCATCATTCTGGCAAAATAATGTTGTACAAATTCTCATCAAATGTCCTTTCTTACTTCACATATTAATTTCAGTTATATGTGACAAGACCCATGACTATGTCATGTGGCAGGCACAGTCAATATACAACTCTGTAGATTGTGTAGTATGATAGGCAGGGGTTTGAATGTGGTAACATCTGTCTGTCAGATAACTGTGTTAGAGACAAGTGGCTTGGGATGAAAGTATGACACAGTCAGGGGGTCACGTTTTTAAGGCATCCTCTTCCAAGGTAGGGGATCCGTACCCATTAAAATAGGACAGTGCTGTAATTCTTTCAAGTGAGTTCATCCTGACACATAAAGTATGCCTGTTGCTGTGGTGATAAAGGTTGATACATAGATTTCTGATATCAGTTCTGCCATGTGCTCAAGTCTGGCAAGATGCAAATGTTGAGTATGTCATTGATTGTTCACAGGCATTTCTTATTTCCAAATAATAATGCTCTGTATTGCATGTCTTCATCCAAACTTTTATATATTACTGTAATTCTTTTCTTCACACTGTAGAGCTTTATAGCACATAAGCACTTATTCTTACTGTATGGCATGATGCAAGATCATCATAAAGTGTGATCGGCCATTGTTAGGGCACTTTCTTCTGTGGTATGGCAGTGTTCACTGCAATTTCTTGTGAGTATGCCCAGTATACATGTGGTAGATGTTCATTTATAGTCAAGAGACCTTGAACTACTGCAATGTCATCAGGTCTGTGCTGTCATTTGTTACTTGTGCATTTTGAGTATTATTATTATATTATTGTTTAGTATGTATATGAATATACAACATGTGCTTGTCTAATACATGTTTCAATGTAATATACCTCCTTTCTATGGTTGCCAAATGACAACAAATGACAAAACATGTTCATAACACAACAGCTGTAGGGCTCATTTCTTTGTGTTTATACATGTCGAAGTGGAGAATACAGCAGTACTGTTGGTTATCGCACATATATATATGTCATGTCTAATAAATACAGCCTATGCAAATTGCCCATAATGTATCTACTGTCCTTGCTAACTATCAACATTTATATCAGATTTACTCCCCTTTGTTGCAATCTTGTTTTGAGCCCCTCTCACATCCTTTGTTAGGATGTCCATTTTAAATTATGTGCGTGGGTCAAGAATTGTGAACAAGATTAATTATTATCACATCA
The DNA here is from genome assembly GCF_019279795.1 of Protopterus annectens. Lineage (NCBI taxonomy): Eukaryota > Metazoa > Chordata > Ceratodontiformes > Protopteridae > Protopterus > Protopterus annectens. The sequence goes on from NC_056733.1 coordinate 1,934,860,512, forward strand.
ATATGGAATTATTTATGTTTAAATGTTTCTTTATGACATAAGCACATTTGACTGCAATTATCTGAGGACATTTTCTCCTTTTACCCTCCCATCTTACTTATTTTATTTATTTATTTATTTATTTATTTGCAGTTGGTTTACCAGTATGGTCCATTGGGTCACAAAGAACCCGTTTTCAATGGAGTCCTGGGGAAAAAAGCTCCAAGCAGAAAATTACAGTGAAATATCTTGTTACAAAATGTTAAAGTTATAGTTACAAAAGCCTAGTAAAAACAATTACAAATACAACAGAACATTTATTTATTTATTTATTTATTTCAATTTGATTACCGGGGAAGTCCACTGGGCCACGAGGTACCCATTTTCAGTGGAGGCCCGGGGAGGAAAGCTCCAAAGGCAGTACAATCAAGGTTACAAATGAAAGATAAAAATATAATAAAAGTGCAATAGAAGTGTCTCGTATTAATTATACATAGTAAGAACAGTGCAACAAACTAAAATAACTAAAGTTCTAAAAATGTTCTAAAAACAATCTAAAAGATTCTAAAGAAAAAATGTTCTAAAAATTATCTAGAATTTTTTTTTTTTTTTTATGCAATGTTTTCCTCTGTACAGTTAACTGAGAGGTAGCCTAGACATTTTGGGAGTTAGAAATGAAATCAGAGAGCAGATATGAGAGAGGGTAATTTATGTAGGGTGAAAGCAAGAACATTTCCATTTGGATGATAGGTATGAGTGGAGTTGAGTCTTGAAAATTTCCGTGTTAGGTATAGTCCTAAGTGAAGGAGGCAGAGAGTTTCATTTTTTTGCCAAGAGAGTAGGATAGTAGTAGCTGGCCAGCAGAATGTTTTGGTCTGTGAATGGAGATTAGGTTTTGGTGTTCTGATCTCAATGATCGGCTAGGGATGTAAGGGGGAAGGATGTTGAATAAAGCAGGGCATTTTTCAGGGTAGAATATTAATTTCTGAGCAGTTGTTAGTTGGAGATAGTTGAGGTGGTTAGGGAGCTCTAACCAGTTTAGACATTGAATGGTAAGGCAATGGTGGGTTGAGGTTTCGGATTTAGTGGTGAATTTAGAGATTTTATTATAGCAAGCTTCAAATTTAGAGGTGAGGGATGCAGATAGATTAGTTAGTAGAGGGGCACCATAAAGGAGAGAGGGAAGAAGGTAGGAGATAGCTAAGGTGTGGCTAGTGGAGTTTGAAAGAAATTGGTTGTTCCTGTAGAGCATGTCTAACTTTTGGTGTTTTTTTTTATGTTTGTTGTATGTGGAGATCAAATTTGAGGTGCTCATCAATGGTAATGCCAAGGAGTTTTGCGGAAGGGACTACTTCTATGGGAGTATTGGTTTGGCTTAGGATGTTGAAAGTGTTTTTGTCAAAGGAGGACATAATATACAATCAAAAGAGAGAATAAAATTTACAATATGATAACAGAGGTGACTTTACATATATGGTATGTTACACTAAGAGGTGCATGTTATGCAATCGGTATCAAGGCTTAAACAAGTGAGATCAGGATGCATGAGATAGGAGGAGAAAAGAAGAGAGGAGAGGAGATTATATGGGGTGATAGCAAGAGCATTCCCACTGGGAAAAAAGATATTTGAGGTGGTGCGGATGGGTGGTGGTAGGGAGTTCCAGAGATGAGCTAAACTATAGGATAGGAGATTTTTTCCTGGGGACGAGATTGTTTATACAGTTCTCTTAGGTTTTGGTTGTTAGATCTAAGTAGTCTATCAGGGAGGTGCATTTTGAAGGTAGAGGAAAGGGAGGGACAGAGGGAAGGGTAGAAAATTAGCTTGTGAGCAAGAGTAAGTTGAGTATAGGTAAGATGATTGGTGAGTTCCAACCATTTTAGTTTGTGGAGAGATGAGCAATGGTGTGAAGCAGACTTATGGCCAGTAGCAAACTTGGCAATTTTGTTATAGCAAGAGGAGAGTTGTGATTTGAGTGAAGATTGTAGGTTAGTTAGGAGTGGGGCACCATAGAGGAGAGAGGGGATGAGAAATGTGGTGGAGAGGGTGATTTTAGTGGAGGGTGTTAAATAGCGATTTTGTCGGTAGAGCATACCTAGTTTTTTATGGGTTTTTTTTATATTACGTTGAAGATGGGAGCAGAATTTGAGCTGACTATCAATTTGGACACCTAATAATTTGGCCTCTGAAACGAGTTCGATGAGTGTATTACTATGACTAGTGATAGGGAATGTACTTATATGAGGTGGCTTTGGATGGGGTGAATAGCATTAGTTTGGTTTTAGATGCATTTAGTGCAAGGTGATTTTTTTTTCATCCATAGTTCTGTGGTTAAGAATGCATCTTGTGTGAGCTTTAGAAGGGTAGGTATAGAGGTAGCAGAACAGATAATAGTTGAATCATCGGCATATTGGATGATGTTAGTGAAGGGGATGGAGTTATGGAAGTCATTTATGAATATATTGAAAAGAAGGGGGCCTAGTATGGATCCTTGAGGGACTTCAGCTGAGGTATTACGGAATGGGGAGGTGGCTTTTTTCCATTTTACAGCTTGGCATCTATTAGATAAGTAGCTAGTGAACTAATTCAGAAAGGAAGGTGACAGGTTAAGCTTAGAGAGTTTAGTTAGGAGTAAATTGTGGGAGATAGTGTCAAAGGCCTTGGAGAGGTCTAGCAAAAGGGTTGAGACAATGTGGCCTGAGTCTTGTGCTTTATTCACAGTTTCCAGGAAGGAAAGAAGGGCAGTCATAGTGCTGTGACCGGGTCTAAAGCCATGTTGTGTGGGAGTAAGTAGATTATTATAATAAGGTTGAAGATTAAAATCCCAGTGCAAAGCAGTTGGTGACAAAATATGAAAGATGCTTAAATTTGGGGTAAGACAAGAATCCCAGATTGGCTGCAAAAGTCAGGCATTGGTGCAGACTTGTTTCAAGTTGTCAAGGGGAGAATTGCCTTATTTGCTATATTACTAGGACGCTGAGTAATTCTGAAAAAAAAATATGTGGATACAGAAAGAGAGTAGCCATTATAGAATGATACAGAAAGAGAGTGTCCACCTATTAATTAGGTCATCACCACCCTGAAATATTACCTTTTGATGAAAGAGAGTTTACCCTGACTACCGATCATAACCCCATTCATGGCTATTCTGACACAAGAAAGCAAACCAAAACTATCTTGGTGGGCACTGGACCTCACCTTTTCATCTTTCAAATAATGCTTAAGCCTAGTAAACATGGCATGGATGCAGAGAGGCTGTCTTCAGCAAACAGCCCTTCTGCTGAGGCTTAAACAAATGGTTCTGTTCTGGAGAGACATGTAGCATAGTGCTAGATGGCTCCTTTAATTATGGATGCATAGAAGGTTCAGATAGCATAATGACAGAAGATGCTAGAGGTAATGAGAGACAGTTGCATAAAAGAGTATTTAAAGCACACTGCTGTAATGTACAGTTGATTTGAAAACTTTGGATCTATTTACCTATGAATGACCTTATGAGAAAGGAAGAAGGAAGGTAATCCAGAGAATATCTCCCTTAAAGGGAAGTGACCTGATCCTTGACAGTAGATACCAGCTGGACTTATACTGTATTTGTAGAAGATTAAACAATTTTTGTTTTGTCTCTTGTTGCAGGAACTGAACAAGAAGCTATTTAATTATTCATTGTTGCCAGAATAGGATAAAGAGATAGTAGAACTGGAAGATCTCAAGAATGTATTTGGACTGCAGGTTACAGATTGCCTTCCTTATCAAGGACTGATATCAGAGTGTAGGCAAAGAGAAAGAAATAGATGGATTCTAAGCAAACTACCACTGATATAGTTTTTAAGCAGAATTAAGAATAGAAGCTGCTGTTAGAAAGGTGATAATTAGTGGATCATATAAAATACTGCACGATAACTATAAGAATCGATCTGAGAAGGGTAGAAAGGATTTGGAAGAGGGAGTAGATAAACAATTCACAAACAAACAAGGGACATATGCATGTCTCCCAAATATGCAACAAAGTCTTGAAGATTTAGAATCTTTGCTTGGAAGTGTTCACATAGGTATTTGCATACTCAAAGTAGACTCTGTAGAAATTTTCCTCAGGTAGATAGTAAATATTGGAGGTGCTACAGGGAAGAAAGAGATAATTAGAAATATATTTTTGGGAGTACAATGAGTTGGCAGACTTTAAAAATTTCCTGCAGACTTCTCTATCAGAAATACTGGGTGAGCAAACTGGTATAACTAGCTATGATACAGAATTGGAATTGTCTAGACATAGTAAGGCCCTGTTGAGTCTAATTATGGTAGCTGCCAAAAAAAGCAATTACTAGAAAATGGAAATCAAAGTCTAAACCAACTGTATTAGAAGAAGTGAATATAGTAGCAGAGATAAAACAAACGGAAATAGGATTTTTAGAAAAGGGCAAGAGCAAAGTATGTAGAAGAATAGGAATTGTGGGAACAATAAATGCAGAATAACTTTTTGGAGGAGGAATGTGATCTAAAAGAAGGCAGGATTTGATTGAGCTATGTAATGAATGTTTGACTGACAATGACTAAATAGATTATAACTGTTGCATAATGTTTGCAACTAAAATATGTTAATATGGTTTGTTTTCATTTACATAAATGCATGATTGTCTATGTCATAACTGATAATTCAATAAAGATGTTTCTTTTAAACTACAACAAGAAAGAAAGATATAATCTGCTGTCTAGATATGTCTGTAAGGACTGCTTTTCTTTTAACAACTTCTCTGTGACAGTCCTGGTTAGAAAGAAGTAGTTCATCCAAATGTAAATATTTGCTGCCATTTGAAAATCACTGTCAGAAATATGAACTTATGTAGGTTAGAGAGCAGACTAACTTAATTGATAACTGCATTTTTTTCAGAACTTTGTGTATTTGTTAATAAGTATAAGTTTAAGTGACAAAGCTGACTCCAGTGCTTACCTTCTTTTCACATTTCACATGCATACACAATCTCAACAGGACTTTCCTTAGTTGTACATCAACAGTATACACTGATGTACAACTAATGGTACATGCAAACTGCATGTTTTTTTTTCGACAATACAAATAGGACCCAAATATATATATATATGTATATATATATATAGAGAGAGAGAGAGAGAGAGAGAAAGACAGAAAGATTTCTGATCTATGTCATGGCCAAAAAGGATTCAAGATGATCACATACCCAGTTAAATAAATTAAATAAATAAATAAATAATCTCATTTTATATGCTCTTCTCCACTGAATTATGCCTAACTTATACATTTGTTTTTTTTTTCCCTATAAAAAAAAATTGCACTTTATTCATCTGCTTTTACTGTATTTGTGTTTCCTCCTAGTTTCTTTGCTTTTGCCTCTTCTTAAAAGTATTCAATTTTATTTATTCTGCTGCATTTATTACTGCTTGGTAGTAGCCTGATTAAATTGTAACTGTTATTCTAAATATTTTGGTTTAAGCACTTGGGCTTCATACCAGTTGTTTTATATTAAGAAGGTTTGTTGTCTGCACTGTTGTGGCAGGACAGGTAGCATACATCCTTCTAAGCTGGAAATTGCTGATTGAAGGCTCAGTATTTGCTATTCTAAAAGTTATTAGTTCTGGTTTAAGCACTTGGGCTTCAGGACAGTTATTCTACATTAAGAAGGCTTGTGGTCTGCACTCTTGTGGGAGGAGAGGCTGGATTCTGCCCTTCTGAGCTGGGAATTTTTGGTCACAGACTTATTGTGCCTGCTTATTTGAACTGTTTCTTTCTGAAATTGGTGCTCCTTGTTGCTGTATCTTAGACTAGATTCAGGCCTGTTGAATCTAGCTTTGTTCGTATAACCTGATCACTGATCCAGGCCATCTTTTTTTTTTGGAGAAGGTTCTCCTGCACCCTAGTGGCAGGAGTGTGCAGTTAGAACTTGCCTGATTGAAGACTGCTGGAACAGGGCTCAGTTTTGAGCTTTTTTTCTGTTTAATTGGGTAACTTGATTAAATCAATTTGTTCGTTTTCTATTGTTTTATATATATATATAAAAAATTGCACTTTATTCATCTGCTTTTACTGTATTTGTGTTTCTTCCTACTTTATTACTAGGGGCATTGACTACAACTCTGATCTGAGATATATAACAATAAGTATGCTTTTCTGTGCATTTAAAGTATTTTTTGATTGTATCTGCTTTATTTTCTGAACAAAAATATATATATATATACTTGTTTCTCACCTTTCAAAGCTAGTATAGTCCAGTTTTCAGGTTAGTGCTGAATTCAGGGCTGTGTTACAAATATCTGTTTGCCCATGCCTTACTTGGATAGAAGGAAGTTTCTCTGTTCACCTGTGAGAGAGGGGAGCTTTAAGCAGTCTATCTGTCCCTGGAGGAGTTGTTTCAGCCCAAAAATTAGTAGATTATTGGGCATTTTGGGCTAATTTCTATCTCTTTCATTTCCCTGCTATAAAAACTACATTTGCCTGGTTTTGCGCACCTGGCAGTGCCGGTTAGCTAGGTTACAACTACTCCCGGCTCCACAAAGTCTCCTCTTCAATTTTTCCCTTGGAACTAGACAAACTTTCAGCTTAAGCACTCAAGCCATTCATTTCTCAACCCAGCACTAGCTCAAAACTCATAGCAAGCACTTATAAACCCTAGCACTAGACCCCCCTATACTGTACAGAAGGACAAGAATTTCTATTCGAACTTACCAGCCAATCAGTAAAACAGTTCACTGTACCTATCCAGGCATGTCCAAAGGGCAGTTTCAGGTGCATTCTCCAGTCCAACTGGTGAATCTGGGCATTTTGAGGCAATGTTACAACTGTCTCATGTACACAGACAACCCTCTCTTCCTACCACCAAACACTAATACATGCGAGAGATGCAAGTATACAGCCAAATTGGAGGCTAAGCTCTCTCAACCCAAGACTGGATCAGACAGTCAAGAGGAGAAGGGAAATACTTGCATTACATCACCAGACTCACATAGACCCATTAAACCAGCACCACATAAATACACAAAACATACTCAGAGGCTCTAAATAAAAATCTGCAAAAGCAACAGAGACCTCCAAAGCAGACATCCAGGCAACCTCCACCCCCTAACACAAACCATGAAACACATACTTCACAAAACCAGTGTGCCATGCAATCATAGCCCTTAAGGCAAAAATAACATTCCCAACACACTAGTAATAGGTGATTCTATAGTCAGGCACACTGACGTCCCACTTACTAGGCTGACTAAGGAGAAAGTTACTATTAGCTGCCTGTCAGGTGCCAGGGTCTGCCACATAATACAAGCACTCAGGTCACTCCAGAACAAGTACAAATATGACTCTGCCATTGTCCATGTTGGTGTGAATGACCTGAGCTGTACTCCCTGGACTACATGAAAAGAGACATGGAAGAGCTCTCTGATCATGTAGCCCAGGCCAGTATGACCCTGACCCTGAGTAGCATTCTGCCCTCACCAAGAATGATACCATGGTATAAAGAAAAAATTATCAATTTCAACAATTGGCTAAGTTGCTGGTGTCATTCAAAGGGGATCCAGTGTCTGTCCACCTGGGATGACATGCTTGACAAGCCACGCTGCTTTGCTAGAGATGGCTTGCACCTGCCACCCTCAATGCCAGAAGTTTAAACCTCAAAATGCATGCACTTGAGGCACTCCTCAGTATGGAGAAAATCGATATATGTGCAGTAACAGAAACCTGATTTAAGGCTTCAGACAGCACCCCAGCACTACCAGGCTACAACTCATACCATACATTTTGGTCACAGAACCTGGACCGAAATACAAAATGTGGGAGCGCATCCATACTCATCAAGGATACCCATACCTCCAGGTTAGTGGCACAACACGATGCTTCAGAGATCATCCACATGCAACTAACAACGGGCAAAACTGCTTTTCAAATTGTAGCTTGCTACAGATCACCCACAATGTCCCAGGACCCCCATTCCATGTTTCTGGAAACACTGGGAAACATAAAGGTCCTACCCAGTACCCTAATATTGGGTGATTTCAATTACCCAAACATTAAATGGGAGAACTACTCAAGTGCTAACTCCCTTTACCAACATTCCCTAGAATTTATAAACTCAAACGCCCTGGATCAACTGGTCAACACTCCCACCAGAGGTGACAACATATTGGACCTGGTCATCACCAATATGGGCGACCGGTGTTACAAACCAGAGGTCAAACCCTCGATGGTTAGATCTGACCTTAAACAAATCATTCTGGATATCCACATTCCGCCCCCACCACCGGACAAGGAAACTACCATGAAAAACTTTTCAAAAGCAAACTTCACATTTCTTAAGACCAAAGTGGAAAGTTTCAAAGCCCCCATGCTAAAGGATAATGCTGTCCAAGCTGCAAAATCCTTTACTAATGCATTCTACGGGCACCTACTAGAATGCGTTGATCATTCTATCCGAAGCAAAACCAAGACTCACTCCTCTAAGAAAAGGAAACAAGTCTGGTGGACCCCTGCCATAAACAAGCTATACAATAGAAGGAGGAAACTATTACAGAAAAGAGTAAGGGAAGACATCTCTGATCAGTATCAGCAAGAAACTACGATTCCCTCATAAAATCATCCAAGGCGAGCTTTGAAAGAAAAATTGCCAAGGACTCCAAAGATAACCACAAGGCATTCTTTAGCTATGTCAAGAATCTAAATGGCAATGCTCAGATCTGCTCAGAATTAGTGCAGAATACCACAAAATACACTGAACCGACTGATATCGCCAACATCCTGGCAGACAGGTTCAATGCAAACTTCACCCCCCTCTCACCTCCAAAAGGGCCCATTACCATATCAGAAGAATGTAGAGCTCCTGAAATCACAGACACTCAGGTAAAAACAGTCCTCTCCAAAGCCAAAAACACAGCATCAATGGGACTGGATGGTGTCCCAGGCTGCATCCTACATGAGCTCAAAGATGAACTAATCCTTCACCTAAATACACTGTTCAAACAGCCTCTCCACAAGCTACGTACCCATAGAGTGGCACACAGTAACAGTTATTCTGCTCCACAAAGGTAGAGCCATATTAGACCCCAGGAACTATCGTCCTATAAGCCTGACTAGCTTGGTCTGCAAGGCTATGGAGCACATCATCATAGAACTCATTAACAGGGACATTGGGAACCTCCAAACACTAGACCCTACCCAGTTCGTCTTTGTTAAGGGCAGATCATGCCTACTAAACCTGATGGACTTCTTTGAAACAGTTACGAAGGCTATAGATGAGGGAAAGGTGGTACACACAGCCTACCTAAACCTCGCAAAGGCCTTCAACACCATTCCCCATTCTGGTATTATAGACAAGCTCACCAGCCTGAACATAAACCCCTATGTCACAAGAAGGGTTGTCAACTGGCTCACGGACAGAACCCACATGGTGAGAGTTGCGGGAGCTAGGTCAAACTCTAAACCGGTTACAAGTGGCATTCCCCAGGGTTCAGTTCTAGGGCCCCTCCTGTTCACCATATATTTCTCAGAGGTACAGGTAAGAACAGGAGGACTATGGCTGACCAAGTAAACAGACGACTGCAAACTAGGGGCTATAATTGACTCTCCGGCTGACACAGACATCCTCCAAAATGGTCTCACTGAGACAGATACCTGGTGTCAAAATCATGGCCTCAAGCTAAATGCAAAAAAGTGCATAGTTATCCCCTTTGGAAAAAACAAAGTACCCACAAACTACCACATAGGTGGTAGTCCCCTAAATACAGAAGACGTAATAAGGGATCTGGGGACCCAAGTAGATAGCAATCTCTCCTTTGATAATCACATTGCCAAAGTGGTTAAAAAATCCTTTTATGTGGGCCACCTAATCACAAAAAGGGTTCACATCCACATCAGAAGAGGTCATCGTGCCCCTCTACTCATCACTCATCAGACCCATCACAGAGTACAACACCCCATTTGGGATGTACCTTACAAGACACCTGCAACAGCTGGAAAGACCACAGAAGTACTTCACCAAGAGGATCAAGGGCCTCAAACAGATGCCCTATGCAACTCGACTGAAGAAACTCCAGCTGTACTCGGTTGCATACCTATATATCTCTATATATATCTCTGCCTGACATACAAGGCCATGTCCAACTCAGAATTGATGGACATGCTCCACCTAAAGAAAACCATATCCCCTCGAGCCACATGCTCTAGGGATCTAAACCTCACCACAACAATAAATAGAACGTGCTGGAGGTATAGATTCCTGTCCCAGAGACTTCCCATGCTTTGGAACAAGATTCCAGTCTACATTAGGCAGAGCTCCTCGCTAACACTCTTCAAGAAAAACCTTGACAAATGGATGGGAAACAGAAAGTTTAGCCCAGGGATCACTTCAGTGGCTCTGCTGGACAGAGGCACAGGGTACTAATCTAAGGGGGTGGCGAAAGCCAACACATTCTGGCTAGGCTTATAAATGCCTTCTGGCAGATAGCCTAGTACGTACCTATGAAAATATGAACCTATAAGTATAACATCAGTTCCTTCCTCAGCTAGTTGTAATAGTTACATCCATGTTTCTATTCCTTCCTGACTGTCCCTGGTCCTCCAGCAAAAGCCTGAGACACATAAATGTCAGTGCTCAATTCTTACTAAAAGTTGCCAGAATAAGATTCAAGCATCCATCTACAGATACCAAATGATGTCACAATCTCAAAAACTTCCAGACTGTGTTGTCACAGGTAAAGGAATGCTTATGGTAGGGCATAGTGTTTACCATAAGAACAGAATTTTCAAGCATTATTGAGAAATGGCCCAGTTCACCTGGAGCAAATTCTCTTCCAGACTTATTTCAATCTAATCCTCAAAACTGTCTAATAAAAAAGAACAATTAATAGTCAGCATATGTCTCTGGGGATCTAACAGCTTAAACTATACAGTGTCTACAATTAGTCCCAGCTTTATGATGTCTTTCTTCAGAGAAACCTTCAGTGTCATCTGTAGCAGTACTCTTACAAGGTCTAGTAAAATGCAGTTATGTATAGCTTTCAATTAGCTAACAGTGTCACCACAGCTGACAAATGTAATTAAGCAGAGAACACAATGGATTTATTTCTTATCCCACTTCACTCTATTCTGAATGCCTGACCACCTCAGGGATAGTTCTACATATTTTGGACCTAATCACATAATGTTCTGCAAGAAAAGACTATCAGCATAGTAAATATAAGACTAATTATCTCTACAGGCAAAGGGTAATCAATTGAATTTCACTAACTGCAGCTTTCTAAATGTTCTTCTCTCCCTTGATGAGGCATTAAGCCTCTGTAATTATGTTCCTTACAGCATTTGTCAAACATACCCTTTAATATTCTGATGTGTTTCCATCTACACCCCTCCACCCAACACACACATGTAAAATGGGTTATGTCTGTCAAACAGCTGGTCTGGAAGCCTTATATTTTAATTGGTAACCCTTCAAACCTCAATAATTATGGCTATAAGGAGTAATGCTGCTATATGAAAGAACAACTTGCAAATTTTGTGTAGTGTACAAATATGTGAAAAGCCTTTTGAGGAGTTCAGCAGTGACTACTGCAGAGTAATTCTATTCCATTCACTACTTCCTTTTACAACTCTTCACACTGTCAAACTGAAGAGTAAGCCCTAACCAAGCATCAGATTCCACTCAGTCTGTACACGGACAATGCATACTGTACCATACTCCCTGTTCTAAGCATCCCATCCCCTTCATCCATAAGAAAATGAGTGAAAGCTTCATATACAAACTTCTCATTAAAGTTAGAACTAGGAAGTTCAGATTCTTTGGAGAGATTACCTCATAAGTTCTTAGAAATGATTTTTAATTTTTTTGTAGAACATAACCTTATAGAAGAGACAGATGACCCTCAATAAGAAAAATGCAGTGATCCCTCTTGACAAGTCTGGTTGACTCGATTTATTGTCTGTTTACACAGCAGTTTCTCTTTTTTCCAACCTGTAAGTCCTAATAAAAAATGTTTTTTTCACAGCAAACTCACAGTTTACTTGAACAAAAAAAAAAAAATACCTTATACTTTCTGATATACCTAGGAGTTTTACAAGTGCCAAACAATCGATACTGTTGTAAAATAAATAAATAAATAATCTGTTGCATCTGTTATCTTACTTGGCTGAGGCATATATATATATATATATATATATATATATATATATATATATATATATATATATATATATATATATATATACTTTATGTTGATTTATTTTAATTTGCATATACGGTAGTATTAATGCAAAAGCTGGGAAGCATACAAGATCTTTCACAACACATTGTTCCAAAGGCTTTTAATGATGGTTTAAATTTTATCTGATGAAATGCTGTGATAAAAATAAATGTTTTCTCCTCTCTCCCTGCTTAAACTCATAGTTGCTGACATGGGATATCTCATTTTCCCAGGTTATGAGAATGTAGTAGAGACACAGTGTTTAGTCAAAAATGCTACAGTATAAATCCAACTAATTTTACTTCTCTGCAGGAATTAGAGATCCTCCTGTAAATGGATTTAATGTATTTCTGCTCTATCTACAAAAAGCCCTATACAAACTGCCTTTTAGCTGTGACTGCAGCTATTACTAATAAAGTTTTCTTTATGAGAGAAGATGCTAAACTTTAGATCTATGTGGAAAGTTAACAGCTTCTAAAGCCTAGTACTAGGGGTGCATTCTTGATCAAAGTACATCTCTGATGAACACATTTCATGTTTGCTTGCGTAAAACAAAGAAATACCTTAAGTGTAGATGTTGTATGCATATGGAGACTAGTATTGTTTTCCTGAGTCCTGACATCGGTAGGAGGTTCTACTTTAATGTATAGGCTGATTGCGATACTAAGGATGTAGTTTATTTTGCCCATTGTGTTACATGCTCCTAGTTTTATACAGGTAAGAGCAACTATAAGTTCAAAGAATACGAGAACATCTTTATTCTATAAATGTTAGATATACAATGCTTTAGCAAAACATGTAATGGAGAAGGGGGAATGGGCACTATTTTAAGTTGCGAGATATTGATAGGCTGTTTGGGACATTGAGAATGGGTGATGTAAGGAACCATACTGAAACGGTGGAACTTGAAGCTGGATTGTCAGGATGCAAGCATATAAAGGGTTGAGGCTGAATGGGAATGTCCCACTCAAACCTATATTGAAGGCACATAGGCTGTTTAGGTAGCCTATGAAGGAGTGTGTTTCTATTTTTATTTTCATTCCTATTTTTTGTTTTTATTTCATGTGTAAAATGTTTTTTATACAAGTTTTGCATGTAGTGATTGTTTTCACTTATGAGGGTTGATGGGGTTGTGTCTAGATTTACTGTTATCTGATTCGGTCATTGATTCATTTATAATGTGCTTTTATTTTCATTATGGTTGTTCTGATGAAGCGGAGTAGCAATTTTCTGTGAAAGCATTTATCCTTGTTGTTTCTGCAATAAATAGAGTTGTTTATCTGCTTGTGTTTTTCTATGTGCAACATTTTTTGTGGACTACATATTTCATTTTTTCTGTTGCACCTGGATTTAACTAAGTTATGCGTAGCCATTTGTTACAAAGAAATACCTTAGCCTTCTTCAGTGGCTTTAATTATACTTCTCCACTGATATTATAAAATCACCAGCATTTTGAATCCTTCTCTGCTGACTTCTGTTTACCGCCACAGTTTTCAGTAAGCTTTCTATAGGGAATATTCCCAAATAAATCAGAATAACAACACAATGACATATTTACCAATGAACTCATATACAGAGCCAGTTTCAAAATTGTACTTACTCATACACTTAGCTTGGTTATCTCTTACTAGCAAACTTGCAGCCTTCTATTTGTGGTTTAAATTGTACATCTCAACCTTTTAGCTCTAGAATCAGATACAAACCAAGAAATAATAGGGGGCCTATCTCTCTACTGTTCAGATTTTCATAGAAAGTCCGGATTCTTTCCTCATGATTTTGGTCTGTTCCTCATAATTCCTCATAAAATGTGTGGATTTCTGGCAATTCACAGAGGATTCGAGTCACTAAATAATGACATACATTTGAGTTTTAGACTTCATAGTTTTTAGAAAATACATACTAATACAATTCCTGTTATTCTAGCAACTTTATAAGCTTATAAGAACAATATTTAAAATCTGTCCCTATTTTTGGGCATTTGTTCCCTCATTATTTATCACTTTTTCCAGATTTCTTGCTGTAAAAGGCTGAGAGGTGGGGGGGGGGCAAAGGCCCAAAATCAGGGATAGATTTTAAATATTGCTCTTAGAAAGTTGCTAGAGCAACAGGTTTTGCATTTGCATGTATTGACTGAAGGGTATGAAATTTGGATGTCTGTAATTTAATGACTGCAGTCCTCAATTATTTGGCAAAAGGCCACAGATGTTATAAGGAGCGGTCTAAAATTATGAGTCAAAATCAGCAGATCTCTGCTACGTCAGTGACAGCTAAGAGCAATGGGTTAAAGAAAGCAATTACATAAAAAATGGTCAGTTAATCTTTGTTCTTGTATGACATAAAACTATTCTCTTTCAGAGGTTCTTTTCAATGCATAGTAATATATACTTCACAACTACTTACTGTTGTGAAAAATCATCACTATTCCTGTTTCCACAACTAGAATGAGCTACTTTTCTGTATAAAAAGCATGTTATTTTTTTCTTCCTTCAGAGCACAACTGTTTAACTACATGGAGCTCAATACCTTCTGGCTATGTTACCGAGTAATATGATGCTCAGCTGTGTATTCTTCCATTTTCTTTATTAATGTCGCTAAATTACTTGCAGTCTTCTCAAAGCTTTTGGTTGTATTTCAGAATCACTTTTAAGAGACTCTCACTTGATTAGTCCTTTCCTTCAAAAGAGATTAAATTTATATTTTTTCAACTTAATCCATGCAAACTTTCAGCAGAGTATATTAACATGATGGTGAGGGTAATGCCACCTGCATGAGAGTTGAGGATGGAAGCTTGCCTTCTATTTCAACTAGGTTGTGTATTCAGACTCATCCAATAAAATTGGCTTGAACAACATTCGCTTAAAATCAAATCAGTTTTACAAATGATATTCCTTATCGTACATAACATCTGTTCCTACATTCCTTCCTATCCATACCAGCTAATCTCTTCTCTGCAGCACCTGCTGCTTTATCATGTGACTCATAAGCCTTCCCATGCTTTTAATGCCCCCAAATATATTGCTTTCTGTAGACATCTACAGTTATAAATATCCACACTATATATCCTTACAGTAATTTCTTTATACTTCTAGGCACTTGATCATGAGAAATATATTTACTCAGATATTCTGTTTTTCAGACAATCCCTGATTTTGCCAGAAATGTGGAAAAAAACAGCAAAATTCCAGATAAAACTCCACAGATTTATTACAAACAGTTAAATGCTTTCATCCCCAAGTGGAACTTCTGCAAAACTGCCATTATTAAAACCAAAGTTTTTTAAATACATCTCAAACTAATCATGTGGCATCCAATGAACCAATCAATTTAATAAAACAATAAAACATGTAGAGCTATTTGTGTAGAACCTAGTGCTTGAACAAAAATGCAAATACAGAAAACTGTATAAAAACAAATGTATATGCCCCTGAATGATAAATGGGTTCATATTAGGGCAACAGACTAAGGTTGCCACCTTTCACTGCTGCTAAAACTGGACCAAGGACACAGCTCTTGCACCTCCCATAACCATGCCCACTTTCTCCCCTCTTATACCCACTTTCCACCCATTTTATGACATCACTGCCATCATCGGCTGAGGAGGAACACCCTCGTTTTGCATTCCTGATGTCTTAATTCTGTGGATTTGCTATGCTTTTCTGTAAAAAGGCATAGTAAATATTTTTATTTAACAGACTCCAATAGTCTGTTTCTTTTTAAACAGAATACTAGAGTTTGCACTGTGTTTTCTGGGCTGCCATGTAATCAGTTTTATTTCCAGATAATCCAGAAAAAAATGGATAGGTGGCAGCACTACAACAGACCCTTAATTTGTTAGATGTTGAATATAACACAAACTTTAAAAATATAAAAATATCTATTCTAAAAAAACTACTAAACATATGAACATTTTAACTTTAATAAAGGGCTAATAGAGCAAGCTTCATTCAACCCAGGGGGCACAGTAACATTTAACTGACAAATAAGTTCCCTAACCAACAAGTGTTCTTCAATAATATAGCCCCTTGTGTCTCTTTTTATCTGCTCCAGAATTGTAAATTTAAATCTGTGACATCGGCAAGCATGTATGTGTCTGTACAATGCATTAATAGTTTTTGCCTTTTTAACCTCCAGGTCATGTTAATAATGTCTCTCCTTTAGTTTTTTGGAGGTTTTCCCTATATAAAAATCAGGACAAGAATCACAAAAGGCAATACAAACTATCTGACAAGACTCACAGTTGAAATGCCCATTAACTTTAAATTTGTGCCCTTTAAGGTATCACCCACTAATATAAACTGGCACTGGTAGAACACCCACATTTAAACATGCCATTATTACTGTGCTTGCTCACGTTCTTGGCTTTTCTTTCCAGTAGATTCTTGAAACATTTTTTTTTTTACACCATTTTTAGCCTGTCACCCAACATCCTCCTCAAATGCTAGTCAGAGAATATAATGACCCAGTTTTCTAAAATACAATCCACTATTCTACAGCCATCAATGGTAAAAGTTAGAATAAAGGGTTCACTAAACTCCACCCTATTATCCACTCTCACCCTTGAGTGCTTTACATTAAGTGGTCCACCACAGACACTAAAAGGTTTTGGTAGTAGGGGCATATAAAAACCTGTCTGCCTTTTCCTCACAACTTTGTTCTTAATGTCCAGTAAGAATTCAGTTGGATAGGCTCACTTAATAAACATCTCCAACAATTTGTCACACTCCACTAAAAGCATTGAATCATTTGAAACCATTATTGTAAGCCTTACCAGCTGACCTTTAACCATGGCTTTTTTTCTGAAATTTTGGGTGTCAGCTATTATAGTGGAGGGAACTGCTGGAGAAAGTGGGCTTCTTATGGATGTTAGAAATAAAACATCCATTCATGTAATCTTTAGACAACATCACATCCAAAAAAAGTGGGTATAATAGCTCCAACAATTTTTTAGGGGGTGTTATAAATGTAATTCTGTTCCCAATTAGCCATAAGTAAATTAACCAAATTGAGGGAACAGGCTGCCCCCATAGCCACTCCACTAAGCTGTTTGAATAACTGACCCTCACAAAAAAAAAAAATGTTAGATAGTGCCAAGTCCATTAAAGTCACAGCTACATTGACTCTATCAAAATGTAATACTTCAATATCAAGCAAAATTTCTTCCATCCACATGAGGCCCTTTTGGTGGGGAAAAACAGAATACAATTTGTGTACATCAGTAGTTACAAGGTAACAGTCTGCACTAAAGTCAACATTAGCAATTTTCTTCAAAAAGTCCCAGGAATCCCGACATATTTGTGGCAGCTTGAAAACAGAGTATTTAAGTAGATTGTCCAAGGATTTGGCTATATAGTGTGTCTTACTTCTCTTATTTATTTTATTTTATTTTATTTAGTTTACATTTGTTGACCAGGATAGTCCGACTGGATACATGTCCATTTTCAGTGGAGGCCCAGGGAGAAAAGCTCAATACAGAAAAATCATATAATCCATACATGTTACATACAGTTTTCAGACTCTGTTCAATCAAGCAAGTTATACAATCTGTCTTATTAAAGTTACGTAAGTATATAGACTAAAAATTATGGCACAGATTTTATGTAGCATAAAGTACTGTTTAGCACACAATTATAGAGAAGGATCTAGTCAGGATTAGAGCAAGGATATAGCCAGTGAGTTTTAAAATATTGTTTGAGACTTTCTTTGAATTGAGTTTGGGAGGATTCTAGAATAATGTCGGCAGTAAGAGAGTTCCATGTTTTGCCAACAAAATTGGGAAACAGGGAGTCCCCAGCTGAGTTGTTGGTTTTGAATGTTTGAATCAGCAGTCTGTTAGATGAGAAAAGTGGCCTAAGGTTACTATAGAGGCTGATGATGTTTTTACGTGCAGGCATATTTTCAGGTTGGATGAGTATTTTATATGCCACTGTTAGCTGGTTGTATTGAAGTAGGCTAAGCAAATTTTGCCACCCTAGAAGATTTGGGTTATGACAGTGATGTGTCCTGAATGCTGTGTCAGTGGAAACTCTAGCAATGTGGTTATAACAGCTAGAGAGTTTGCTAAGATTGGATTTGTTCAAGTTGGTGAATAAAGTAGAGGTATAAAGAAGGGTAGAGAGTAGATGGGAGTGGGCAATAGCAGTTCTAGCAAGTGGAGTAAGGAAAGGTTTAATCTTATAAAGGGAGCCACGTTTTTTATTAATAGTTTTGATAGTTTGGTTGACATGCATATCAAATTTAAGGTTATTGTCTACTATAATGTCTAAGAGTTTAGTCTGGGCATCCGGGGAATTAATGGTACCATTATTAGACTTTATGGAAAGGATAGTGGGGAGGACCTACGAGTGGGGAAGAAAAGTAGCAGCTTTGTTTTGTTAGGGTTTAATATCAGATGATGATTAGTGAGCCAATTTTCCACTGTGTTGAAAGTATTCTGGGATAATGTCAGTAGATTTGTCAGGGAGATGGCTGAACAAATTAAAGTGGGATCATCCACATATTGAATGCAGGTTGCATTTGGGATGACAGTGTGGAGGTCATTAATAAAGATAGAGAAAATAAGAGGTCCTAGTATAGAGCCCTGGGGAACTCCTAGGGTGATGGGTAGAAAGGTGGATAGTTTGTCCTGCCATAAGACAGCCTGCTGTCTACCACACAGGTAAGATTGAAACCATTAGAGAGCATGGTTATCTAAGGAGAAGGCCTTCAGACTATGGATGAGTAATTGGTGGTTAACCATATTGAAGGTGTTGCAGAGATCGAGAAAGAGGGCTGAGGATAGTTTGCTGTTATTTCAGTTATGATTAATGACATTAGAGAATGAGAGGTGGGCAGAAGTGGTACTGTGGTATGGCCTAAAGTCATGCTGAGAATTAGCCAACAGATTATTCTGAATGAGATAGTGCAGAAGTTGTTGGATGCACTTCTCCATAATTTCAGCCAGCGGTGACAGAATAGCTATGGGTCTGAAGTCTGACAGTTCAATGGCACTACCTCCTTTATGGAGTGGTATAACATGGGATATTTTCCAGATGGAGGGGAAGGTAGCTTCAAATATAGTTCTATTTATTAAGATGGAAATGGAATATGCTATGGCATCTGCAGCTTTTTGCAGATACTCTGCAGGGAGGAGATCCTTAGATAGGGTGGTAGGTTTTATATTCTTAATTAGGGCTTGGATAAGTGATGTAGAAACAGGTTGAAAGCTAAAGAAAAGTTGGGTACTGGGTGTAGCAGCATTTCAGTTAGAGCAACTGGGAGTTAGTTGGCTAGCTCAGGACTGGATAGTCTATGTGATTAAACTATTAAAGGTATTTGCAATGTCTTCTGGAGATTTATGGTTAGAAGCTGAGGGGGTAGGAGTGGAGAATTGCCCTGGTTGAAGAAGTTTGTTTATTCCTGCCCAAAACTTTTGGGGTTTGTTTTGGTGCTTCTTTTGAAGATGGCAGTAGTAGTTTATTTTATTTAGCATAATAGATTTTTTTTTTGTGTCATTCCTTAGCTGCCGATATCTAAGTTGATCTAGTGGGGCTTTTGTGGCACGCCAAGTGGCCCATGCCTTATTTCTAAGTAAGATTTTTGATTTGGTATCTTTTGAAAGCCATGGTGCAATTTTTGTCCTGGTCCTAATAGAGCGAGCAGGAGCATGAGAATCAAGGATAGCAAGGAATTTGGGGTCTATATTAGAACATCAAAGTTTCAAAACTTCGAATGTTCTAAAATTGTACCCTATCCAGCGAAAGCTGAAAATATCGAAGCAACAGAAAAACAAATTATTTCCTTGGGAAAGAATTTGGTTGTCCGTTTCTGTTGCTTCTGTATTTCCAGCACTGTGGTGGAAAGTTACCGGTCAGGTTCAGGTTAAGTGTGCGATTGAGTGCAGGTTAGGTTAGTTAGGGTTAGGGTGCGGGTTAGGTATGTGTGCGATTGTGTGGACGTGAGGGTTAGGGCGGGTTAGGGTTAGGGCTCAGGTTAGGTATGTGTGCGATTGTGTGGATGTGAGGGTTAGGGCAGGTTAGGTGAGTTAGGGTTAGGGCGCAGGTCAGGTAAGTGTGCGATTGTGTGGACGTGAGAGTTAGGGTGGGTTAGATGAGTTAGGGTTAGGGCGCGGGTGAGGTGAGTGTGCGATAGTGATGGACCTTAGGGTTAGGGTTTGGGTTAATGTAAGTGGATAGTTAGTGGTGTGTGTATAGTTTAGTGTAGGGTTAGGGGTAAGACTTTAGGTGTATGTGTGTGCATTGCTGTTTGTTTGGTGTGCTTGTGTTGTGTGTATGTGTTTTGGAACAGCAATTTTTTTTCCCTGGGGAAAAGATTCGCTGTTCTGTATGTTCGATGTTTTCAGTTTTCACTGAATAGGGTTCAATATTAGAACATTCGAAATTTTGAAACTTCGATGTTCTAATATAGACCCAGGAATTTGGTATTAAAGTATACTATGCTTTATCCAAAGGCAATTGTTTTAGGACTGACTAATTGCATAATTTGAGTTCATTCTGGAAATTGGTGAGGTTAAAGTTCTTATTATTTCTTATTGTTTTGTAGGTGGGCTGGTGAGAGTTGTCAGCCTTGTGCTTAACTACATAGGTGAGAAAGTGATCACTTAAATCATCAGGGCGGGTCCCAGACTAGTACATATGGGGATGGCTATTGATAAGTATCCAATCTAGGATACTTCCTTTGTTATTAGGTTTACCTATCCTGGTGGGGGAGGATATGGCCTGTGTAAACCCATAAAGGTATACATGGGTTGTAGGAGATTCTGAGGAGCAGGTGTTCCAATCAATGGTTTCTTGGGGGTAGGTGCTGGATAACCAATAGAGGATGTCTTTGAAGGTATTTGTGTTATCACCTGGGGGAATGTAAACACAGACAATATTTATTTGTTTGATTTTGTTAATTTGTAGTTTGGTAATAAGAATTTCTGCATTATTAACCTGGGGTTGTTGTAAGGAGTCCAACATAACATTTAGAGTATTTTTAAAGAGCATAGCTACCCCACCAACCTTCCTGCTAGTTCGGTCTAATCTAAGTATGTTATACCCTGGTGGTAATACCTCATTGTCTCTAGTTACCAGTTTTAGCCAGGTTTCTGTAAGACGTAATATATGAGGGGAATAAACTGCTAATAAAGGCATGTAAGTTATGGACCATATTATTTATGCTTCTGATGTTTAGGTGGCAGGCCAGGAATGAATTAGCGGTCCTATTTGAAGATAATATGTTAGTAGGATTGGTAGTGTGGGAGCTAAAGTCAGTAAGAGAGGATGGACCAGGGTTAGGGTGAATGTCTCCATCCATTGCAAGGTTGTAATTAAGGTAACTATGAGTTTCAAGATTTTGTTTATAAGTTTTTGATAGTGTTTGGTTTTAGGGCGGATAAATATGAGTATAGTAGGTTGGTAGTTGTTAGGGGTTAAGGAGTTAGATGTGAGGGGAAATATGAAGTGGTCAATTGTATTGGATACTATTGATGTGGTGGTTTGCGATTTTGGATAGTAGAATCCTCGGCCGCATTGATTTCCATAAGTGGTGAGGAGATATGGAATGAGCAACAGAGCTAGCAGAGAAAATAATAGCATTGTTTTGGATGATAACATTGCAACTAGCTGAGGCATTATGTTGGTATCGTATTTAGAGCAGGAATATATTAAGAAGTCTAGGAAATTAGTGGCAGGTAGGGGGAGTACTATTAATTAGGTAGTTATAGCTGATTGGTTATAAAGGAGGAGGTGTGGCTTTTAGTACTATAAATTTACCACTACTGGGGGCAGCTGGGATTTGGGGGAAGGGTGGGGCTCGGAGTGACAAAAACAACACTGATTCCATGCTGAAAAATTTAATATAAAAATTCAAACTGTCTTAGTGCCTCAGCCACCACAGCCTTCATTGAAGGCTGTGGTGGCCGAGGCGCTAAGACAGTTTGAATTTTTATATTAAAATTTTCAGCATGGAATCCGTGTTGTTTTTGTGACTTTTTAGTTTTTTTTAAGACTATTTTGCTGTTTTTTGCTTATTATTTTGGGGCACGGAGTGAAACTGAGTGCAGCGTGCAGAGTGGGACTTAACCAGACCACGAGATTTGTGAAGCCTGTATCTGCACTGTAAGTATTTAGTGACTGTAAATATTTAGCGTTACAATGCTGAGTTAAAAATCAAGTTTTGGGAGAGGAAAATACCTATGTTTTGTCAAAAGATGTATCTTTCTCTAGCGATTGTCAGTTAGCCAATTTTTAGGAGAAAATGGTGACTTTATGGGGGACTCAATGACTAGCTAGCAGTGCTATGGACCCAGTTCAGGTAAAATAACAAGTATTAGCATCCACTATTGGTCTCAAAGGTAGATCAATTAGAATTGTGTGGATTTTAGGTATACCTAAAATTTCAGCCACCACTGGCCATTTATTCTCCATAAATTCATATTCCTCAATATCTGGTTGCCCCTGCATTAACATATCATACAAGCACATATTAATTTTACCATAGGCTTGGAAAGTTCAGTGTAGGTGTCACTAAATAAAAGACTGTTCATCTTGTTCACATAATCATTAGTATTCATGAATACAAATCCACCACCTTTGTCAGGCTTCATATATCTCACACTTTTATCAGAAGTCAATTTATTAAGTAAACACTGGTCCTGAGTTGTTTTTTTTATTTATTTTTTATTTTTATTTTATTTATTTTACATTTGTTGACCGGGCTAGTCCAGCTGGATATTTTTTCATTTTCAGTGGAGAGGCGGAGGAAAAAAATTCCAACAAAAGGTTACACAACAAACAATAGCAACATTTTGCATATTTAGAAGTAGAAAAAAAAAAAAAAAAAAAAAAAAAAAAAACAAAAAAAAAAATAATATATATATTTTTTTTTTTTTTTTTTTTTTAGAACAGTACAGTTTTTTTTTTTTTGAAAAGCAGGAGAGATAGTGATTTTCGTTAGGAGGAGGTATGGCTGAGAAGCGAAATCAAAGTCATAGTCTTGGTGGTACAGGGCAAGCCAGAAGTTGTTAATGTAAGAGAGAAGTTTTTTTTGTTGAAAAAAAGGAGTTGGGTGAGGTAATGTGTGGGGAGAGGGGGAGGTTATTCCCCCTGGAGTTTATTTTTGAAAAAATTTTTAGTTTTTTTAAAAAAAAATTTTTTTTTTGAAAAAAAAATGTCATATGATGGATGTGAATAAAAAGGAATAAAAAAATAACAAAAAGTTGTTAAGTTGAGGATCTTCCTGCCAGTGTGCTTGAAGAGTAGTTTACTTATGTCATTTCCACACAGTTTTTCAAACAAACAAGTTGCTGTTTAGTGGTGGATTAAAGTGGCTAGATTTCTTAAACACATTATTCCCCATTACACAAATTGTCATTTGTACTAGTGGTATCAAACCACAGTGCTAGATTTAGCTTTCTTGTGATCAGTTTTAAGTCTAAAATAACTTCAGCCACATCAGATTTCTTAACATGAACAAACTTCAGTCCCTTAGCATGTGAGGTAAACAAAGGCTTGGAAGAATAATTATAAATAGTGAAGTCATTGCCAGTATTCAGCATTTTACAGTGGGAAACTCACTGGGTTAACTACAATTGATTCAGCTTCAGTATTAAATACATTACAGGAAAAAACTAGCCAAACCAATTCTAGTGTGGTTATTAGCTGAATTCTTGTTCTTTTAATCCCAGATTTTGCCTCAGAACTTTGTCCTATTCTTCATAAAATGTGTTTTTTTTTTACAAAGATTTGAGGATTAAAGTCTTTGAATAATGACAGAATAGAATTTAACCATCAGGCAAAGTTGACACTTGATTAATCAGAGCCATTTACCCAACAGTTCCTTACTTGTATACTGAGGCCATACTGATTTTGAAGATCAAGGAACACTGGTGGTAATGACATTTTCCTCTCATGCAAAACTTCAGTCATCAAAATGTTAGGGGTGGAGGGTGTGGCTCCAGGAGGAGTGCAAATGGGACTGCCCTCTGCAAAAGTATGGGTTTAGTTCCTAGTTAAGAGTAAATACATAATGGCACCATTTACAACTACGCAATTCTTATTTTTCAAGTAATGCATACAAATATTTCTTCGAATTGATCAATCTTTTCTAAGGAGATAGGGTTAGTATTTTAAAACAAAGTTCCAAATTCTGTACCCATACCACTGTTTATTTATGAGATTTTTCTGTATTCAAGAAAACAGAGGTGTGGATTTCAAAAGAAAGTTGTAGACAGTGGCAGCAGGCTGAAGGAAGAAGTTGACATGTTAGCGGTGGATGTGATTTCATAATGGAGTTGAAATGAAGTGCATGTAGTGATTTATTCAGTGTAGGATAACTGTGAACTCCACACACACCCACCAGATTTCAAAACACAATGGCTACACATAACCTAGTCAAAATGCATCAGAGTACTTCACAAGCACTTTTAAGTAAGTGAATGGCAGAGGGCACTTAGTTAATTAGTTAATTTTAACTGTGTTTTTTGTAGCAATCCTGTGGATTCTACACATTCGATGCATATATTGAATTCTGTTGACTCAATTAAAAAAAACAATGCAAGCTGCATTTACTGCATTAGATCAGGCTGGACTGCTACAAGCCATAATAGAGAATGATCCACCAATGCATCTCAGAGGGCTGCCAGCAAGGCATAGACCCAGGCATCAGTTAAACTGGCTCTCTGACCAGGAAATTCTAAAAAGATAAAGGTTAGATAGAGAAGTGGTGCAGGATGTGTGCACAGGCAGTCTGTGGGGTAACCCAGTAGTGATAGAAACTCAAGTGTGCCTGAGTCTGGGTATAATGGCCCATGGAACATTTCAGCAGCATATGGGTGATGCCCTAGCAATATCCTAGGCAGCTGCCAGTTGCATTCTAGGACAAATTCTGACTATAATGTGCAGCAAAGTGGATAAATACATCCACTTCTCAGAAACAGCCAAGGAGCACAGAACTGCCATGGTACATTTCTACACTACTGCATATTTCTCAGAATGTCCTCAGTGCAACTGACTGCAATCACATCCCAATAAAATCATACAAATGTCAGATATTGGGCTTTGCAAAAGGCATCATTACTAATATAATGTCAACACTCCCTGATTGTGTTCATAATGCAGCAATTTGGAGGGAAAGTGGTCTGAGGGCTGCCTTCCAACATGGTGAAATACTAGAGGGGGCTGTTAACTGGTATGCACAGGACTACTGTTATAATATAAGAAGAAGCCATACTTTTGCACATACATGCAGAGGAACTAAATGTGTGTTTGTCTCCAAATAACAGTTGACTATGGTTATCCATTAGCACCTTGGTTAATGACACCATACAGAGCCGTATAACTGGCTGGAGAGGATGCATACAACAGAATACACACTGCAACATGCAACATCACTGAATGTGTGTACTCTGTTGTAATTATCCCCACCAGCCAATTATATGGCTCTGTATGGTGTCATCAGCCAAGGTGCTAATGACACCATATAGAGCCGTATAATTGGCTGATGACACCATACAGAGACAATTATACAGCTCTGAATGGTGTAATTAGCACCTTGGCTAATGGCACCATACATAGCCGTATAATTGGCTGATGGGGATGCATAAAACAGAGTACACACTGTAACATGAAACATAACTGAATGTGTGTTTGTCATGCATAAATCAACAATCAGATATCTGGACTCATCTGGGGGTGTGCACTCCAATATGCAGTTGAAAAGGTATCAAAGATGACCACCATGTGTGCCATGATGCACAACATGTTAACAACAAAATACAGTTGCCTGCCAACAGCAGCAGGTGTTAGTGATCAGTTTCAAGAACTTCAAATGTCTGATGTGGCATTATCAGAGACAATACAAAGAGATGAGGAAAACAAAAGGGTGAAAAGATATAGGCATGGGTGACAGAGTCTGTGGCCATATGTACTATCTCAGGCAACACGGCATCATTTGGCTTACAACTTCAGGTCTTAACAAGCCACACACTCAGAAGTACACAGTCAAAACAATGTTGTTCACTCAGCACTGCCTCAGTATGGTAGCAAGGAACACAGTTACTAAAACAGATCCTGTAGCTGTCCACATAGAACATCATAAATACCCGAACCACAATATGCACCCACAAAATTTTGTACGAGCAGACATGTACTGTAGGAATGAACAAAGCTGAATGACTATAGTAGAACATGAACAGTAGGACAAGATAATGCAATGCCGTGGTGGTACGGCGGTAGCATTGTTACCTTACAGCGAGAGGTTCTCCCGTTCAATTCTCGGCTTGGCTTGGGAGTGCCTTCTATGTGGAGCCTGCATGTCCTCCCCACGGTTGGGTAGCATTTGAAAGACATGCGTTCGTAAATGGGCGTGCCTTCATTGAAGGTTGGACGTTGAGCTGGCACCTCGGCGTTTTGTAAAAATCTACTGCCAATCATTAGCGTACTGGAGTTCCGCTGTGGCAACCCCTTACCAGGAAAAGGCCGAAAGACAAACAAACAATGCAAGGTACACCAACAAAAGCAACCACACTGTCACATATGTGCCAGACAGGAGGTGTGCACAACAGAAGGAGGTGTTAGCTAGTGAGTATAGCAACATAAAAAGAGTTACTTGTGTAATATGCCTGTATATCACACACTAAATTAATCATGTACTATTGTGTCTATTGTGAAAACTGACTGCAATCCACATAGCCTGTATGCAGATTTATTGACAAAACACTGACATGCATCACACATCATACATATATGTAAAAATGTAGTGCAACACAGTATGCAAAGACATCAAGTTCACTAATGACTACATGCAGAGTAATGATAACAAATTCACATACATAACATAACACATGAAACATGCTAGCCTATATATGTCACACCAAAGCAGCAGTCTAATGCATATGTATGTGCAAAAGCATGAATCAGTATGATTGCCGCATATGTGAAAGTCAAAACAAATAACACAACCAAGCAGTAAACATTGGCCATGGAGCATGCAGCATATTATTTGTTAAGGCCACATAGGTATACAGTTGTATGTATAAGCATATGTATGGAAATGCGCATATCAAAGGTAATTCAGCATGGAAAATCAAAGTCATAAATGGGAATGGACACGCATGTCTAGCTGTCAGGGACACCTGTACAATACCATAGTAATAAAGCCACACTTGTCAGAAGGGTGAAATAAAGCAGACACTGAAATGTAAGTCTAACAAGAAACAAAACAAGCTGGTATATTAAAGCATCAATGTCAAAAGCAGATAGTTGCTGCCAAAGGCTAAGAAAAATAATAATTGCTTACAGGCATACATACCTGAATGGCGATGACTGCATCTTGATGTCACAACGGCTGTCCAATGCAAAACAACATAGACATGGAAAAGTACAGCATGTATATACATAACATTACCAGGTCGGTCATCATCAGTGGAGGAAATACATCTGTGATGCCTCATGAACCTGTAGGTTATAATGGAACATAATGATCAGTTAACCACACATACTCAATACTGATAGCATGCAGATCCTAGCAATGGATACTGCTGTCCAAACATCCCTACAGAGACACATACCTGATGTTTGTCAAAGACATGCTGCAGATAATGGTCCTGTGCAGTGCAACACAACAGCATTATAAAAGATATTGCCATTGTGATACATGCAACAAGAACAAAGAAAAACATATCTGCATAGCCTTACAGTTGTGTCATCATCTGAGGAAGCAATATGTCTGAGAAGTATCATGGAACCTTCTATGTGGCACACCTCATCACTAAGGGCTTTTCATCCAGAAAAAAGGAGGTCATTGTCCCACTGTACTCATACCTCATTAGACCCATTATAGACTACAATGCCCCATTTGGTATGTACCTCTCAAGACATCTGCAACAACTGGAAAGCCCACAGAAATCATATCATTGTTGGAGCCTCCCTGTGTTCTGAAAGAATGCTCTTCAAACTATCTGGAGATATACAGAGCTGAGTATATTTTTCTGGCACTTCAGAGTTGTGTAGTGGTAATTGTTGTTTGACTAATTTTATATCATTGCTGGCTGACTTCAGAGTTGTGCACTGTTATTTTTGCTTCACTGTATAGTTTTTCAGATCTCTGCTGAAGGTGTTTTTCCCCCCTCCCCCTATTTCTCTGTGTCTTAAGTTGGTATAACTGGTTTTGCATCCTGTGTGTTATCTGACCATCTCAAAGATTACTTGCATAAAATTAGACCCTTTTAGCAAAAAAGTCTGCATATCATTGCTGGAGCCTTCCAGTGTCATGAAAGAGTGCTCTTCAAACTATCTGGAGATATACAGAGCTGAGTATATTTTTCTGGCACCAGAGTTGTGCACTGGTTATTGTTGTTTGACTAATTTTATATCATTGCTGGCTGACTTCAGAGTTGTGCACTGTTATTTTTGCTTCACTGTATAGTTTTTCAGATCTCTGCTGAAGGTTAGGGTTGCCACCTTTTCAAATGGCCAAAGTGGGACATTTTCAGTACAAACATCATATTTTACAGGCCGACACATACCCACAGTCAGTACAAAGGATAGAACTTAACTTTTTTACCTAAATAAAAGCTTATTCTTGTAGCATTTTAGTTGCTTATTCTGTTTCTTATAACATTTAGGTATTATAGATACAGAATAACTGTTTTATGCAACTATTACATAAAATATAGAAAATAATTTTGTCCTAAAATCTCACGATATTTGCCATTTTTTAAATTTTTTGTCAGGGCACAACTGTGCAAAGAGGGACTGTCCCTCACAATGTTGGCAGGTGGTAACCCTACTAAAGGTGTTTTTCCCCCCTCCCCCTATTTCTCTGTGTCTTAAGTTGGTATAACTGGTTTTGCATCCTGTGTGTTATCTGACCATCTCAAGGATTACTTGCATAAAATTAGACCCTCTTAGTAAAAAAGTTTGCATATTATTGTTGGAGCCTTCCTGTGTCCTGAAAGAGTGCTCTTCGAACTATTTGGAGATATACAGAGCCGAGTATATTTTTCTGGCACTTCAGAGTTGTGTACTGGTAATTGTTGTTTGACTAATTTTATATCATTGCTGGCTGACTTCAGAGTTGTGCACTGTTAATTTTGCTTCACTGTATAGTTTTTCAGATCCCTGCTGAAGGTGTTGGTTTTCCCATACCCACCCTTTCTATTTCTGTGTTGTTGTTTAAATTTGGAGGTTTTTGCAGTTGCCCACCCCCACTGTAGATTTGATCTGGGACACTCCCTCAGACCCATATCTTTACCTTATTCTACCTAATAGACTCCTTCTGCATTGTTTTTATTCATTTTTAATTTAATTGCATTTTTTAAACTGTTTGGTCTAACATTGCTATATACTCAAGTGTGCTAGCTTGCACTGTATTTGAATTGTTTTGACTGCTGTCTTAGCTACTTTTCTGTATATATATATATATATATATATATATATATATATATATATATATATATATAAACTTTCCTGTAATTTGTGTAGTCCAGATTCAGATTTGCTGTATCCAGGACTGTATGTAAGCTTCTGAGCCCCCCCCCCCCAAGCTTTCTGTGTTGGAGGGAAGCCTTCTAGCTTATCAGTGGGAGTGGTAAGCAATAGGTAACCTATCTACCACATAAGGAGTGGTTCTGGCCCAGAAATTGTAGTTATTGGCCGTTGGGCAGTTTTTCCATCTCTCTCAACTTTCTGATTTAAAAGCCCACATTTGCCCTTTTTCCCCCTTTCCCGTAACTAGTTTAGTCCTGATACAGATTCTTACTTTTAGCACTTGAATTTGCTTATTCGTGATCAGCACTTGTTCAGATCTTGTAAGCACTAAATAACCTACTAATTACTACAGCACTCGACCTTCCTCATTACCTAGCAGAAAACAGTTTTGGTACTTGCTTTCCTCACTTGCTTAGAGAAAAACAGCTCTTGTACTCACTTTCCTCATTTATCTAGAGGAAACTAGTTTTTTTTTTATTCAGGCATGTCCAAGGGTCAGCTCCTAGTGTTCTCTCCTGTCTATCTGATGAATCTGGACATCTGGGGGCAATATAGAAATTGCCTCATGTACACAGACAATCCTCTCCTCCTACCACCCAACACTACAACCTGTGAGAGATGCACTTATCCAGCCAAACTGGAGGTAAAGCTCTCTCCAATCAAGACTGAACCTGACAGTCAAGAGGAGAAGGTAAACACTTGCACCACACCACACTCATCACATAGTCTCACTAAATCTACACCACCAAAATCCACACATAGAAATACAAAAACATTCGCGGAGGCTCTCAATAATAATCTGCTCAAGCAACAGAGACCTCCAAAGCAGAAATGACACAGAGCCCTCAGACTCAGTGTGCCACTCAACCACAGCCAATAAGGCAAAACAACGTACCCAACACACTAGTCATAGGTGACTCTATAGTCAGGCACACTGATGTCCCACTCACCAGGCTAAACAAGGAGAAGGTCACTGTCAGCTGCCTGTCGGGTGCCAGGATCTGCCACATAACCCATGCACTCAGGTCATTCCACAACAAGTACAAATATGACTCTGTCATTGTCCATGTTGGTGTGAATGACCTGAGACGTACCTCCCTGGACTACATGAAGAGAGACATGGAAGAGCTCTCCGATCTTGTAGCCTAGGCAGGTATGATGCTAGCCCTGAGTAGCATTCTGCAATCACCCTGAATGATGCTGCAATACAAGGACAAAATTATTGACTTCAACAATTGGCTAAGCTTCTGGTGCCATTCTAAAGGGATCCAGTATCTGTCTTCCTGGGATGACATGGTCGACAGACCACGATGCTTTGCCAGAGATGGCCTGCACCTGTCACCCCTGGGATTCTGGATACTGGCTAAGGTTCTTGCTGCCCCTATAGTGCTTTTTTAGGCAAGGTTCAAATGACAAATTCACCACCGTAACAGGAACAGGCAAGCAAAAACTGAGGGTGATGCTACTCAATGCCAGAAGTCTAAATCTCAAAATCCACTCACTCGAGGCACTCCTTAAAATGGAGAACATCGATATCTGTGCAGTGACTGAGACCTGGTTCAAGGCTCCAGAGAGCACCCCTGCACTACCAGGCTATAACTCATGCCACACTTTTCGGCCATGTAACCTAGACAGGAACACCAAAGGCAGAGGTGTATCCATATTCATTAAGGATATCCACACCTCCAGGCTAGTTGCTCAGCATAATGCAGCCGAGGTTATCCAAGTGCAACTAACTCTGGGAAAAGCTGCAATCCATATTGTAGCTTGCTACAGATCATCCACCATGCCCCAGGATTCCCACTCCTCTTTTCCAGATGTACTGGAAAATATTAGGGTTCAACCAAACACCCTAATAATGGGCGATTTCAACTACCCCACCATTAACTGAAAAACCTACTCATGTACCAACTTCTTCACTCAATGCTTTCTGGAATTCATAAACTCCAGTGCCCTGGATCAAATTATCCACACCCCTACCAGGGGCAATAATATCCTAGATCTAGTCATTTCCAATATGAGTGACCGGTGTTCCACACCTGAAGTCAATGACTCATTAGTCCGATCCGACCATAAGGAATTACCCTAGATATCCACATCCTGCCTCCACCCCCCATTAAGGAAACCATAATAAAAAATTTCTCCAAAGCCAACTTCATGCTTCTTAAGAAAGAAGTGGTGAACTTCATGACACCCATGCAGATGGACAATACAGTTACGACTACTGAATCCTACACAATTGCACTTTATAAGCACTTACATGAGTGCATGGATCGTGCTATCCCAAACAGAACCAAGATGCTATCCTCCAAAAAATGGAAGCCAATATGGTGGTCCCCTGCCATAAACAAACTGTACAACAGAAGGAAAAACTCTTGCAAAAGAGAGTAAAATCCCATCAGTGGAGGAGCTCCCTGGTCAGCCTCAGTAAGAAGCTGCGATCTCTGATAAAATCCTCCAAAGCTAGTTACGAAAACAAAATCGCCACTGATTCTAAAGACAACCACAAAGCATTCTATAGCTATGTCAAGAATCTGAATGGCAACACTCAGATCTGCTCTGAGTTACAGCACAATTGCACTTAATATACAGACCCAACTGATATTTCCAACATCCTGGCAGATAGGTTCAGTGCTAACTTTACCCCCCTCTCACCCCCGAAAGAGCCCATCTCTAAACCGGAAGAATGCAAAGTTCCTGTAATCATGGCTGCACAGGTGAAAACCACACTCTCCAAAGCCAAGAACACAGCATCCATGGGACCAGACAACATCCCAGGCTGCGTTCTACATGGACTACAGAACGAATTGGCACCCCACCTAAGTACCATGTTCAATCATGTTCAATCATAGCCTCACCTCAGGCTTTGTGCCTGCTGAATGGCGCACAGCAACGGTTATCCAACTCCACAAGGGGGGAGCCACCACGGACCCCGGGAACTACCGCCCCATTAGCCTGACAAGCCTGGTCTGCAAGGCCATGGAACGTATCATCATGGAACTTATAAACAAAGACATTGGTAATCCCCAAACTCTGGATCCCACCCAGTTTGGGTTTGTAAAAGGCAGATCATGTCTCCTAAACCTGATAGACTTCTTTGAAGCAGTCACCAAAGCCGTAGACAAGGTAAGGTGGTTCACACAGCCTATCTAGATCTTGCCAAGGCTTTGGACACCATCCCCCACTCTGGAATTATAGATAAACTCACTAAACTAGGTATAAATCCCTATGTCACAAGATGGGTTGCCAACTGGTCACTGACAGAACCCACACTTTGAAAGTAGCAGACTCCAAATCTGACTTCAGACCAGTAACAAGTGGATTAGCACAGGGTTCAGTCCTGGGTCCTCTCCTGTTTGGTATCTACTTCTCTGAAGTACAGGCTAACACAGAAGATCTTTGGCTAATGAAGTTCGCAGATGACTGCAAACTAGGAGCCATAACCGAAACTCCTAATGATGTGGACATCCTACAAAAGGGCCTCACTGAGACAGATGCCTGGTGTCAAAGCCATGGCCTCAAGCTCAATGCCAAAAAGTGCATCGTCATCCCCTTTGGTAAAAACTCTGTACCCATGAACTACAACATAGACGGTAGTATACTTAGCACTGAAAGTGTGATGAGAGACCTTGGGACACAGGTGGACAGTAGTCTCTCCTTTGATAATCACATCACCACAGTAGTCAGGAAATCCTTCTATGTGGCATACCTCATCACAAAAGGTTTCTCATCCAGAAAAAAAGAGGTCATTGTTCCCCTCAACTCATCACTCATTAGACCCATTATAGAGTATAACGCCCCTTTTGGTATGTACCTAACAAGACATCTCCAACAATTGGAAAGGCCGCAGAAATACATCACCAATAGGATTACCGGCCTCAAACAGATGCCCTACACTGACAGTCTCACAAAACTCCAGCTTTACTCCGTCGCATGTCGCCTACTCAGAGGTGATCTCTGCCCAACATACAAAGCTATGTCAAACCCAAAGCTGTTGCACATGCTCCACTTAAAGAAATCCCAGTCACTCTGAGCTACACGCTCTAGGGACCTAAACCTTGTCACCACAATAAACCGAACATGCCGGAGGGATAGATTCTTGCCCCAGAGACTTCCCATACTCTGGAATAAACAACCTATCTATATCAAATAAAGCTCCTCATTAGCACTCTTCAAGAAAAATCTTGATGATTGGATGGGAAATAGGAAATTTACCCCGGGGATCACCTCTGTGGCTGTGCTCGACAGTGGCACAGGAAGATAATTTTCTTGGGTGGCAAAAGCCAGGTACCTTTTTGGCTGGGCTTGTATAGGCCCTAGGGCCAATAGCCTAGTACCCACCTATGAACCTAAATACCTTACTTAAAGAATCACAGGCTTAAAGCAGATGCATTATGCTGACTGTCTAAAAAAACTCCAGCTATACTCTCTCACATATCGTCTACTCAGAGGCGATCTCTGCTTAACATACAAGGCCATGTCCAACCCAGAGCTGTTGGACATGCTACACTTAAAGAAATCCCAATCCCTCAGAGCCACATGCTCCAGAGATCTAAACCTTGTCATCACAATGAGCAAAACATGCTGGAGGGATGGGTTCCTGACCCAGAGACTCCCCAGACTCTGGAATAGATTGCCTACACATGTCAAGCAGAGCGCCTCCTTGGCCCTCTTCAAAAGGAACCTTGAAGATTGGATGGGAGATAGGAAATTCACCCTAAGGATCACTTCAGTCACCCTGCTAGACAGGGGTCCAGGGAAGTAAATATTGTGGGAAGAAATAGCCAGGGAATTGTTATGGCTGGGCTTGTATAGGCCCTAGGGCTGATAGCCTAGAACCAACCTATGAACCTATGAACCTGTAAGTTATAATGGAACATATGCGCCCATTAATTACTCACTCAAGGCTGACAGCATGCAAATCCTAGCAATGATTATAAACCTCCTCACATACATAGAGAGCCACATAAGTAATGTCTGGTGTATTGCAACACTTAAAAAGAAGAGAATTGTATTAACATTTATAAAAGTATAGCATATATATGAAGTGTCACATTTGTAGTTTATAGCAGAACATACATCAGAAGAGACACTATTAGCAGACATGTGATAATGATTGGCATATATGTATACAGATAAACATACTTGATGGATGCTGATGAGTGGATGATCTTGATTCCCACAATAAAAGCCTTGTTTCACTTGAAAGAAAGTTACTGTTTGTCGTTTTTGCATTTAAGTTACCTGTAACACATTGCACTTAAGTTACCTGGCACTTGCTCACTAAAGAAATTATATTAGTCAGCACTAAAAATTAAAAGCACTACACCCTCACTCCCCACTGGCCCTTGTTTTCAATTATAAAGGAATTCCCAATATTATTCTAGCATGTCCAAAGGTCAGTTATCAATCTCATCTCCATTCCAGCTGGTGAATCTGGGA
Organism: Protopterus annectens; assembly: GCF_019279795.1. Lineage (NCBI taxonomy): Eukaryota > Metazoa > Chordata > Ceratodontiformes > Protopteridae > Protopterus > Protopterus annectens. Next base: position 1,934,895,591 of record NC_056733.1, read on the forward strand.
ATCTTGTGGCAATGTTACAACTGCCTCATGTACACAGACAACCCTCTCCTCCTCCCAACAAATTCCAACACATGTGAGAGATGCAACCATATAGCCAAACTGGAGGCTAAGCTCTCTCAACTCAGTACTGGCATAACCAGTCAGGAGGAAAAGGAAACCACACTCACTACAATTCCAGTCTCACATAGACCTACCATGACAGCAAACCAAACACATAATCACACAAAAACATACTTGGAGGCTCTAAATAAAGATCTGCCTAAGCAGCAGAGACCTCCAAAGCAGACACCCAAGCAACCGCTACCCCAAAACAAAACACGTGCAACACATATCTCACAAAGCAAGTGTGCTGAACAGTCACAGCCCTTAAGACTAAACAACACACCTGATACACTTGTAATAGGTGACTCTATCGTCAGGCACACTGATTTCCCGCTCACCAGGCTAAACAAGGAGAGGGTCATGGTGAGCCGCCTGTCGGGTGCTAGGATCCGCCACATAACACAAGCACTCAGGTCACTCCAAGGCAAGTACAAATATGACTCAGTCATTGTCCATGCTGGTGTGAATGACCTGAGACGTACCTCCCTGGACTACATGAAAAGAGACATAGAGGAGCTCTCTGAGCATGTAGCCCAGGCCGGTATGACCCTGACCTTGAGTAGCATCTTACCCTCACCAAGAATGATGCCACAATATGATGACAAGATGATCAATTTCAACAATTGGCTTAAGTACTGGTGTCATTCAAAGGGGATCCAATGTCTGTCAGCTTGGGATGATATGCTCGACAAGCCACGATGCTTCGCTAGGGATGGCTTGCACCTGTCACCCCTGGGCTTTCGGATATAGGCAAAGGCTCTTGCTACCCCCATAGTGCTTTTTTAGGCAAGGCTCAAAAGACAAACCCACCTCCTTAGGTATCACAAGGGATAAGAAACTAAGAGTAATGCTACTCAACGCCAGAAGTCTAAACCTCAAGATGCACGCACTCGAAACTCTCCTTAGCATGGAGAACATCGATATCTGTGCAGTAACAGAAACCTGGTTCAGGGCTCCCAAGAGCACCCCAGCACTACCAGGTTATACCTCATACCATGCTTTTCGGCCCCAAAACTTGGACCGAACCACAAAAGGAGGGGGAGTATCGATATTCATCAAAGATACTCACACCTCCAGGTTGGTGGTGAAGCACGAAGCATCAGAGACTATCCATGTGCAACTAACAGTGGGTAAAACTGCCTTCCAGTTTATAGCCTGCTACAGACCACCCTCCCAAACCCAGGAACCCCACTCGGCCTTCCTGAGAACACTGGAAAATATGAAGGTCTCTCCAAACAGCATTATATTGGGCAACTTCAACTACCCAAACATAGACTGGGAGCATTACTCTAGCTCCAACACCCTAGCCCAAAGGTTCCTAGAATTTATAAACTCAAATGCAATGGAACAACTTGTTACCACTCCCACAAGAGGGGAAAACATACTGGACCTGATCATCACCAACATGGGGACTCTATGCTCCAGACCAGAAGTGTATCCCTCACTGGTAAGATAAGACCATAAACTAATCTCACTGGATATTCACATCCCGACCCCACCCCCTGCCCAGAAAACCACAGTGAAAAACTTCTCTAAAGCAAATTTCACACTCCTCAAAACCGAGGTGGAATCCTTCAAAGCCCCTGGGCCTGTGGAAAATATGGCCCAGACCACAGAATCCTTTATAAACGCATTCTATGAACACCTTCAGGAATGCATGGATCATGCGATCCCAAATAAAACCAAGACCCAATCCTCCAAAGGCAGACGTCCTGTCTGGTGGACCCCAGCCATAAACAAACTATACAATAGAAGGAGGAAGCTACTAAATGATAGAGCAAAATCCCAAAAAGCGGAGGCATCACTGATCAGTATTAGCAAAAACCTATGGGCACTCATAAAATTGTCTAAGGCCAGCATCGAGAGAAAAATTGCACAGGACACTAAGGATAATCACAAGGATTTCTTTAGTTATGTTAGGAACCTGGGTGGTAATTCCCAGATATGCTCAGAATTAGTCCAAAATGACAAAAAATACACTGAACCCACAGACATTGCCAACATCCTAACTGACAGGTTCAGTGCAAACCCCCCCCCTCCCCACGAAAAGGGCAAATATCTATCCCAGCAGAGTGCTGCCCCCCTGACATCTCAGATGCTCAGGTAAGAGCCGCCATGTCCAAAGCAAAAAACACAGCATCAATGGGACCAGACGGTGTCCAGGGCTGCATCCTACATGAACTCCAAGAAGAGCTAAACCCAAACATAAAACTACTGTTCAATCTCAGCCTTACTACAGGATATGTACCCAAAGAGTGGCGTACAGCAACAGTGGTCCCTCTCCATAAAGGTGGTGCCTCAACGGATCCTGGAAACTATCGCCCCATAAGCCTGACTAGCTTGGTCTGCAAAGCTATGGAAAGGATCATCATGGACCTCAAAAATAAAGATATTGGGGACCTACAGACACTGGATCCTACCCATTTCGGCTTTGTTAAGGGCAGATCCTGCCTCTTAAGCCTGGTTGATTTCTATGAAACAGTCACCAAGGCCATTGATGAGGGGAAAGTGGTCCACACAGCCTGCCTGGACCTCACAAAAGCCTTCGATACAATACCCCACTCTGGCATTATAGATAAGCTCACCAGCTTAAATATAAACCCCTATGTCACTAGATGGATTGCAAACTGGCTCAAGGACAGAACCCACATGATTAGAATTGCTGGAGCCATGTCAGACTCCAAACCAGTTACAAGTGGTGTCCCACAGGGCTCAGTCCTGGGACCTCTCTTGTTCGGTATATATTTCTCGGAGGTACAGGCCAACACGGAAGGACTGTGGCTGACCAAGTTCGCAGATGACTACAAACTGGGCGCCATAATCGACTCTCCAGCCGACACAAGCATCCTCCAAAAGGGCCTCATAGAAACAGACAACTGGTGCCAGAGCCATGGCCTCATGCTAAATGCCAAAAAGTGTATAGTCATCCCCTTTGGCAAAAACAAAGTGCCCACAAATTATCACATAGGTGGTAATCCATTAAGTACAGAAGAAGTAATTAGGGACCTGGGGAACCAAGTTGATAGCAATCTCTCATTTGACAACCACGTAGCCAAAGTGGTTAGAAAAACATTTTATATAGCCCACCTAATCATGAAGGGATTCACATCTAGATCAGGGGAGGTCATCGTTCCTCTTTACTCATCCCTCATCAGGCCCATAATTGAGTACAATGCCCCTTTTGGGATGTACCTTACCAGACACCTGCAGCAACTGGAAAGACCCCAAAAGTACCTCACCAAGAGGATCAAAGGGCTCAAACAGATGCCATATGCTGCCCGGTTAAAGAATTTCCAGCTCTACTCAGTGGCATACCGCCTGTTCACAGGCAATCTGTGCCTGACGTATAAAGCCATGTCCAACCCGGAATTAATGGACATGCTGCACCTCAGAAAATCCAAATCCCATCGAGCTATGCGCTCGAGAGACTTGAACCTCAGCACTGAAATAAATAGGACATGCTGGAGGGACAGATTCATAACCCAGAAGCTCCCGTCACTCTGGAATAAAATCCCAGTCCAGGTTAGGCAGAGTCCCTCATTGACTCTCTTCAAGAGGAATCTTGATGAGTGGATGGAGATCATAGGTTTACCCTGGGTATCACTTCTTTGTCACTGTTAGACAGAGGCACAGTATACTAACCTCGAAAAAGGGCATAGGAAAATAAATTTAAAATGGGTGGGGAAAGCCAAACACATTCTGGCTAGGCTTATAAATGCCCTAGGGCAGATAGCCTAGTATGATCCTATGAACCTATGAACAATGTAATTCCACATGAGGATGATATGATGAAATTTGCATTGTATAAATAATATAACAAGTACTATGCTTACTGTGTGTGTCTGAGGAAAGGATCCCTTCTCATGCATAATGGTAATGAGATGCTGTGACAGGTAAAGAATATATGTCATATGTTTATGATTGTCTGTATTGTATGTTAATGGTGGACATACCTGTCCATTGTGCATGCCAGTCTCAGTTCCTCCCAGGTTATTCTCTGATCTTGTCAGCTGTGGTGATATGAGGCAAAGAATATGGTGATGTCATCTGGTGGAGGTAATGGTGTGTCACCATCAGTAGTATGTCTGTTCCTCTCATTGTGTGAAGTCTGTTGGCCACATGGAAGATTATGTCAGAGCAATGGAGTTGACAGGCATCCCTGAAGAGGTTCTGCCCATGCACAGCATTCATCATATTGGTAATGTCTCTCCACACTTGATTCCTCCACAAAATATCACCTATCCATCTGAGCATATTGTGACCATGTTGTTGCAGTGCCTCTATTAAAATCTTAATTTTCCATAGTGGAAATGTTATCCATACAGTTTCTACAGTACATCTGTACATTAGAAGTTTGTACAAATGACTTGCGCACACACACACACGCACACACACACACACATATATATATATATATATATATATATATATATAGCTTTAATACATATGTTGAAATATTAACAGACGTACTGTAAAAATGTTATTCAAAATAAGTACATCATGTAATAACATTATTGACAGAGAAGCATATAAAACATTTACATCATTTATCAAGTGGTCATCATATGTCATGAATCATTAAACCAAATGTGTGAAAGCAAGTATCATTTTCCAGATATAACTATATGCATGTAGTGGTAGGATTTTGTACCCAGACCAGAGGGCATGTTGACAAGTATACACTACTCATCTATCCAATGTAATACCACAGCAGCTATCATACAGCATTTGTAGGTACAGTCATATACCTAGAAAAATAGGCATAGCACTTAAAAACCACATGCATTATGTCACAACAGTGTATGTAGCATACCTCTTAGAGCAAGAAATCTAGACAAAGCCTAAAATAATGGGTTGGGGGTCCAAAGACCCAAAAATAGGGGCAGATTTTAAATATTTCTCCTATAAACTTAGAAAATTGTGAGAATAGCAAGATGTATGTTAGGAGGCATGTTCTTTTTTTCTAGTTATTTTTCATTAAAGTTTTAACAACTAAACAGCAATGTACAACATCAACAATTTAACACAATGAATAACTAAAATGTAAAACTACAATCCACTCTGCTACAGGCTCCATGAAGGCTCAGTGTCTCTCCAACCTAACACCACTCTTAAGTATTCAACTGCGGTACCACCTTTAACATTCTTATAAGAGAAGCGCAGTCCAGGTCCGAACTGTCTGCAAACAGCTGCAGTTAACTTTGAACCTAACACCACTCTAAAGTATTCAACTGCGGTACCACCTTTAACATTCTTATAAGAGAAGCGCAGTCTGGGTCTGAACTGTCTGCAAACAGCTACAGTTAACTTTGAACCTAACACCACTCTAAAGTATTCAACTGCTGTACCACCTTTAACATTCTTATAAGAGAAGCACAGTCCGGGTCTGAACTGTCTGCAAACAGCTACAGTTAACTTTGAACCTAACACCACTTTTAAGTATTCAACTGCGGTACCACCTTTAACATTCTTATAAGACTGAACTGTCTGCAAACAGCTACAGTTAAATTTGAACCTAACACCACTCTTAAGTATTCAACTGTGGTACCACCTTTAACATTCTTATAAGAGAAGCGCAGTCCGGGTCTGAACTGTCTGCAAACAGCTACAGTTAACTTTGAACCTAACACCACTCTTAAGTATTCAACTGCCGTACCACCTTTAACATTCTTATAAGAGAAGTGCAGTCTGGGTCTGAACTGTCTGCAAACAGCTACAGTTAACTTTGAGTATGTGTCTACCTGTTTGAGCCAATCTTTATTTTCCCCTGGAGAGCACTGTGCTTTGGCTGTAAGCAGCCCCCCCACCACGACCACACACATCTTCCACTTTCTCTTATTCCCTTCTGTTAGCAAATAGTATCCATAACTGATCAATACTGTGTATTTGTTAATTTAAACTATGACCACAGTAGCCTACTGATACAAGGTTATCCTGTTTTTCCACCTGAGATATTAAGAAAAGACTTATAAGAGCAGTCCTTGGTCAATTGTGATTGTTTCTTAACACATACTTGTCTTGCTTTGTGATTGTTTCCAGCCCCTCATACAAGACCCTAACAGGGTCTCTACCCGCTACGCTCCCCACCCTGCCCCCTATTCCCTCCTGCCCCCAGTGGTCCCACCTTTATTGCACTCAACCCCCTCCCATCTTTCCAATAGCCAACCACAGCGCAAACCCAACACTACCTCCTCCATATTCCCTCTACTTTCACACCTCCTCAACTGACATGTACAAGCATACCTTTCCTTTGCTCACTGCATGCACTCTCCTTTCCTATCTTACATCCTACCAAAGCTCCATCATTCCCCCACTTAGCCACTACCACTGTACTACTACTCACACCACCACCCATGTCTCACCCATACTTAGCTCCCCTCCCACCAGCTCAAGAACCATCCCTATGCACCCCCCACATATTCTACCAACTATATTACTCAAACATAAAGCATCCCTACAACTTAACATAGTAACGCTCCCACCATACCTATTGCCCACAGAGCACAATCATAAAGTTTCCATTATAAACAAACACATTCAAAAACTGAGAAAACTAATAATCTCATGCATATCAGAACTAGCCCTAAGTGGAGACATCCACCCCAACCCTGGCCTTACCATCTCCAACCCCAATCCTCATTATCAGACTAGAAACCACAACTTCTCTCATATTACAGCCAATAGAAAGCCAAGTGACTTCCTTCTACTAAGCCTAAATATTAGAAGTATATCCAACAAAGTCCATGAACTCCATGCCACCATTGACTTATACTCCCCAGATATTGTCATCCTGACAGAAACCTGGCTAAAACCTCACATTACCAGTGAGCAAATACTCCCTACAGGTTACAGCATACTAAGAGTAGACCAGCTAAACAAAAAAGGAGGTGGTGTAGCTATAATATTTAAACAGCATCTAAACATCCAGATCTTAAAATCATCAGCTCCACAAATAGGCAATGAAGAAATAATATATACCAACCTCAAAATTAACCAAAACAAAACCATCAATATAATTGGATGCTACTTCCCACCTAGCCAAAACATCCCTCCACTAGAAAACCACCTCAGCTGGTCTTCCCACCATCTCCCCCAAGAAACTATCATCTTAGGTGATTTCAATATTGACTGGCAATCCTGTTCTGGCAACAATCCAACCCATCATGTACACCTTCATGGCTTCACCCAACTAGTCCAGTCACCAACAAGGATAAATAAAAACTCCAGCAAGCACACTACCCTGGATTGGATACTAGTCAGTAAGAACCCCCAGTCATATATAACAGGCTGCTTATCAGATAGCCTCAGTGATCACTCCCCAACATTCCTACTCAAAAAATACCTGTACCAAGCTAAACCTGTCATCTATCATCAAATACGTAAAAAAAATAAACTTTAACCCACTCACATTCATCTCATCCCTCAAAGAATGTAACTGGCATGCTCTAAAGTACCTCAGTCTAGATGACGCAGTTGAATTTTTTAATACTACCTTCCTGAACATCCTTAATTACCATGCCCCCATAAGATTTTCCAGAACCAAAGCACAACTCTCCCCATGGCTACAGAAAACCACTAAGTCAGAAATGAAAAACAGGGATAAAGCCTGGGAGCACTGGCGCAAAACCAAAACCCCCGCAGCTAGACAAACATTCCTAGAACTACGCAATAGAATCAAAAAGCTAATAAAACAGGACAAATTGCAATACTACCAGTCTGCCCTAGACTCCTCACAACACAGTCCCAAACAATTCTGGTCCTCCATAAACTCCATCCTCCACCCAGGTAAAGTCAGTACCCCTCCTCCTAACATCCCTCACTCCTCAGAAAATATTGCTACCTCATTCAACACACACTTCACCCAAACCATACTATCACTAGCTAAACAACACAACCCCCTCCCCTCCAACCCACACCTTCAACTAGTAATCTCCCCACTGCCTTCTCTTTTTCTCCTGTACCTACCTCCAACATAAAAAACTCTTAACTAAACTTAAACCCACCAAATTAGCAGCAGACAACCTCCCAAGTGAATACCTACAAATCGCAGCTGATGCTCTGGCCTACCTAGTATCCATCTTGATTAACCGATCTCTGTCAGAGAGTTACGTTCCCACATTGTGGAAAGTCTCACATATAATTCCCCTCCACAAAGGCGGACCCTCTGCAGAACTAACCAATTACCACCCCATAGCTATTCTCTCTCCACTCTCCAAAATACTAGAGATGCATACACTCTCAGGTCTCACACTACCTCCTTACTAACAACCTCCTTTCCAGTACTCAGCATGGTTTCCGACCAAACCATAGCACCACCACTGCCTTACTCTCCTTTACTAACACTATCCTTCAGCATAAAAACAATGGCTATCTCTCCTCTGCTACTTTCCTAGACCAATCTAAAGCATTTGACTTGGTCCCACACAAACAACTTATCTCTGTCCTCAATAACCTATCCTTCTCACAATCAGTCACCAACTGGTTTCAGAGTTACCTGTCTGACCGCCAACAATCCGTTGTATGGCAGAATGACATATCTCCCCAACTACCTGTCTCCATAGGGGTTCCCCAAGGATCCATCCTTGGACCCCTACTTTTCTCTGTTTACACCAATAATCTAGCCTCTGCCACCAAACATGGCACACTCATCCAATACTCAGATGACTCAACCATCATCTGCTCAGCCCAGTCCCTACCCAAACTGCAAAAAGTCACACAGGAAGCCTTTTCCTCTGTTGAAACATGGTTATCCGATGCCCAATTAATACTCAACCCAAACAAAACTAAACTACTCATCTTCCAACCCACCAAACATACTCAAAACAACTCTCACTTTAACATCACAGCAAAAGACAACACCACTATATACCCAACTGAATACACCAAATTGCAAGGAGTGGAAATAGACAATAAACTAAAATTTGACATTCACATATCCATGACCATAAAAAAGTCCACAAAAAACTAGGAGCATTATACAGAAATAAACAATTTCTCACCAAAGCAGCAAAGATTTCAGTAGCAAATTCCCACCTTATCTCCACCCTACTTTATGCCTCTCCAATATATACCAACCTAAGGCAATGTGATCTAAACAAGCTAGAGACCTGCTACAACAAAATCGCCAAATTCGCCACACGGGCATCCTACCGTAGTCACCACTGTCTCTCACTTGCTGAACTGGGCTGGCTTGAACTCCCTCACCTCCTTCAGTGGTATCAACTCTCACTCACCCACAAACTAGTAAACCATCCAATAAATGTCCCATCCCTCCAGAATCTACTCCAACCCTATTGCACCACCAGACCACTAAGATTCAGCAACAAAAATCACTTGCAGATCACTAAAGCCAATAACTCTGCTGGTGAAGCACTATTCTCTTGCGCCATAGCCAAATTATGGAACTCACTCCCACCCACAATTACCTCCGTACCATCATGCACCAACTTCAAAACTTTATTAAAAGCGCACCTAAAAACATGCAACTCCCACTCTAATATCATCCACCCCATCCAACTACTACCTTTCTTTCACCTCCACTAACTACCTTGATGATAGCAAGCTCAGATGCTCATAAGCCTAGTACTTATTATACAGCAGGAACTTCTCATTGTTACATTTGTTAATGCCTGTTATGTACTTCACATATAAAGATTCTAGTTGTCTACTGATGTACTATGTTCTTCATCTGTAAATATGTTGTAAGTAATTTCTATGTTAAATTGTTAATCGCTATGTAATCCAATGTAACTACTGTCTGTTTATTTTACTGTGGAGCTTTTCTCCCCGGGCCTCTACTGAAAATAGACCCACGTGCAGTTGGACACTCCCGGTCAACACATTTAAATAAGTAAATAAATAAATAAACTATAAGAACAACATTTTAAGGATAAATAACAAAAACAGCTATTCACAAAAGTGTCTACAATGCAACTAAGATTTTTATAAATAAAATTCTAACATAAATTATTTAAGTATTATAAGCTATTTTTCTAGCAGTTTTTAAAGTTCAATCAAACATTGTATGAAGAAGTGACTCAGTTTGCTCTTATCTTGATTGCAGTAAGTTCAAGTGGACATACATCATTAGCAATGTTTGTGAATTATTCCATAATTGGGGTAGATACATTCTTCCAATTTTTGGTAATAACATTTCCTGCTATTGTTAAGATACTCTATAAAAGTGAGCATTTTGTTCTTCTAACACATGGAGGAATTGGTACATTGAATAAAAAAGATTTAGTTAAACTAAATTTGTCATTGAATACAGCCTTTAAAAGAGAATTTATATTATCACAAAGTGGCACAATCAAAAAGCATATATTGCCAATCAGCTTTAAGATTTAATTTACATTTTCAACACCCAACATTTTTTTGTAAATTAATTCAACTGTATGTGGTGTAATAAAAAAATCTCTACATCAATTTCCAGGAGAATAATCTCCAATGCAGTGATAAAGAAACTTGTTTTGATGATAAAAGCATTACTTTTTATTTTTTCACTGGGAGAGAAATTGTTAATAAGTTTGAAATAGTCCCAGAATTCTTTGCTATAGCATTTTGTTGTATTTTTAACAACTTTATATATTTTAGATAAAAGTCCTTTCCCTATTATGTTCTGATGAGTCAAAATAATTTAGGAACTGAGTTTCTTACTGTTGGCTGCATCGGTTAAATCTTATGTTCAATTGATTGCCTACAAATTTGAATGTCTAGCCACATTTCTTTGTTTATATCAGATGTATTTATAATATAATCTATAGATTGTAGCTTCCCATTATCTAGTAATTGATGCTAATATATCAAGCTTTTTTCTTTACGTGTTATCATTTCTTGATAAATTTAATGTACTAATATTATCTTGAGTGTAGACTATGGGAAATAACAAAAACAGCAATACTTTATATTCTAGATTCTTGTAAACAAAAAATGTAAAGGTGCCTAACGTAGAAATATAATAAGAATTCATTTGATTGTTTTTACTTCTGAGAAATAGTATCTTAGTAACCAATGACATTTATTTCTTTGTATTTTATAATGATGTGGTTTTATTAGATGATTAGATTTTATCCATTTTTTAATCTATTTCCACATGGCATTATAATTACTGTTTAGCTATGAAGCTATTTTCTTAATAATAGATGATGAAGAATATATTCCTAAATCTAGTAAACCAATACTTCCCATTGACTGATGATTTGATGCCAATCTAGGTTTGTTAGGAAACCAAAGAAATCTCAAAATCAAACAATTATATTCTTTTATATAATCTTTAGAGAGAGAGAGGGAGAGGAAGAGATAAAGATTCTATTATATATAATATTTTTGGAAGAATAATCATTTTAATTAAGGAAAGTATCTCTTCCATTGTAAAAAAAAAATTCATTTGTTAATAAGATGCTTTGTTTTGTTTAAACTATAATTATAATTTAGTGTTATGATATTTTTAATAGTGTCCATCAAAATTGTACTTATTTATTTTTTTTTTATCTTTAGAGACTTTCTTGTATAATTTATAAGTATTACAATTTAGAGGTAAGCTTTTAGTTTATTTACATTGAAAGTAAGCCCTGATTTCTTCCAGAAAGTTTATATTGCATTAAATACAGTAATAATAGAACAATTACATTTATTCAAAGTTAAAAGGATATCATCTACAAACAATTGTATTTTAATGTTCAATTTCTTGTTTAGTTCTATACCTTTGATATTTAAAATTGATCTTGTATAATTTGTAAATGTTTCCATAATTAAAGTAAATATTAATGGTGGCAGACAATCACCCTTTTCAGTGCCTTTAGAAATCATAATTGACTCAGAAGTATATGATCATATTTTAATGTAAGCAAGATAATTCTCATAAAGAAGTTTAATAAGTTGTAAAAAATTTTTGAGAAACCTTTCTTCAAGGCAGCTTATAATACCTTCAGCTAACTGAATCAAATGAACTGCTTATGTCAAGACTCACTAATGTTAACTTCTCTTTTGCAGTATTAGCATAATCTATTATTGTTAATACTATTTTAATATTATCATATGAATTCCTATTCATTATGAAACCCATTTGGTCTTCACTCATCAATATAGGAAGAAATTACCTTATTCTACTTGCCATGAATATTTTGTAGTTTATATTTAATAGTGAAATTGGTCTATATGATGAGCATTTTGTTGGATCTTTGTCAGTTTTAAAAATCAGAGAAATTTGGATGTGTTTCCAGGATGGCGGAAACTTTGCTAGTCCTTTAACTATCAAATATACTTCCAACAAAACATTCAAAGCATCTTTAAAACGTATATAGTTCAGGTATTATACCATCATTTCCAGGAACTTTATTGGGTTTTAATTTATTAATTTGAGTTTTAAGCTTAGACATTGATGTAGGTTTATCAATTAGTTTCATCTGCTCTTCTGATAATTTATTTTTAATATGATTTTTTATAAATGTTTTAATTACTGCTTGAGAATCCATTGTTGTATTATAGTGGTTAATTTTATTAAAATAAGACCTAAATACTTCTAAAATATTTTCTATTTCAGTAACCTTTTTTAAATATTTGGAATATGTAACTCTTTAATATGATTGGATTTTATAATTCTATTTGTTCTAGTAGCTATCTTATGCATACTTTTAGTATTTATATAATAAGTATTTATTTTGATATTTTCTAGACTAATCATAGTTTTGTACTATAAAATTTCTGTATACTTGCTATTTAATCAATTCATTTCTCCTGGTAAATTTTTATTCCCTTTTTTGACTATCTAATTTTAGCCCATCCACATTTTCTTGTAAGACTAACAGTTCCTTGTCCCATTGTGTTTTCCTTTTAATATACCAACTTTTAATTTTCCCATATACATACACTTTCAAAGAATCCCATACAAATATTTCTGATGTATCATCTATATAGTTAATATCAATAAAAATCTGAATTTCTTTATTACAAAATTCCTTAACTTCTTTCTTATTGGTTATATATGCAGGCACCCTTCTGATGATAATGTTTTTGTTAGTATATAATATGGCTTCAAATGTAATTGCATTATGATCTAATAATGGACAGGAGACCACTTTCACCTTATGTAGTCTTTTGGTACTATCATTTGAAACATATAATCTACCTATTCTGATTTGTTTTCAATTTCTATGTGAGAAATGTGTAAAGAATAGTGAATTTGCCACTGAAATTCATTAATATCTGCAATATTAAATCTATAAATTCTATTACTTATTGAAAAAAAAAGAAAATAAAATGATATATTATTATATTGAGTATATAAGTTAACTAATTGTAATAAACACAGTAGACTGAAATATAACAAACAGTATATTCAATTAATTCAGTTCTAACTTATAGTATTTATCTGATATAATAAGTATTCAGATCACATTTCAGTTTAAAAGATACAGATATATTTTAAAGTTAAATGAATGTTTATGAAAGGATAAGTAACATTGCCATCTATATTATTGCCACCCATCTTCACATCTTTCTAATATATGATTATATACTACTATCTATTAAGTATGTAACCCAGTAAAAATAAATTATCAAACTACAGGATTATATATGTTAAAGATTTAAATTAAGTTTATAACTTTTTCCAGGATAATGTCAGCTATAAATTAAAATAAGAAAATATAGTAGTCAAATATACTACTAAATCCAAATTATCATTTACAAGATACAACTGTCTTATGAATATTTCAGAGAAGAACTCAAAACTCTTGGGAAAAAGGATTTGAGGTACTCTCTGATAAAATACTCCTAACAATAGCTGTCAGACAAATGTGACATGGTATATTCAATGCATAAATTACTTATTCTTGCTATAAAAATGTAGATTTTAATTATGTTATTATCATAACAGAAGAAATCATTGTCATAATACATTTTTGATTGGTTAAAAACTTAGTATGTATTAATTGCATTGTATATGTAAACCATTTAATTTCAGCCTTTAAATCAATAAAAAATAAAAAAAATAAAATAATCACTAAGATATATTACCACAGTTATCAGCTTATATCTATACCAAACAAATCTCTAAGTGCCACATAGATGCTAAAACATAAGACATGAAATATTCCCATGTATAAATCTAATTTTCAGTTTTTTTTCATGTGTATTTTATTCCATCCTGTTGCACAAAGAATGTCTATTTTCTCATAGGATATCATTTATTAGGATTTCTGCTGTGAAGATTTTTCTGGGGAGGCAGAATCAAAGGAAACATGAAAAGTGTACACAGGCATTACTGTAGGAAGATTTTGCTTTAATAAAATGTCTACACTAATAGCATTATTGCTTTACCTGACTTGTTTCTTATTTAGTGTTCATAATCTTTATTGTATACAACATTGAATATTAGAGACAATAGTGCACAATTTGGTCTACTGAAATCTAGAACAGAAATTATTAATTGTACTGTTTTCCTTTTATAATTTTCAGATTTTTGAAAAGACTCAATCCCACTCTCAGAGAATACTTAGTGTGTTGATTGATGTATTTTCCTTCTACATGTCAGAAAAATCTCTCTGTCTGCTGATAGATGCAATCACACTATACAATGTTAGTTATATAATAAAACTAATTCTTACTTTAACACTGACATAAGGTTCATCATTTCCAAAACAATTCACTTTAAATTTCCCAAAATCCAAAAATATAGAACTGTATGCTAAGAAATTAATTAAATGCCACTTCTTAGTTAATAATATAGATTTCGGTATATATTCTTTCAACTTAATAAAGGGATAACTTTAAATTTTCATGTTTTTCTTGTTTATTAATTTTTTTTTTTTTGGCCTTTAGATCCCACATGCAAGATGCTGTAAAAATGTATTTCATCATTAACTTATAACCAACCCTCCCCTTCTGTAGCATGTACCTCTATGATCACATATAGATGCTACTCATTCCTAGCAGGAAATCATATACAGCCCAAGCACCACATGAAAATAAAAATGGACAAAAGGGGAATAATTTACATAAGTGAATGAACTTGCATTACTTAAAATTTACACAGTGGCCACTTGCAACTACATATAAGCCTGTGAGCAGCCGCTCTCTGAAAGTAGTTAAAAGCAAAATGTAAGTCAACCCACCATCATCCTGTAGCCATCACTTTTCTAACACTAAAGTTAAGTCATAAAACAAAAGTGAGAGAGTTTTTTTACAGAATGAACATCATCATTAGTATTTACCTTTCAAGAACAGATATTTTTAAACTAACAAGAGTCTGAAATAATACTAAATGTAGCTGATAATGCCATGATTGTTTTATGTAAATGATCATACTTGCTTTAAATCTATTCCAAACAGCAGGACCTAAAATATCAAGTATTTATATATAGAAATACTTCTAAAACTTTGCCTTGTATTCATTTAATGTGTACATATACAAATATGCAGTAAACAAACATTCAGACTAATACATGGCACATATACTTTTATATCTTAATGCATCAGTCAGTTCATTTGTGACTGAGAAGCAACACTACAGATTTCTGAGCTAATTATCAAATTATTTGGTATCAGTTCTATTCATACTGATATGAATTACTTTTTTGTTAGCTGTCATACATTGATAGTAAGGAAATTTGGATGTAGTATAGCTATTGTTTGGATTTCAGTATTAATAATACTAACTTAACAGCTACATGTTTACTGAATTAGTGATATATGTTATATATTTGGAATAACTTTATAAAGGAGTGAATCCATGTGTCCTTCTTTTCTATTCAGATTTAATATTTAAGAAAGGACTTAACCTGTCAATAAAAACAACAGATTGTGCTGATATATTGATGTTGAATAATATTATACACACACTCATTTTAATTTCTTTTTCTTATGATTAAATTTCCATCCATGTCTTTCTGCTTGTCCATTCAAGGAGCTATTATTCCACTCCATTTCTTAAATTTGATCTAGTATTCTTTTAAAGCCATAGCAGTATCTAGGTATTTAAATGTTTTGATTTTATCTGAAAGAAATATCTTAAGTCTAGCAGGAAATAACAATTGAACTTTAATCTATCTTTTCTTGAATTCTTTTATCAGTGGTAAAAAAAAATGTTTCTTTTAGTCATCACCTCAGTGGAGTAGTCATTGTCAGATCTTATTATTTTGTCATTTATTTTATTTGGAGAATTAGACTAATCTGTTTTTAGAATTAGTTATTTCTTTTGACTAGAAAAGAATCTAACAATTATAGATCTCAGTGAAGAGTTATTTTTCAATGAAGTAGCAGCCAAGGATCTGAGTGCTCTTTCAATCTAAAAGACATAAATTCAGGTAAGTTTAATGTCTTAGGAAGCCAAGATGTAAGAAAGATTACCATATTTTCTCTTTCCATTTTCTCAGGTAGACCAAAAATTTGAATATAGTTTTTTCTTGATCTATTTTCTAGATCATCCATTTTATTTAGTAATAAAGTATTTTGTTTCCAGAAAAATTCTATATGGCTTTCATCTTCTGACATCCTTCCTTCCATGACATTCAGATCATCTTCTGTTCTAGAGACCTGAGTTTTCTGCTGTTTTCATGTCTCATGTATTTGTTCCATTTGTTTTGAACAGTTTTCTTTAAAATTATCTAGTTTCTTATCCATCTTATCCATTTTAATGAAACGTCTTGTATGTTTGTAAGAATAGATTGTATCTCTTTTAATGATAAGTCCTGTGAGTTAGCCTTTAGATGACTCATTTCAAGTTGACATATAGCAAACCTTTCTGTTGAAAAATTGACAGGAAAAAGCCACCTGATGCCTACATCAAATTACATAATCCACGCCTTAACAGGTACATTATTATATATGCATCTTGTAAGCATTTGCATTTAGGTGATGAATTGTGTTTAAAGTCTGTTATACTACAATTAATTTACATGAAAGAATAAAACATTTTAATCATTAAAGTTTATATGCACATTATCAACACATTATGAAGTTGTCTTTAACTATACTGGACCAGCCTCAACATTATATTGGACTATATATTATACCTGTGTATTAATACGAACTTCACACATACTAATACTGTTATCCATTAATACATGCATTTAAAACTTTGAAAGAAACGTGATGTCTGTTAGCTTGACTAGTTGACAAAGCAAAATTTATAATAAAATATTTGCAGTAATTTATTATCTATTGCACATCATATATGGAAGATTTATCGCTATTTGATAACTTTTACATTAGATTGCACACATCTAGATTAGTTGTACTGTACTGATGCCTACAGTCCTCAAGTTGTGGATGGGTACACATTACTCTGTTATCCACAATGCTTCTAGAAAACATTATTCAGTATACTTCAGTTAATGTGTAATAGAAAACACCAGCAGAATAAAACAGTGCCAAGAGTTATAAAAAAACTTTATTCGCTCATAAAATTAAAAAGGTAGAAGATCTGATGAAGCAGATGTGAAAGCGCTTACCTTTTTAATTTTATGAGCGAATACATTTTTTTTATAACACTTGGCACTGTTTTATTCTCCCGATGTTTGCTGTTACACATTTACATTTTTATTTCCAGTGGTTTATTCATCTCAACAAGTGTATTTCTTTTTTATATGTTGTTGTTGTTGTTGTGTCTTTCGGCTTTTCCCCGGTTAGGGGTCACCACAGCGGAATTCTGGTCCGCTAATGATTGTCAGTAGATTTTTACGCACCAAGTTGCTGGCTCTGATGCACAACCTTCAATGAAGGTACACCCATTCACACATGTCTCCACACAGAAGACGCTCTAGCTGAGAATCGAACAGGACAACGTCTTACTGTGAGGCGACAACGCTACCGCAGCACCACCACCGCAGTGTATTTCTTTTTTATATACTTCAGTTAATATTGATGTATGTTCGCTTGATTTAAAATGGTGACTAATGCATACCTGTTACCTTATATTTACATTTTAATTACATTTTTTTCATTGTCCATTAATTCTTTCATACATTTAATAAATATAAGTACAATGACGGTCATCATGGCTGAGTATCAGGAATATTCTGTAGTATAATATATGTGTACAACTATGTACTTATGTTTCATTTGCACAAGCATATGATTGAGATATATATATATATATATATATATATATATATATATATATATATATATATATATATATATATATATATATACACACACACACACACACACACACACATGTGTGCATGTGTTTGTGTGTGTATGTGTGTGTGTGTTTGTGTGTGTGTGTGTCTGTGTGTGCTCATACTTAACAGTTAATTACTAGTCATGTTGTTAATATAATTTATATTTCAGTTAGGAAAAACAACAATATTGTATAGTAAAGTGCATCTCCTTTGGGAGAATGCTGACATCACAAATTACTACCTTAAATGCCATATTTTGGGTACTTTTAGTGATATAGCTGATGAGTATTACTGTCAATGTGATTACACAGAGACACAATTATTTATAGTTTTAGTGTTTGAATCCCATACCATTCATTATGTTTTCCATTGGTCAGCTTAATTATTCTTACACAGTTGTGACTGACTTGCAGAAGATGTGCTATGAGAGGTAATGTTCTATTTTCTTATTAAGCTATGTTAAGAATGTTGACATTTCAAGTCTTCTGCAGTTTGGAAGTAATTATATACGTTATGATGCTATATGCATATAGCACCTTATGTGATACACATGGCAGCAATTGTAATTTAGTTATACTTCTCCTAATGTTATATATGTACACATATAGTCATGTCGAATGCACATGTCCATATCTAAAGTCCAACTCATGTACACACATATAGGTATATCTTTCAGTTTTCTTCTCTACCTAAGTAGGTATTATTTGTAGTCATGCATATATACATACATGAAGTAGCAATATACATATCTATATCTATATATATATATATATATATATATATATAGAGAGAGAGAGAGAGAGAGAGAGGGGATGGAGAAAGAGAGATGTCAGAAGATGGAAATTTCAGAAGGTCAAACTCCATGCAAATTATATATCTATCTATATGCCACATATCTATATACTCTCAGGCCTTTTACTGCTAAAGGTGAAGCTACATGAACACTTCAGCATATTTTACTCTTATCAGTGTAATATATCCATGGAAAATATTGAAAAGCCTATAACCATATAATTTGATGCTGTGACTTGAGTCAAGTATTTAGAGTTGAGACATCTTGTCTTTGTATCCATGAATATTCTACCTTACTGGTAGTTTATTGTGGTAAACCATTTGAGGGGTGTCTTCCTGCTCTGTTTGCTGCATTCACTCCACTCCACTACCCTTCCCCATATCCCACCCACCCTAGCATCTCTACTCTTATTCTAAGCAAACCACTCCCCCTCATTCCCATGATCCAATTAAATACAACTCTACCTTGTCCACATCAGCATTTCATCCTCATTCCTATAATCCAAGTAAATATAACACCTTGTCCACACCCACATTTCATTCACACCTTATTTTCTTTTATTAAGCTAAACTTATCTGCTCTCCCTTACATCCATCACCTTGAATTTTCAGTCCATTTACTGTAATTATTTTCATCTTTCTCTACTTTACCATCACAATACAATCACAACCTCAAACTATCTTACATTAACTTCAGGCTTACCACCTTCTCATCTACTATACACACAAACTAACATTGTATCATAATTTTACTACTGACCAATTACATCTCCCCCACACCACCTTATCACAAACTGATAGGCAAAACACCTAAGTACATTGTCAAATTTCCGACCTTACCTTAAGCTGCACACATATCACATGTCAACATAATCTCTATTTATACCTATTACATTCAAACAAACAAATACCACTTTTACTATTTTTAAACCCACTATCACAGTTGACATGTTCCTCCTATCCTGTGTAGCCTCTTTACTCTTAATTCTCAACCTCACTACAGCTATAGCTTCACATAAACCCACTCATCAATACACATTGTCAACCTTCCACAACCCTCTCCCCAATAAACAACACAGCTTCTCACATATCTTCTCTCAGCTTTTCCCGTATACCCTGCCATATTATTCAAATCACAGATTGGCCTTCTCACCTCCTATGAAACCACACCTGACACCGGTACCATCACCAAAGAATAAAAACACTTCCCATGATACTCATTCCTCATTACCTATCTACTCAAATGTGGAAACATACATCCTAACCCTGGCCCACCCTCTAATCCTAACCACAAGAGTAACCCCAAAGATTTAAACATAATTACACTGAACCTTAGAAGTATATGCAATAAAAAAGCAGCACTGCATACCTGGATTGATCAAAATAAATATGACATACTAGCCCTTAATGAAACATGGCTACACCCCAATGTAAAAGACTCAGAAAGAATACCTCCAAACTTTGCAATAACCAGAAGAGATAGATCTACAAAAGAGGAGGGTTAGCACTTCAGTATCCCTCTATGTTCAACTTCACATCCTACACCATTAAAATCCCCATCTTTTCCAATGGTGATGTACTAGTCTCTTTTGTGAACCTCAATATATCAAAAAGAATTTGCATAATAGTAATATATATCCAACCAGGTAACAATATACCAGTGTTGGACAACATTTTATCCTGAATATCGCAAACAATAAACCTCAAAACAATAATCTTAGAGATGTAAATATAGATTGGTAAACCACAGCTTGCAACTTTCCCACAAATAGTATAAATCTGTATGTTTTTTCTCAGCTTATCAATACTCCAACAAGATACAGCAAAGATCTTACCTGCCAATTCACCTTAGACTGGATCCTAGCATCCCACCCTGTCAATTACCCCTCCTCTGGTACACTGTCTAGCATCCTTAGTGATCATCTACCAGCTTATTTCCTTAGAAGAAACGTCCAACACCTAAGAGAACACACTATAAAATCAGTTAGGAACTCAACAAATTTTTGTCAGCATAAATTCTACAATCTTCAACATGAAATAGATTGGACACCCATTAAACAATTACCCCTTAATGATGCTGTACTATACTTTAATAACAACTTCCTTCACATACTTAATACACGAGCTCCCATTCATATGAAAAGATTCAAAAAGAACTCAGCACCATGGCTCTGTAAGGAATGCAAACACCTGATGAAGCAAATGAACCTAGCCTGGTCAACTTAGAAACAAAACAAAAAGGAACAAAATCATGTTAATTTCAAAACACTACATAAAATAGTGACAAAACTAATCAACAGAGATAAGAAGTCATATTATTTCCAGCTTCAACTCCAGCATAAAATCAATCTCGGTAAATTTTGGCACTCCATATCTTCTCTACTTAACCCCAGAAGAAATGGAGAGCACATCCTATCACCTGATACCCCGTCCATCACAAGCAGCCAAAAACTTTAATAAGTACTTCATAAAATCGATTTTGGACCTACTAATACCCCTAATGCTGGACCCCCCCTGCCCTTCAACCTATTCAGACGCCAACCCCAGACCATCAACTACATCTAACCCTATCATTATTAACCTCCCTACTCAACAAAATGTCATACAAACCCCATTCTCATTTTAGCCCATACCCACTGACACTATTAAGAAATTGCTACAAAAACTAAAACCCTGCTCTACCTCAAACTGGCTGCAAACTCAGTCACCTACCCAATCAGAATCCTTATAAATAGGTCTTGGTCTGTATGAGAAGTACCTGCCATATGGAAACAATCTCACAACACCCCCATCCACAAAGGAGGCAACTCTTTTGATCCATCCAGTTTCCATCCTATATCCATCTTGATTCCATATCCAAAATTCGAGAGAGAAAGAGAGAGAGGTGTCCATCAGCAGGTAATGCAATTTCTATTGCAAAACAACCTTTTAACCAAAACCCAACATGGCGTCTGACCTAGCCACAGCACAGCTACAGCCCTATTATCTTTTACAGACACCGTGAACAAGGCCAGAGATGGAGGATGCTATACAGCCTTAGTATTCCTTGATGTCTCCAAGGCCTTTGAAACAGTGTCTCACCCCTTACTTTTGAACACACTGTCTAACTTAGGCTTCTCACATAACACAGTAAAATGTTTTCAGAGATACTTCAAAGATCACAAACAAGCAGTAAAATGGTCCAATGAACTCTCACCCTTTCTCCTCAACCCTACTGGGGTCCCTAAAGGCTCCATCCTAGGACCCCTATTCTTTAACATTTTCACAAACAACCTTCACACTGCCGCTCACCCTGGGAACCTCATTCAATACACTGATGATTCCATCATAATTTGTACTGCTCAATCACTATTAGAATTACTTTCAAAAACTCAGCAGTCCTTTACTGAAGTCAAATCCTGGCTAAGAAATGCCCAACTCTTTCTGACTCCAAAGAAGACAACAACTCTTTCTTAATCCAAAGAAGACAAAACTAGTACTCTTTCATCCCAAAAACACCTCCACTCTCATTGGTCATTTCAACATCCTTGCATCTGACAACACTGTCATAGAAATAGTGCAGGAAACCAAACTTCTATGCATTATCCTTGGCAGTAAACTTTCATTTGATCTCCATATATAGCAAAATATAAATAAAACTCATCAAAAACTGGGATTCTGATATAGAACCAAACATTTCTTTACTGTAGCAACCAAAGCTACCTTTGCAAAAACATTTTTACTTACCTCCATTCTTTATGGTGCCTCCATCCTAACTAACTTACAAACTTCTAGCCTAAGCAAGATGGAGGGGTGTTACAACAAAGTTGCAAAGTTTGCCAAAAGCTCTAAATGTCACACACACCACTGTAAAGAACTCCTAGAATTAAACTGGCTTGAACTCCCCAACCAACTTGCCTTTATTCAGCTATCGACCTTGCGGAACCTTATTTTCAAGCCTACTGCCTGTCCTGCACTAGCCAATCTTGTTACACCTTACACACAAAATCGATCCCTATGATCAGAAGACAAAAATATCTTAGCTATCCCAAAACCCACAAGAAAACAAAGTCACTCTCTGCATTCATACTTTGTGTCTATACTTTGGAAGTCACTACCTCTAGCTAACAGGTCTATGCCTGGCCTAACACATTTCAAAGCCTCTTTAAAAAATCATCTCAGAAATACATGGCTCTGCTCCTGTATAAAGCCTGCCTAATGCTCAGGTCTTCCTCTTCTTCCCCACTAGCTTCATCATCCTCTTCTGTCACATTTCGATATCTCACAGACTGCAAGATCCTAAGGCTCTTCTAACTCCTTTTCTGTTTCTATACCATATCCTTAAGCTACTGCTCAGGCTTTATTGCTTCTATTCATCTTAACTGTCTCTAACTATCTATCTGGATCACTAACTTTCTGGCTGCTATTTTCCTAACTGAACCTAGCATTCTATTTTTCATGTACTATAACAGTCAATGTCACACATTGCACTACCTACGTACTAATTTTTGTTGGACACTATCTACATCATGTATGATACGAGTGGCTATCATTGTCTATAATGTTTTAACATTATAGAATTGTCTAGGTGTGAAGTAATATACTGCGACATCTTGTAACATAGTTTGTTCTTTCAACTTATTTTTGTAAAGTATTTCTAATGTAATTTATATTGTATTGGATTATACTGTATTTCTATTGTACTGCGTGTGGAGCTTTTCTCCCCAGGCCTCTGCTGAAAATGGGTTCTGTAGACCAAGTCAGACAACCACTATAAACAAATGTCAAATAAATAAATAAGTATACCAATTCCAAGATCACACTATAGTGGGGAGAAGAGTAAATTACCTGATCCCCACTGTTCCATGATCTCAATACAAAAGCTTCGACATTTTGGAAAGTTGATCATATGAAATTCAACTTTCTGACACTTCAGTCTTCTGAAAGGGACCATCACTACTGGCCATCTTGTCTGGGATAATTTGGAAGAGGAAAGATGAATGAAAGCAGACAACATCTTCTTGAACTTTGTTCCCAATATTGCCTCTGTATAATCAACACCTTCTTCTATGTCAAGCCACAGCACAAAGTTTCATGGCAACACCCAAAATCAAAATATTGGCACCAACTTGACCTTGATCTCACCAAATGCAGCAGTTTACATAGTGCCAGGGTAACACACAGTTACCACAGTACAGACTGTGATACCGATCACTTGCCCCTGTCTAGTAAACATCCAGACATAAAGGTATTTTTGATCTAAAAAGGACTATGCAGATTTGTTCAAGCACTTGAAGAGGCCTTGTCCTGCCTGAATGACACTGACACCAGCAAAAGATGGGAAAAACTACAAGATGCTATTTATAACATTGCAATATAACATTGCAATATCTCTCTCTCTCTGGGAAGAAGACAGTCAAGTGTGCTTATTGGTTTGAAGCCCACACTGAAGTGCTGAGACCCCTGATTGAGAAGAAGAAACAGTTCCTGGCTGCATACAGGTCCACACCCAATGAGGAGAACTTGAAGGTACTCTGGTATGCTTGGAGTCAAGTGCAGGAGGTTGCTGTGTGGTGTGCAAATGATTATTGGCTTCAAGTTTGCTTGACGATTCAGCAGGCCATTGACATTGGTAACATGTGAGGAATGTGCAATAGGATCACACAAGCAATCAATCTATCAAACAGTAAAATCACCCCACTTAAGTCAGCCACAGGCAAGGTCTTGCAGGACAGAACCAAGCAGATGGAGCACTGGGTGGAACACTACTCACAGCTGTATGCCAGACAGATCATAGTACAGACAGACCCGTGAATGCCATCAAGCTTCTCCCAACTATGACTGAACTCAATGCTGAGTCCAAATTGGAGAAACTCAATGATGCACTAAAAGCACTCGCTTCTGGAAAGGTCCCCAGGAAAGATGGTAGTCCCTCAGAAATCCTTAAATGTGCCAACAGTACCCTAATCTCAGAGCTACATGGAATACTTTGCAAATGCTGGAGAGAAGGTAGTATACCATAAGATATGAGGGATGCTAACATAGTTACTATCTATAAGAATAAGGGTGATAAAAGTGATTATAACAATTATCGTGGCATTGCCCTTCTCTGTACAGTGGGGAAGCTGTTTGCACATGCTGTCCTAAAGATGCTTCACATTCTTGCAGAAAGTATTTACCCCGAGTCTCAGTGTGGGTTCAGAGCAGGATGGTTTACTATAAACATGTTTGTTTTCTGTTAGGCAACTACTAGAAAAGTGGAGGGAGTAGAAAAAAAACTCTGTATATTGCCTTCATTGATCTGACCAAACCATTCAACTTCATTGGTAATGCTGCTTAGCATTACCAGAGCCTTCCATGAAGGCATGAAGGGGACCATCATGTACGATGAAAACTTTTGAGATTTTCAGTGGAATAAAGAAGGGGTGTGCACTGGCTCCAACATTGTTTGGTATCTTCTTTTCAGTTTTGTTGAAATTTGCTTTTGGAACTGCTACAGAGGGTATGTTTCTTGAAACCAGAATAGACGACAACCTCTTCAAACTGTTGAAGCTTAAATTGAAGACCAGGTTGCTTAGGAAGTGTCTAAGAGAGTTCCTGTTTGCTGATAATGCAGCTACAGTGGCTCACACTCAGCAAGACTTCAGTCACTCATGACTTACTTTGCAGATGTATGCATGGAATTTGGCCTCACAGTCAGTTTAAAAAAGACCCAGATGATAGGCCAAAATGTGGGCAATGAGGCAGTGAGTGACTATGGGCTGGACGTTGTCCATGAATTTGTGTACCTAGGCTCTACAATCTCTGAAAACATGCTGCTTGATAGCAAGATCAGCAAGTGCATTGGAAAAGCCGCCACATTTTTTTCCAGGTTGATGAAGAGAGTGTGGACTAATAATAAGCTCACTCTGCACACCAAGATGGAGGTCTACACAGCCTGTGTTTTTCACACATTACTGAATGCCAGTGAAACATGGACTCTGCACTCAAACCAGGAGCAGCAGCTCAATGCATTCCATATGATCTGCCCTAGGCACATATTTGGTATCTCATGGCAGGACAAGATCCTCAAAAGCACAGTGTTTGAGAGGACAGGCACCCCCTCCATGTTCACCCTCCTGAAACAAGGGCATATGTGCTGGTGGGTCATGTCTCATGCATGACAGATGGCTGGATACTGAAAGACTTTCTTTTTGAAGAGCTGGAGTCTTTAAGCAAGCTGAAAGGGTGACCCAAATTGAGCAATGAAGACATATGCAGGTGTGACCTCAGTGCTCTCTCCATCAATGTGAATACCCAGCATTCCTTCACCTCAGACAAGATTGCCTGGAAACAGGAAATGAAGGAAGCTCTCACTATGTCAGAATTCACCTTGGCAGGGAGAGAAGAGAATAAGAGAGTCTTCAGGAAGATCCATGCCCATAATACCAGACTGACATCTGCCTACTGCTGCTCAGAATGTGGAAGGGACTGCCAAACCCAGATTGGATTGCACAGCACAGAAGACACTGCTTGAATCAGTAGAGGTTCAAACCACTGATCCGTTATGCCTGCTACAAAACCTTTCTAAATTTTATTGTGTTTGAGGTGTTGCACACTATATTCATGATCATCAGTGCAGTTTTCACGTTATTCAAATGTGTTTTCCAAGCATACAGAATGCTGGTGCACTAAAATATGCAAAAGTAATGAGATATGTATGTCTAATAGACTTGAGTACTGTAAGCCATATGATATACATGAATAACTTAATGAAAACGTATGATAGGCACACAATCAAAGATGGCCTTCTCCTTTTATTATCAATATGAATATTAGGGTATTTACAATTGTGCATAATCATTACATTATACCTGTTATTATTATTATTACACCTTTGTATCTTTTGTTTTAAAATGTTTAAATACATCACATGAGTCAGGTTTGTTGACCATTATAGTGTCACTACAAATGTACTGGTTTGTAATGCAACTTAGGTAGACATTACACATGTCCTGTTTAATGCAGTTTGATGTTGTTACTTGCAGATCATATAAACTTCTTACAGTTATATTGGAGCACATCTGACATGATAGCAATAACTAGTTGTTGCTGATATCTGTCTGTAAGGCTGACTGTGTTGTGTGACACATGTCAATACATACTGTGGAGCAGTATATAGATGTAGCACTATTGGATGTCTTGCCATTTGTGTTACAGCCAAATAGATATCACTGATGTGCATCTGTTTGAGATCCTTTCCACTTCCTTCATAATGCTTCAGTAACACTTATTGTGCATTGCCTAAGTTCTGTTTTGGTATACTACAAATATCCATATGACTACTGGCAGCTTTTCTGACAGAACTTTCATAACAACACAATGTACACTGTCACATGATGTACATGGTGACTGTTTATTTTAATGGGTGTATGTATGCCTTATCAATGATTGTGCTGTTATTTGGACATGTTTGGCATACAACTGTGATGTACGTTACATACCATTTTGTAATTTATTATAGATTGGATGTATGCTGACTTCAAATAAGGCATTATAGCTGGATATGGTCAAATCATGATGTAACATCACATACATAATAGTTAAAGAATGCAAAATCTGCACTTTATGTCAAAATTTTAATTTTTCTAATTCAATACATCTTATGTATGTATGCATAATGGTGTTTCTGTGTTGAAATGTCACCCTGCACTGGTCCCATGCCACTTCACCCACTGAACATTAATGACAATGATGAGCCGGACCACTGCTAGCCAAGTTGGACTCAGATGGCCAGGGTTGGAACCATGATGATGATGATAATCATGACATTGATGATGACAGCAGACCAGGACCAGCAGTTGTCTTAATTCCTGCAGATCAGCTTTGAAGATTCCAGATAAAATATCTGGGGTGCAGTGATCAACATGTTTTAGACACAGATGGGGACTTGATGGATGACTTTTTTCCAGGACATGGAATATGCCATGTACAACTCATTCTGAGAGATCACTAGACAGATTATTTGTAAAGTTTGACCCCATTGGGGTGGTCTCTGAGGTTCATAGGCTCATAGGTGTTTACTAGGTAAACAACCACAAGGGCCTTTTTCAGCCTAGGTATGCATCCCAAATCTCTGATGAGTTCTGATACCCTTGATAAGTGTAAGCACACAGGGTCACATAACCCATGTACAGAAGTATTGTATGTGTGATCTACTTGAGTAATGCTGCCACTATGGTGTATTCAGTATTCCATTCTGTATAGAATTGGTATATTTGTGCACACATCCGATATTACTGTCATGCATTTTGGACATACGTCATGATGAACACTGCACATATAAGGTCATATGTGGCTTTACCTTACTACTGCAGTGTGATACGTATGAGCAAATGGCACATGCATTAGTATTATTATTTACATGAACAGTGCATGTTGTCATTACTGAAGGCATTGTTCCATATGGGCAGGGATGTTATTACTTCAAACTGTATGTATATGTAATCATATGCATGCAGTAGGGCATACTATTTTTATGTCAAACATACTCTGCCCCTGTATGTGACATATAGTTAGCATAATGCGAGTGAGACATAATTGTCTGCTTGTGTTGGTCACATACATATATATATATATATATATATATATGTATATATATATATATATATATATATATATATATATATATATATATATATATACTCAGAAGGGATGACAGCAACTCACAGGCTGCATTATTCCCATTCCTTTCACATAACACAGTGAAGTTAGTCAAGTATGTTCATCTGCACATGTTATCCATGTGTATATATTGTGTACATTTATGTCCTGATGTTCGTTGTCATACACCTTTTCACAAACATGACATGTCCTTGATCACTTTGTTGGGTCATGCTGCTCCACTGGCACAATGACCTTTTGTGTGTTATGTACTGGTTATTATTGTGTCATATAATATACAGTTAAATACTACTGCATTTTTAGAGTACTGTGATGACAGCATCTGCACATGAATCGCTCACATATTGCACTGAAATTCAGTGGTCCCCTTTTCAATCTATACTGGTTATGCTATGTATAGCATTATTCCTGACTCCCTTTTTTGTCCATATCTTGCTTATGGCACTCGCCAGTGTTTTTGATCATAGCATATATTAATACAGGTATACACAGGTTAGAATCCATGCCCTTGTGTATGCATTTGTAGTGCAAATGCATTGATTTGCATGGATCTATACGTGTATGACCCTAATATGATTGACACACAGCAACTCTTGTAATATGTACCTAGGTATGAGCACTTATTCCATTTTGTTGTGCTATAATTGTGTACACACAACTATCCTTGGATCAGTCTTTACTTGTTTGTTTATTTGACATTTGTTAACCGGGTTAGTTTGCCTGGGCTGCAGAGCCCTTTTTCAGTGGAGACCCGAGGAGAAAAGCTCCACAGACAATCAAATACAAAAACAAAACATCATACAATATTAACATACAAGTGATTACACAAAGGAGAAACAGAATACAACTTATAAATGAACATGTTTAATTACAAGAGTAATATCGAGGGTTTAAACAGCCAATGTACATATTAAGTATATAAAATATAATATAAAAACTTAGATTCATTCTAACAATTACCATTAGAAAGAAATTCAAGGTTGGTAGAATATCATAAAGGCCTTAAATGAGTAGTGGTAAAGTGTGCGAGCTGAGAGGGTGAGGGGAAGAGGAGAGGGAGTAGGTAATGTGGGGGTAGGACAAGGACAGGTCCAAGAATTAGTAAATAAGTCCTTTAGAAGTTTTTTTGAAGTTAAGGAAGTTGCCATTTGTTCTTAGAGAAATGGGAAGTTTGTTCCAGGCATTGGCAATGATGTGGCTGTATAAAAGTTTGCCAATATCTTTATTGGGTTTGTAGATGTCTAAGAGGTGTAGGTATGTCCTGCCTAGGTTATTCTTAGGAGAGTAGGGAGAGACGAGGTACATGAGGGCAGGACAGCAGGATGAATGATTTAAGATAGTGTGCATAAGGTGGAGTTGGGGAAGAAGGAGTTGGTTATATAGCTCAAGCCAGTGTAGTTTTTTTAAAGCTGTGTAGTGGTGACAGCAATATGGAAGGCTCCCAGGGTATGTGGCTGTTTGTTGTAGGTGGTTTCAAGTTTAGCTAATAGATTGGATTGAATATTGGTGAGAAGAGAGACTGCATAAAGTAAGGTTGGGAGAAGGAAAGTCTTTGCTAGAGTGTCTGTATAAGAGATCAAGTTTTTGGTGTGTCTTTGATGACATGATGAATATGCATGTCAAACTTTAGTTGGTCATCTATGAATCCATCCAGAAGCTTAGTATGTGGTTCAACAGAGATAAGTGTATTATTAACAGAAGAGACTGTAAGGTATTTTTGTGTTGCTGTAGTGATCTGGGGAGGAAGAATAGAAGTTTTGTTTTTTAGGATTGAGAGGCAGTTGATTATTGGTCATCCATTTTTCGACTGAAAGGAGGGAATCTTGAGTAAGAGCAAGGATGTGGGGAAGGTTATCAGAACAAGAGATGATAGTGGAGTCATCTGCAAATTGTATTAGTGAGGAGTTTGGACAGGAAATGTGTAGGTTATTTGTAAAGATATTAAAAAGGAGAGGTCCAAAGATTGACCCTTGCGAGACACCTGTTTGGAATGTGAGGAATGGGGAGGTAAGCCATTGAACGGATTGGAAACTGTTGGAGAAGTAACTGGAGAACCATAGTATAGTAGAAGAGGAGAGGTCAAGAGAAAAAAGTTTTGAGAGCAATAGGGTATCGGAAATGGTGTTGAATGCTTTAGACAGGTCAAGGAAGATGCATGAGACTAGTTTATTATTGTCCCATGCTTTGGTGAGATTCTGTGTAAATGAAATGAGAGCTGTAGAGATGCTGTGTTGAGGAAGGAAACTGTGTTGGGTAGCAGTTAACAGGTTGTGTTGTATGATATGTTTAAGAAGCTGGTTATGAATACATTTCTCTAGAATTTTGGATAGTGGGAATAGTATGGTGATACATCTATAGTTTGTCGGTTCAGTTGAATTGCCACCTTTGTGGAGGGGTATGACATAGGATATTTCCTAGATGTCAGGGACTATGTTCTCTCAAACTGACCTGTTTACTAATATGGAGACTGGATGTGCAACAGAGTTAGCTGCAAGTTAAAGGAATAGAGGAGGTAAGCTGTCAGCAGAGGGAGAGCAGGTTTTCAGTTTAGTAAGAAGAGATTTGATGTATGCAATAGGGGCAGGTTTAATACAAAACTGGGTGGAATTGATAGAGGGAAGGAGATCAGCAGGGGAGACAGGGGTGTTGTCAGGTTTAGTTAACTTTTTTATAGAGTTGATGAAGAAGGAATTATAGAGGAGGCAGTGTTTGTTGGTGAGCTGTTAGGACAGGGGCTGGGGGCAGAAGGGTTGCCTGGATGTAAGAGTTTATTGATACTATTCCAAAGCTTTATTGTGTTGGAGCTGGGGTTATCTATTGGTTTTTGATAGTATTATTTTTCTCCAGACTGACTTATTTTTTTGGTTAGGTTCCTAAGTTTTCTATAGGTTTGGAAATGGTGACGGGAGTTGTTTTTTTTTCCAGGTTTTCCAGGTGCTGTCTCATTTAAGCATTAGTTTATCAGTGGATTGGGTTAACCATGGAGCAAAGTATGTTTTTGCTCTTATTTTTCTAGTGGGGGCTAAAGAGGTCAGGACATTCAGGAAAGTGTTGTTAAATTTGGAGACTGCCTCATTAAGAGGGAGAGCATAGAGAAAGGAGCAGTTAATACAGGAGAGAAGATTATTGAAGTTGTTTGGGCAGAAATTAGAGAGATTAAAGCTGTATTTCTATTGGTGAGGGTTTAGCAGATGGAGTGAGTGTCGTAACACGTGGGTAGGGAGATGGTCACTGAGGAAGTCAGGTAGAGTGATAACATCGTGATACAGATTTGAGTTAGCAGTGAGGATCCAGCCAAGGGTAGTGCTGTTATTTGTGTGTTTATTGATATGGATAGGAGAGGTGATGAGTTGAGAAAATTCAACGAGATTGATGCTAGTATAATGAGAGTAGGAATTAAAGGAGATCCAGTCAATACTGACATCACCTAGGATGATAGTCTCATAAGAGATGTTTTGAGATGTATAGGAGAGAAAGTGTTTGAGGGTTGGGATGTTGTTACCTGGTGGAATATAAATTGCTACTATGGCTTGGTTTTGTGATTATTTAATTTACAGTTAGTATTAAGAATTTCAGCTGGATGGAAATTGGGAGGAGATGTAGGTAGATGATAGAGACGGTTTGGCAGAGTATACAATAGCTACACCACCACCTCATTTCTTGTATCACTCGAGGAGGAGGATGTTGCAACCAGGGGAGGAGGATTTCAGAGTCTCAGGGGTTGTAGCCATTTTTCTGAGAGGGTGAGAATGTCAGGGCTGTAGAGAGAGATAAGGGCATGGAATGAAGTAACTTTGTTATCAATGCTTTGAATATTGAGGGAAAGTATTTTCAAGGTTTTGGGGTGAGAGGTTGAGGAGTTTGGATAGGGGGTATCGTATGTATAGGAGGAAAGAAGGAATAATGGTCAGGTAATGTAGTGGAGGTGTTAGAGGGGTGAGTATGGGTACATGTGGTAGGGTTGGAGGGTGGGCCAGGGTTGGGGTGAATATCGCCAGAGAACAAAAGGCTTGGAAAGGAGGGTTTCTATGCTCTGGTAAGGTGGCTGTCAAAGAGATGTTTGGGTTTAGGTTTTATGGGGGAGATGGAGGGAGAAGTATTTTAAATTTATGTAAGAGAGTTTGAATGTGAGTAACCATGAGGGAGATAGTAGAAGAGTGGCAGTGGTGGTAGTGGGAGTGTTAGGAAGTGGAGTGGGAAGGAGTGAGTAGAAGGATGTAGTTAAATAGGATGAGTAACATATTGTATGTTGAGTGAAAGAAGTGAGGGTAGTTAAGAGTTAATTAGAGTAATAGGGTAGAACAGGTAGTATTGAGTGATTGGATAGCTAGAATTGGCTAGAAGGAGGAAACTGAGTGGTTGTAGGGTGTGGTTAAGTAAAGTGAGTGTATAAGTTTGAGGAAAGTGGGGGTGTGTGGGAATGGGGGTAGATGATGGGAGGGCAGAGTGAGCTTGAGAGAAGCAAGGACAAACAGAGTGGTTGAGCCAGGAGTTGGAGAAAGCTGTGAGATGACAAAAATAGGATCAGCAGGGCTATGGGATTGCTGTACATCTTGTGTTGTGCACAGTAGTATAGCTAGGGTGAGGCAATTGCCCCAGTTGAAAACTGTTAGGAGGCATGATCAGTCAATCCCAGATGGTCTTTACTGTAATACCAGCTTTCAAATGCTGGTATTGCATTTGCAGTCATAAGTATTGCATGTGTAATCTACTTGAGTAATGCTGCCACTATGCTGTATTCATCATTCCATTTTGTATGGCATAGGCATAATTGTGCACACATCCCATATTGCAATCATGCATTTCAAATATACATCATGATGAACACTGCACATATCAGGTCATATGCAGTCAAACCTGAGAGCCGTACCACTCTGTGTGTGGTCTAGCAGTTTTGTTAGAGTTTAAAGAAAAACAAAATGTGTCCTGATTTTCCTTCATATACTTTGTATGATACCTGCTTATCTAGTTATGCTCAGGCTAACATGACTACTGTATTTGTACATCTATGACATATATTGGTGTTTCTTTATCACCATGTAGTTTGTAATTGGCTTTGTCCTTGCTAATGGGGACATATGCTGTTTGAATACATTTTTGGCCAGTGAGCTAGCATGTCATGTCATATATGTAGCTTGCATATATGAGCAATTTCAATATTTCTTTGCTTATGCAGGGTCTATATGGACATCAGTATCCCATTTCATATACATTTCATAAACTGTAGCATCCTTATGTTAATTTTATGCTTTATTACACATACACAGTTCAGTATGTCTGTAGTAAAGCTGCTTGGCATTATGCTTGTATGTTGCGTATTGCATGAAGGTTGGGGGTTCTATTCTGACCTCCATTTTTATGCCAATACAAATCATGTTCTGGATTTTCTTATTGTTGCCATTGCTTAACTTATATGTGCACTCCCAATAGCATATTTTATGATGCTATTTGGTGTTCCTGACATAGCTAAATAAGTGTAACAAAGGATATGTTGAGGTAAAGATGGTGTCATTGGCCAAGACTGCCCATAACATATTTTTTAGCTATGTCTGTAACATTAATGGCAGCACACAACAGTGTGCTGAGATGTTGGAAAATGGAGACACATTTATGGAACTAGGAAAGATAGGCAATCTTATGGCTGACAAATTCCGCTGCAATTTTACCTCCCCTCACACCCAGTCATCCAACAGGACATACCACCCCAAAATAATCCCTTAAACTATCAATAGAGAGCAGGTCTTACATGCACTCTATAAGGCCAAGACTGCAGCTTTGATGGGCTTCCATAATATCTCATGATGCCTCAAATATAGCCCAACATATGACCTATTATGGTCACTAGTGTTATTATTAAACCATAAAGCCATTCACTACCGGCACAAAATGAAGTGTATCTTATTATACAAAGTACAAACTAGTGCTTTGGCATACAGATAAGAATTTTTTATTATGTTTCCATAGACAGTGTTTTTCTGAGAAGCTTATTTTTATATTTGGTACATGTTGGTGATACAAAGTGGAATTGGTTTCATTTTTCACTCTTAAACCATATTCTCCACAAAGGTTTTGTGCCATGGGAATGGAAGTCTGCATCAGTCATCCCTCTGCACAAGGGCAGACCATCAACTGATCACAGGAACTACAGACTCATTAGTCAAACTAACATAATATTCAAAGCCATGGAAAGAATTATCATAGAAATAATTCAACATGACATAGAAAACCTTCAGATAATGGATACAACCCAGTTTTGCTTTGTAAAAGGCAGCTCATGCCTACTGAACCTGGTGGACTTATATGATAAGGTCAATGAGGCATTGGATGTGAGAAACACAGAACATAATATCTACCCTTGACCTAGCTATGGCATTTGATACAGCACCCCACTGAGGCATTGTAAACAAACTCATGGAATTAGGCATTAAGCCTTATCTAACTAGCTTAATGGCCTGCTGGCTCACAGACTGGACACATGATAATGTGATTTTGGAGCCCACATCCACAAAGATGCCCATCACCATTGTCATCCTTGAGGTAAATGTGCCAGATCTACTTCCCTTTGGCATTTATGCTTTGGATGTGAAGGCCAGTGCCTGGCTTACCAAGTCTGCAGATGACTGCAAACAAGGAACAATCATAGAATCCCACCAAGATACTATCATCTTATAGGGAGTTCTAACAAAAACAAATGACTGGTGACTGGTAGCAAAGCCACAGCTTAAAACTGAATGCCAAGTGCTACATAATAGTTTATTTTGAAATTTGCCCACCCAAAGAAACTACCGCATTGATAATACACCCATAAAAGAGAGCTGGAGGGAATCATGTAAATAGTAATCTGTCTATAAACACACTTGTTTCAAATTGTAAGACAATCATTGTAGGTCACTCAACTTCTGAGTAAGACCATGGCATGTAGGTCCAGTGATGAATTCATCACGCCAATGTACAAAGCCATCATCTAATCCATAATTGATTATAATGGTATATCACAAACAGAATCCAGGACATAAACACAATATCCTATTCTAATTGCTTCCAAACCCC
>NC_056733.1:1934936301-1935158801 GCF_019279795.1 Protopterus annectens
GAGTTGAGTCCTTGTCTAGGGTATCATCACTGAGGTTTCTGCATGCCTTTTTTGTGTACAGTGAATTTTCATTGAGCGTTTTGAGGTAGCATTCATGGTAATTATGCAAATGTGTAAAGACTATCCACACTGTTCGATTGCTTCCACAGCACACCCACGATTTATAGAGGTGACTTACACCAATGCACAGTGGCTCCAAATATGCATAAGCAAATGAAGTCATCTTGAGAGGCAAATGAAAAATTATTTAAAGCAGCATATGGTAATGAGGCCTTCTCCCAACTGTTTGTGAATCATAGTCATAATTTCACGTGTTTCTGCACCATCTGCAAATTTGATGTAAAAGACAGAGTCATACCTATTGTATCTACTTTGCAATCTGCAATGATGCTGTCACTTGTAGCTAGGCTTGTTATTTACAGATGTTGGTTGCTTGTCTTAGCCGAGCCCAAAAGTCCTTGCACCTAGTGATGCTCACTAGCCAAGAGGGTGGCGATATACACAGAGAATTATACATTATAATTTTGATAACCAGGCGATACTTGATAATTTCAGAGTGGACAGAGATATTGTAAGGCTATTAGTGAGTATGTATGGCCCACATTAGAACACTCAGTACTGGGGGAGTGTGTGGCCTTCCAATCCCTGTGGATACAAAATTATGTATAACCCTCACTATTTTTGCCACAGGGATCTTCCAGAGGCACACTGGGCACATGTTGGATATCTCACAGACTTCTGACTTGGAGATACTTCAGCAGTGCATTGATGTACTATTGGCACATGTGGATCTATACATCTATATTCCAGTGTCACCTCATGATTGAGCCCAGATTGTGATTATCTTTTATGGGGTGAGATGTTTCCCTGAGGCACTCAGTGCAATAGATTGCATGCTTGTTGCAATTAGGGCCTCATCTAATCGTCCCCATGATGTAGTGGTACCGTGGCAGACAGGGTTACTATTTCATCAATTTCTAGGTGGTATGTGATGCATGAGGGTGTGTTACCAACATGTCTACCCAGCATCATGTCTATGCACAGGATTATCATATCTAGTACACTAGCTTACTCTACTGCCTTTTTCTAGATGGTAGGGTGCCCAGTGGTCAACTTATTGTAGGTTGTACATTTTTTTTTCTTTTTTATTTAAGTAGTTATTCATGTTAAAATGTATTGCTGAATACTTCATCACCTTTTCTGTGTTTTGCCCCTACCTAGTCTCTCTCTCTCATTTTTTCAGGTGGTGCTGGATATCCACATATCCACTGGAGGCACAGCTCATGACAATAGTGACAAATCCAAGATAACTACAAAACAGGTTTGTCTCATACCCATATTGTCATTGAGAGCATCTTGGCCTCCTGAAGAATTGTTTTAGGTGACTGGATGAGTCTGGGGCTGCCCTTCAGTATGACCAAGCTACTATATGCAGGGTCTTTAATGCATGTTGCATTCTGCACAACATGATCATACTTCAACATGGTGATGAAGTGAACCAGGTTTTCATTGCAGCTCCCAGTTCCAGTTCTGCTATGACTAATGATGACTAGCTTAGTAGCTGGCCAAACTAGTGTGGGACCCCATGCAACAGGCTTGTGCATGGCATATGGCTTTACAGGTAAAGAGAGAGCATTGAGTCCAGAAATATGAACCACGATATTCAGGTTAGTGCTTCCTTTTATGTAAAAACACATATAGTATACTGATGCATCCGGTGATATCTATGGGCTATACTGTATGGCACATGGTCCTTCAGTCACTGTTTATC
Source organism: Protopterus annectens (assembly GCF_019279795.1). Classification (NCBI taxonomy): domain Eukaryota; kingdom Metazoa; phylum Chordata; order Ceratodontiformes; family Protopteridae; genus Protopterus; species Protopterus annectens. Next base: position 1,934,938,073 of record NC_056733.1, read on the forward strand.
AGACATTCCTTCTCATCTGTAAACACATTTATTTATTTATTTTAATTTCAGTACAGATTTTCATATTATTGTTTGTAAAAGTCATGCCTGAGTACACATTTACTCTTGTTCTGTGATGTCATAAGGCATCATAAAAGGAATAAGGTGGAGATATAGAAAGAGAATTGCAGACTATAATTTTGACAATCAGGAACTACTTGGTATGTTCAGAATGGACAGTGATTTTGTAAGGGTATTAGTGAGTATGTATAGTACAATATATTCCGCAGATATGATGTACCTAAGTATGCATGTATTGGATGTCCTGAAGGGGAAGAGTTAGTAAAAAGTGTTACTTCAGTACTTAACATGAGTTCTTACCTTGCAATTGAACAAAACATATAATATTGTTCTTATATTATGCAATATTTCCTCATTTGAACTATGTTGTCTGTTAAGGTATTGTACATAATTATTTCATTTTGTCATTCACAAAAATTTGTGGAGTCAGAGACAAAAACATTTTAATTTTGTGTAGTGGTGAGGGTGAAGTGGCAGCTATGTCTATTTATATGGCAGGATACTAATTTTAAAACTTAAATTTTTTTATTAGTGTTTCTGTGAATACTTGTGTATTACTACTTAAAGTTGTAGACAACTCCCAGCTGTAACAATGGTAATGCACAGAGCTTTAATGGTGTTAATCACATCAATTTTAACAAAGTTTCTTGATGTTTTAAGCAGTTCATTACAGGAATGAAATGCATACAGTTGAAAAGTGTCATATGCCCCCCCTTTTTTTACTTTATTTAATAATTTATAATCTTTTGAGTTAAACCTTAACATGTGTGTGTGTGAGTAATTTGCATCACAGTAGGTCAAGGTCAAATGTGTCGTACATTTCTCCTTAGGATAGGCTAGTTGAGGGTGAAAGTGATTTTGAAAATAGGCTGTTATGGGAGCTGGATGGTGAGTTAGTCTCATGTTGTAACCTATTTAATGCAGGATATCCTGCAGACACTGATCTGACAGTGGTGCTGGACTATAATTAGGACCTTATATGAAAAGTTCTGCTTAATGTTGATGACTGCATGAAATCTGTTGTGTTTGTTCCCCTCTATTAATTACAGTACTTTCTTGAGAAACACTTATAGTCTCGTGTGATCTGTCCTCACATATCCAGACAGTTCCTTGTCCTCTTCCCATTCTGATGCTTTAAGTGTTTCCTGTGTTAGCTGTGACAAATTCTTGTGTCTAGTCCCCATTGTAAAGGTGTCATTGTGGACATTGCTACCCCCAAATTTCTGCCATCATCCTGAAAGTGTTTGTCTAGGTTTGGAGATACTGGTGCAGTGAGGCCAAGATTTTCTTCCTGTACAAGCATGCGTGTTTTGTCAGCATATGCTTAACTTTGTGATACACTGTCACTTTCTGCAGAGTAACTGACATGGTGACGGATGTGAGATCCTGCCATTAAACCTAGTGATTATGAACTACTTTCCTTAGACTACTTCCTAAAAGTAGCTATGTTATCATCTTCATCTTGTTTTACAGCCAATCTGTTGCTGCTATCCTTCAAATTTATTTGTATTTGGATCTATATGTTTCTACTACTGATCCTGTAAACAATTATTTGAGAACATTACCAATAAAGAAATAACACACTACTGTATGTTGAGTAAGGACAAGTGGGGGCACTTACCATGCAATATGCCTTCGTTGTCACTCTGTGCAGATGTGGAAGGTCCACCTGTAATAGTAATTGTGTCTTTAATGTAATAATTACATTTCAGTATCCAATTGTCTATATAATTATATGGTGTTGTTTATTTAACAAACTTCCTGAGCAGACATGTTGCTTCTGCAGACATTGTAAATAAACAGTGTTGGTACCACCTGTAATTATTCTCGTCCCATCATCTTCTGTGGCACAGTCATCCCCATGAATGGAAAGGAGGTATTCCTCATCTGGTGTTAAAAAGAAGTGTTGGAGTCCTCTCCCCACCTTGTACTGGCATTGGCAAAGGTATTCTGCCTAATCTTTGCTCTAGCATGTCCTACCATATAATTTGCCCTCTTCTTGCATTTTGTTAATGTGCAAGTCCCTCCACTGAGTACATTAATGTCCATAAAAGCTTGATTTCAACCTTTGAACTCTCAGCTTTTTTGGGCCCCTCTTTCTCAAAAAGACATTTGCCGTTTGCCCTGCCACGATGATGGGTTCTCCTCATTGCTGAAGTTTTCCTTTCTCTGCCTTGAACCCTGATTTTGCAACATTATTGAACATAAAAAAAAAAAGAAAAATATGTCACAGTCATACAGAAAAAAATGTTGATGGAATCATCATTCCAAAAATACAAAAATGAACCCATGGCTGCCATTATCAGGAAAAAATCTTAGGTGACACAAACCTCATAATTATATACACATACAGAGTCTCAGTTGAGGCAAGTAAAGCCATGCTGAGGTAATGCTTGCTCTATTGTGAATACATTCATGATAGTAAGGAAACAGCTAACAGATCCAGCCATCTCCTACCATATTCTTGTATTCATAATAATTTTTCATGCAGCAATGACACTCAGAAATCTCCTACTAAAGATACATATATATTGAGCCAACAAAACATCCTTGAATTAGTACTTTAAAATCATTGTATTTCTTCCATGTATGCACAATAAATGATATAAAATAAATTATATTCTCATTAATCACTAACCTTTTTGACTACTGCTGTAATAAATTTGCCACCTTACTTAAAAAGTTGCAAGTTAATATGATGGTGTTAAATGTATTTGTATAAGTTCAGGGTCATTTACATGTTTTATAAGCAGATTATACCCTTTTAAGGTTATCTCTGTAAATCAAAGTAATACGTGAACATGTAAGGCAACTTATCCACATAACCAGGCCTCAGATAGCCAGGAACACAACCTCAGGTTCACATGACTGCATCATGGATAGCAGCAGAGTCTAAAACAGTTCCTAGCAATCCCCAGAATGCTACAGGAATGCATGGATAACTTCGGTCATTTTATAACCTGACACTCTTTACAAAAAAACAAAATGGAGTCATAAGCAAGTGAGTTTGCATAACTATGAAGTATAATCCCTGTCCATCTAACATCATCTGGTGTAACCTGTCACCTCAATGCACTCAACCCCTGGGATTCATGAAGCTCGGCGCAAGGCCGGTGTTAGGCTTGCACCGACCGTGCGGCATGCAGATGGCGCAGTAGCACCATATGCATATTAATGAAGGTGCGCTGCCGCCACATCCACGTGCATAAGAAACATGCACAAGCGCATGGGGTGTGTCAAAGTGCCACACGGAGGTGTGGACATGCCGGCTGTTTACTTGCAACCTAAAATGCTGAATATTACAGCTTGCCTGCAATAGTAATTGCACCTGTCAGTGTCCTTGGATACTGAAACGTATGCAAAGCATGCAAGACAGTTCTTGTGAACACAAAAATAAGAAGCAAACACAAATGCACGTAGCCGAATATTGAGTCCCCATCCCTCGAACAAATGACATTTAAAACCCTGTACCCATATTCTAATGCAGTGTTGATAGTTATACCAAGTGGAAGCGAAATGCATCATGTTAGCGTGCCGCTAATAGCTAAGTCTAGCCCAATGGTCAGGGTTACGACCTGTCCCACATTGTGAGGGACAGTACCCATCTGGGCAGTTGTGTCCATACCAAAACCATTATAAATGTAAAATATCCTGCGACCGTATGACATAATTATGTCCCACATCTCATGTAAAAGTCACATACAATAGTTATTTCCGTATGTAACATACCTACATGTTACAAGAAATAGAATAAGCAAGTAAACGAAACAGAAGAAGCATCTAAACTGCTACAACAATAAGCTTACATTTAGGCAGAAAACAAAAGTACTATCCGTTGTACTGACCGTCAGTATGTGTTGGCCTGAAAAATCTGATGTGTGTCCAGAATATATCCCATTCTGGCCATATGAAAAGGTGGTAACCCTAGCAATGGTCAGAGCATTCGGCCAAAATCTGCCCATTTGTGGTCTAAGCCGTCCTTGTCAGGACGGGTCAAAGATGAACGGGTATTACCTGGGTCTATCTACCGTGTCATGAAAGATAAGTATTTGCGTGTACCTATGTGCGTGATGTACAGCATGTGGAAGGTGAAAAATGCTAGGGTTGTCCTCACAACTATACAGGTACCAGAGATATGTAGTGTATGCAATGTGTTCCCTTGACCGTGCCATGGGCCATCAACCAGAGAAGGGATGAATGGAGTGTATGGAATATGGGTGTGTGGGGGGGGGGTAATGTAATAATCCACAAAGGGGAGTCTGTGTTGGATGCACAATAGGTGAACTGGAGGTGTATGAGAGAGCAGTGGGTGAATCAGAAAGAAACACAAAGAACAAACATACACATCCACAATACAACCTGATAGGCCATACTGTAGAACACAATCACACAAACATATGAATATTAAAATGTGCGATACACATGTGTAGAAACGTCACCGGCACATACCCACATAATGGTCTGGATGGAACTGAGCCATCCAATTACAATATACATGGATGCATAATTGAATAACTATCATCCCCTCTACAACACACAACCTCCCCCATTCCTGAACGTCCACCAAATCCAGCCATACTTGGGCTGCTAGCTTGACGCAGCCATATCTGCACATAGTGACCACTACTCATGTCTAGTAAGCAGTGGCACCCTAGGCAGTGTCAGGATTGCAAACTGTGTATCCCTTGCATGTAAAACCCTATCACATTTTCGTAAATCCAAAAAAAATCTAATGTTATTGGCTTGTTCAATTTTTGGATATCCCTCATGGGATAAGTATCCTGTGTAAACATCAGAGTTGGTATCACGACATGATGTCCAGTCCTGTAGACATCTGGACACAAGCTGTATGTGTAGTAGTGGTTCACAAGACTGCTCAGCCTCCAGCCGGTCATGCAGAACCTACTACCCGGGATTAAACACCTGACCGTGATGCACGACTCCCCACATGAATTATCGAGAAAATATACTTTACACATTCACATAGTGGCAGTTGGATATAGGGTGATTAAGGTGCTGATGTAAGCAGGGTACCTCCTGTCTCACTTGTGAGGGACAGTCCCTGTTTGGGTAGGTGTGTCCTGACCAAGAATGATACAATGGCAACTGTCCTGTGATTGTAGGAAATAACTATGTACCATATTTCATGTAACAGTTGCCTAAAACAGTTATTTCTGTATGTAAAATATGTAAATCTTACAAGAAACAGAATAAGCAACTAAACTGCTATAAGAATAAGCTCTCATCTAGGAAAATAATTAAAGTTCTAAACCCTGTACTGACCGTGGGTATGTGTTGGCCTGAAAAATCTGGTGTGTCCCGAATATATCCCATCCTGGACATATGAAAATGTGGCAACCCTACCAATGGTCAGAGCATTCGCACAATAACTGGCCTGCCTCTTAATCCCTCCTAAAACCAGTGACTTTTGGAGGAAAGGTGTTAAATGACACTTGAATGAATAATGACAAAAATTAAGAGTAATAGATGCTTTTAACTTCAGAAAATAAGTATTAATACATATGCTCTGAATCTGTCAACACATTTCAAGTTAATAGTACTAATATTGTAAAAGTGTCCCTGATTGTTCCTGATTTGTCCTTGCCTTGTGCCTGACACTGTTGAAATTAGTCCCTGAGTGGTTGAGAGGTCCGTACACATATGTACACCAACCAACTGTCACATTTGTTGCCAGTACTGTTGAATACCTGTAGTGAAGTCATATATCCTAACTGCCATCGGAATGTGCCACAGATGGTGTAGTGGTTAAACCGGTGACTAATGTGTGTCTGTTTCTGGGTCCAAGCCATGTAAGGGCCACTAATTTTATATGATGGCCAGAATAATATCCTATGGATATAGGGAGGTAAAGGCAGCGGGGATGCACGGTGGACATTCAACTGTATGGGAAATGTAAATAGGTCTGTAGGTGTATATGTATGTACAGACAGACAGATATATATATATATATATATATATATATATATATATATATATATATATATATATATACATATATATGAATGAATGAACATGGTCACAATAAAACATTCATAACGAATGTGAAGGAAAACACCAGTGGAACCCTCCCCCAATAAAACCCAATATGCATGTGTAAGTGCATATGGCCAGGAAATGTAAAAAAATATATGTTACTATAGATATACACATGTATATAACTAGGTTACGTTACAGCAATTACAGGTAACATATGTTCAGACCAGGCATATGTTAGTGGGAGGTCCAATAAACAAACGTTTACCTCCCACACCTCCCCAGCTAGGCTGGTGAGACATACAGACACGCAATAAAGGTACCACTGCTTTCCAGACCACCGGCAGGAAAGTACCAGTGGGAGAGATCTGCAAGGTCTACACTTTAAACATGGATCACGGGGTCCCTTGCGGGACACCAAAAATTCGCCATGCAGGCAAACCTGTGATGATTGACGCAACCAGGATGTAGCTGTACACGGAACAGTAGGTTGTGCAAGTCTGATAACACATGGGCTGACAAAACGTATGATATGTGTCCCGAGACGGGGAGAGTGGGCAGTGTGTAGGAGTGTTTTCATACCCCAGTTGTGCTCACAGTAAGGATGAGTGATGAGTGCTGTAGAGGGGTGTCAGGTAGTGGAATCATGGGTATGGAATAATGGGCCTAAGTGTGCAGGTGTTGGTTAGTAGAGATGTATTAGGCCCGCACTGTGGAAGTAATTAATATTCCTATGTGGGCACAGCAGACGCTCATACCTCCCAAACCTGAAGAGCATATCTACTGGATAGTCCATAAACCATTGGGGGAACACACAGGGAATATATCAGTGCCTTGTACCCGACTATCATGGATGTTCGTGATTACGAATCAGAATCTAACACAGTCCTAACTAAACCCTTCCAGAACTAACTAATGATATTAGGTCGACAGGTGGCAGAATACTATGTTATTGTAGATATACACATGTATATACCTAGGTTATGGTACAGCAATTAGGGGTAACATATGTTCAGACCGGGCATATGTTAGTGGGAGGTCCAATCAACTAACGTCTACCTCCCACACCACCCCAGCTAGGGCGGTGAGACATACAGAGACGCAATAAAGGTAAATACACCTCTGCTTTCCAGACCACCGGTTGGAAACTACCAGTGGGAGAGATCTGCAAGGTCTACACTTTAAACATGTATCACTGGGTCCCTTGTGGGACACCAGAAATTTCACTAATAGGCAACCCAATAATGATTGATGCGACCAGGATGTAGCCGTACACGGAACAGTAGGTTGTGCAAGTCTGATAACACATGGTTTGACAAAACGTACGACATGTGTCCCGAGACAGGGAGAGTGTGCAGTGTGTTGTGTTCATACCCCAGCTGCACTCACAGTAAGTATAAGTCATGAGTGCTGCAGAGGGGTGTCAGGTAGGGGAATCATGGGTATTCAATAATGGGCCTAATTGTGCAGGTGTTGGTTGGCAGTGATGTATTAGGCCCGCCCTCTGGAAGTAATTAATATTCCTATGTGGGCATAGCAGACGCCCATACCTCAAAAACCTGAAGAGCACATCTACTGGATAGTCTGTAAATTATTGGGGGAACACATAGGGACTATATCAGTGCCCTGTACCCGATTATCATGGACGTCCGTGATTACGAATCAGAATCTAACACAGTCCTAACTAAACCCCTCCAGAACTAGTGATATTAGGTGGACAGGTGGCAAAATACACGTAATGACTAATGACAACATGTATGAGTCATGAACAGGATGTACCTCGACAAATGTGACTGTCATTGTGTCAGGTTAATAGAATCAATCATCTAAATGTGTCCCTGATGGTGTTATGCAGTGTCCTTGATACAGTGTTCATTCTCCCCCATTTGTATGTGAGGTCTGCTAGTGATGGAAAGCGCATATTCCGCCGACTACCTTAGATAGATGATAGCATAATAGGTTGGGGTTACCACCTGTTCGCCTTTGTGAGGGACACTCCCCTCTGAGCAGTTGTGTCCTGCAAAATGAATGTTATTATGGCACATGGCCTGTGAATTCGGGCAAAGAATCCATATATTGTCTGTAGTAGTTGCATTAAACGATTATGTTGTATCTGAAACACCTAGATGTTATAGGAAACAGTATTAGCAACTATAATGCTACAAGAATAACCTTTACTTATGCAAACCTGTGAAGTAGTCAATTTTCTACTGGCTGTGGGTATGTGTTGCCTTGCCAAATCTGACATCTCTACATATAGGTCCTATAAGGCTGCCACCTTTCCAAATGTCCAAAGTGGGACCTGCTCTGTAGAAACATCAGACGTTCCAGGTCAGAACATACCTACAGCCGTGCATAGTACAGAAATATATGCATTAGCACAAATCAAAACTTAGTCTAGCAGCAGTCAAGTTGATTATGCTACTTCACATAACATATAGAAGTTTTATTTATACAATAACTGTTACATGCAACTATTAGAGAAATGTAGAATTCAATATTGTCCTTTAATCAGGACATTTGCTATGCCTAGATTATTCTTGCATAACACGTACGCCTAAGGAGGGACTGTCCCATGCAAAGTGGGACAAGTGTTAATCCTAAAGCCTCACTTCGGCCAATTTAAAAGGTGGAAATCCTACAATAGGTATGTGGTAGCAAAACCCGGCAGATGGATGTGGTTCCCAAAACACATTTAGTTGTCTGCATTGCAGACTATCGGTTCCCATGTATCAGCCAGATGGGAGCATATTGCATGAGGAACAGGCATATAATATGATTAACTCACTGGACAGGCTGCCGATTCCGTACAGTCGAACGCCATGCCTTCGCCTAATGGTCAGCCATACCCGATACTGTAATCATGTAGTCTGATGTAATAGGCATCACAAGGGATCACGCCCACCCAGCATGAGTGACAAATGCAAGCACCAATGTCGGTGCATGTGTAAGTGAGGGAGCGAGTGGATGTAAGTGTGTTTGGCTACCAGTATGCAAGTGTTGCACTGTTAAAGAAATGTGGAGTCTAAACAAGTATAAGAAGCTGTAACCAGAGGTCAGCAGTGCTTAACACCATGCAAACCCATGCACAACCGCTCCCAACTGCTGCAATGTGCCTTACTCACTCCGTATCCAATGGCCTTATTCTGGCCGCAAACAAAGAACCATCCTTTGCAAGTGTTGGTAGCAACACCCTGCACACACAGCTAATCTGAATTACCAATACACCATGGCAAATATACAGACAATAGACAGTACCACACACATACCATACAGCACAGTCATCCAACAGTATAGCAATGTACTGGCAGATATGTCAGGACCACTGGAGTTTGCAGAACTGGCCATCTTGTATTTAAGTGTGTGAGCATGCCCAGTATGACCGTCACGCATGTTGTCGACTGACATTACCATCATACCTTCATGTGTTTGAGCATGCCCAGTATGGTCAACTGGATCGCATGTGTTACATGTCCAGGTAGTCAGTACTGTGGTGCCAACCCCTGCATTGTACACTGACAGGTGGCATGCTGTGTCTGCAGGGTATCCATCGGTCATGTAGCATTGACTGATGCTACATTTCTGCACAGAGTGGGGGGAAATCCAACTGTATCCACATTCCTACACAGCACTGGGGGGGGCGCACATGACTGTTACATGTGTACGTTGGAAGGGGGGCACAGCTGACAGTTGTACACTTTTGCTACTACTATACTGGTATGTCAGGAACTCCATTTCAGTATGTGGACCTACCTAATGTGCTGGCTAGAGGCATACCAGTGTACTCTAGATCCTAGCTTTAATTACCAACATATTTGTCCTAGCCTTCACAACCTACATCCAACTGCCTGGCCTGCTGTAGTCTGTCTGTGTGTGTCTGTGGGGGGGGGTCATCCATTGGGCATATTCAGAGGCCATTGTACAGCATTTGTCTGTGTTGGTCTACACCTGTCCAGCTGGTTGAGACTTGTGTGGGCTGTATGGACACACATGATGTCCAGCCCATAACCTGCAGTGGGTTAGGGCACCCTGTGTACTACTGGCTACTGTTGTGACCCCGGTATGTGCTACAGATGTCATGGTGCCACTATGGATGTGTACTGTCCACTGCCCTAACATTCGGCCATCAAATTCCATTGCATGCTCACATCCATACCATAGCTACAGGTAAAAACACATTCTAATACAACTGCCAATTGGTAGGTTGATTGACTTACCTTGAAGGTGTGCCAGACCTGAGGATGGTGCTGGAAGGCTGCCTATGTTGGATGCACACAGTGCACTTCCTATACATGGCTGAGCACAGGTAGTGTCATGTTTGGCATCCCTTTTACTGTCTGTGCAAGTCAGAGAGGGTGACATTCCCTGGGTACCTACTGTGTCAGTGCATAAGCTATGCATTGCCTCTTTGCTAAGGCCAGATCATACTGGGCATGCCTCTTTCTGCCTACTGGGTCCGGCTCAGGTAGTTCCTCCTCCGTGTCACTCTGTGCCTGTACAGGTCTTGGCATTGGTGGGGGGCGGTGTGGCCCTGCCCCATGCTGTTCCTTATGCAACTGTTTCCGCAGGATCATATTGTGTAGCATAGCACATACCATAACAATTTGGGTGCATGTAGCTGGTGAATACTGCAAGGCTCCACCGGATGTGTCCAGACACCAGAACCATTACCTGAGCATCCCAAACACACGCTCAATTATATGTCTTGCCTGTGCGTGTGCCTCATTATGGCGTAGTTGTTCAGGTGTGTGTGCATTTGTGATGGGTGTCATCAGCCACAGCTCCAGTAGGTACTCAACATCCCCCACTAGGTGACCGTAGGGGATGTCCATATTGGCAAAGGTGTGGTACAGCTGCGTCAGATGCCATATATCAAAATCGTCATAGCTTCCAGGGCAGCCAGTACACACATTCAGTATAATGCCCTGTGCATCGCATACAACCTGGCAGTTGATGGAGGGGATGCCCCTGCGGTTAATGTAGGCCCTACCCTGCTCACTGGGTGGTGCTTTGATGCATATGTGCATGCAGGCTATAGCACTCACTACCCCAGGGTAGTCTGCCATTTGGTGGAAAAGATGCATATTGCTGGTCAACACCTCACGTGTGTTGAGGAAATGTACGTGCCCACTGGCATTTGGTGACATGGCATCCAGGAACTGGTGGAATACTCTGGATGCAGATGCCTGTGAGATCCCCTTGATATCCCCAGTTGTGCTTTGGGAGATACCTGCGGCTAGTATACCTAGGCCTACACATACCTTGGTATCCACTGGGATGGGTTTCCCTTGGCCTGTTCGATGTGTCAGGTATGGCCGGCACAGCTCAACAATCTGCTGTAGGAGGTCTCTGTCCACCCCATAGCGCTCCACTATCTCCGGCTCATGTAGCCCCTGGTAGGTTACCCTGGGTCTATACAGTCTTCTCTGTCTCCTCACTGAGGGTTGTTCAGCAGCATTCACATCCTCACCACCCTCAGCCTCCTGCACATGTTGGTCTATGTTGCCTGCTGCAGCCCTTCTCATTTCATTGGATTGTTTTGTAAAATTTCCCCGCATGCATACACCGGTGGTGTAGAGTGTGGAAGAAACCCATGTGTATGGTGCTTGCTCACTTTATCGTAGTGTTCTGGGCCGGGATGGGCCTGTAATCTGCTGATTGTGCTAATTATCACCTGTTTGTGCAGCTTGTTCACCTTGACTACTCTCCTACTGCTGTTATCCCTCCCAATTGCACTAGGCAGGTATAGACACACCCCTAGCTTAGGTGTGCTAAGGCTGGAACAGTCCCGAGACACAGGGCTCCAATGTACGTACAGTATGCTTGACACCCCCCCATGCTTTCACCTATATTCGAGTCCTGCACCCGGCTATCTATACACATACACTTTTGGGATCTGCATCACACCCTGGGGATAAAAGGGATTCACTATTTTCCACCTCATTTGCATAATATTGCCTTCTAATGTATAGTTACATGACCCATACTGAGCCTCCAAAATAATAACCACTGCTTACTGTCGTGCAGATCCACACACAACTGGTTAAAAGCACCTTACTATCACCGGATTCAATGTCCCTTGTTCTTCCCAGCAACAAAATAACCAGTCTTTACACGCCTTGAACCCACGATCCTGCACACCACAGACAATGTGCTTTACCACTAAGCCATGGCAGATATACATACATCTGAGGTGATCATGTACAGATCATCCTGCACAGGCATTCAACAGTATAGAACATGTATTCCATCATGTAGATTTATGTGTGCTAATGTCCACACACACACACACACACACACACACACACACATATATATATATATATATATATATATATATATATATATATATATATATATATATATATATACATTTATACACACACACACACACACACACACACACACACACACACACACACACACACACACACACATATACATTTACACATACATACGTAGATATAGAATATATATCACAACAGCGGACCACATGACACCATAGCATTAGACAAGAATGAAAAGGAAACCACATGCACCTCCTGCATTATGTACTGGTGTCACTATCAGGGCAAGTGTGTTTCGTTGTGTCACACGGGTCAGACTGTATTAAGGGTAAGATTAGGGCTGCTGACATTTACTCACCAGACCTATTGGTGAATACATGTGTATATCTTGCCAACCCAGTCTCTTCGGCGATTGTGACATTTATAGACACTATATAGGAAAACACCAAAACACGCTCGACACATCCTGGAGCTAGCCACTCACAGATACCAACACATAGGAAATGACTGCCAAACACACACACCTGTCATGCCTTGCAATAGAACACCTACCTGTCTATTCTATCACACTACATTATTACGCAGTTACAAAATGTGCTACTGAGATTACTCGGACACAGCACTCCCAGAGGCATACTTCTAGATTGGTGACATCATCAGCAATGGAAAAGACACCGATAGGGATTGTATGGAGTGTGAGCAGTCTAAAAGCATTATTCAGTCCAGAGGCAGATGTAAACACAGACACACACACACACACACACACACACACACACACACACACACACACACACACACACACACACACTTGGCATAGCTGGGATTAGAACACAGGTCTAACTACCTTATCACACTACAGCATTAAGCAGTTACAGAATGCACTACCAAAATTACTGGGACACAGCACTCCCAGAGACATACTTCTAGATGGGTGACATCATCAGCAATGGAAAAGATGCCGATAGGGATTGTATGGAGTGTGAGCAGTCTAAAAGCATCATTCTCTTCCCAGGCAGACAGAAATACATACACACAATTGGCATGGCTTTGATTAAAACACAGACCTAACTACCTTATCACACTACAGCATTGCACAGTTACAGAACCCGCTACCGAGATTACTTGGACACAGCACTCCCAAAAGCATACTTCCAGGTGGTTAACATCATCAGCAATGGAAAAGACACTGATAGGGATTGTATGGAGTGTGAGCAGTCTAAAAGCATTATTCTATCCCCAGGCAGATGGAAACACACACACACACACACACACACACACACACACACACACACACACACACACACACACACACACATACATTTACACATACATACGTAGATATAGAATATATATCACAACAGCGGACCACATGACACCATAGCATTAGACAAGAATGAAAAGGAAACCACATGCACCTCCTGCATTATGTACTGGTGTCACTATCAGGGCAAGTGTGTTTCGTTGTGTCACACGGGTCAGACTGTATTAAGGGTAAGATTAGGGCTGCTGACATTTACTCACCAGACCTATTGGTGAATACATGTGTATATCTTGCCAACCCAGTCTCTTCGGCGATTGTGACATTTATAGACACTATATAGGAAAACACCAAAACATTTCGACACATCCTGGAGCTAGCCACTCACAGATACCAACACATAGGAAATGACTGCCAAACACACACACCTGTCATGCCTTGCAATAGAACACCTACCTGTCTATTCTATCACACTACATTATTACGCAGTTACAAAATGTGCTACTGAGATTACTCGGACACAGCACTCCCAGAGGCATACTTCTAGATTGGTGACATCATCAGCAATGGAAAAGACACCGATAGGGATTGTATGGAGTGTGAGCAGTCTAAAAGCATTATTCAGTCCAGAGGCAGATGTAAACACAGACACACACACACACACACACACACACACACACACACACACACTTGGCATAGCTGGGATTAGAACACAGGTCTAACTACCTTATCACACTACAGCATTAAGCAGTTACAGAATGCACTACCAAAATTACTGGGACACAGCACTCCCAGAGACATACTTCTAGATGGGTGACATCATCAGCAATGGAAAAGATGCCGATAGGGATTGTATGGAGTGTGAGCAGTCTAAAAGCATCATTCTCTTCCCAGGCAGACAGAAATACATACACACAATTGGCATGGCTTTGATTAGAACACAGACCTAACTACCTTATCACACTACAGCATTGCACAGTTACAGAGCCCGCTACCGAGATTGCTTGGACACAGCACTCCCAAAAGCATACTTCCAGGTGGTTAACATCATCAGCAATGGAAAAGACACTGATAGGGATTGTATGGAGTGTGAGCAGTCTAAAAGCATTATTCTATCCCCAGGCAGATGGAAACACACACACACACACACACACACACACACACACACACACACACACACACACACACACACACACACACACACACAAACTGGCATGGCTGGGATTAAAACACAGACCTAACTACCTTATCACACTACAGCATTACGCAGTTACAATATGCGCTACTGAGATTACTGGGATACAGCACTCCCAGAGGCATACTTCTAGGTGGGTGATACCATCAGCAATGGAAAAGACGCTGATAGAGATTGTATGGAGTGTGAGCAGTCTAAAAGCATTATTCTGTCCCCAGGCAGACAAAACACACACACACAAAATTGGCATGGCTGGGATTAGAACACAGACCTAACTACCTTATCACACTACAGCATTACGCAGTTACAGAATGTGCTACTGAGATTACTGGGACACAGCACTCCCAGAGGCATACTTCTAGATGGGTGACATCATCAACAATGAAAAGATGCCGATAGGGATTGTATGGAGTGTGAGCAGTCTAAAAGCATATTACTGTCCCCAGGCAGACGGAGACAAACACACGCCAGTGTTGTGATCAGGAAAACAGCCTATCTACGGACCACTATTACAATAGTACATAGATACGAGACATGCCATAGACACTATACCTTTCAAGACTGTCAATATGACCTTCTAGAAATGCAGACATTGACATGGATGCTGGCAGTTACGATGTACATACCTGTGAATCAGTGTGTACATACCTGTGAATCAGTGTGTTCAATGAAGGAATCCATCCTGAAGTTGGGTATGGCCATCTGTTGCCTGGACGACCACTATTGCTATACAGGGTTACAATGGCCATGCCCATACACATAGAAGCCCATAACCGACACAAGGTGTCACTGGGCATGCTCACACACTTAGTAGCACATGTCCGTTTGGAATGCATTATGTGTCAATCTACCCAACGTCATACTGGGCATGCTCACACACTTAGTAGCAAAGGGCTGTTTTGTATGCACTCTGATTCTAAACACGGAATGGCACAGTGTGTCGATAGTTGTCATTGTTAGCATGAACGCTGCACTACATATATCTGACACCGGTCTTCTGCACAACGTCTGCTGCTGTCCGTCACCTTAGATGTACCAATCTAAACCTGGCACACTAATACCACCCGTGGTGATGTCCTGCCAGGAGTGGCTACTTTGCCCATATAGTGCCATTCATAGATGAATGTCCTGAGACCAGGTTAACACCCTGACACCTAGAGGACAACCGCATTGTATGTGTATGCTAAACAGTGCTAGATGTGTAGCATTCGTAATCACAGCTGCCAATGTAGATCCAACAATGGGGAATACTGACATCTGTGCAGTGAGGAACACCTGGCTGAAGGCTCAGTTGTGCACAAAAGCACTACCACCGTATACCTTGGATACAGACATGTGGGCTATAACACCGTTATGGACCACTGCAGGTGGTGGTGTCCCCAGGTACATAAAGGCCACTCACATATACTGACCAGTACACCCTCAAAAGCCATCACAGATGTGTCAGGTGCAGATCACAGTGTCAAAAGCTGCATTCTAGGATGTAGCCCTCAGACATCACTATGTCCTTGGACCAGCAGCACACATCCATACATGTGGTAGGACATATATTAGTACAACACCATGTGACCCATGACCAGTGGACTGTACCTAGCTCTATAGCAACTGTGCAGACTACCCATGTACTGACACAGTTGCATCATGTGTTATGCAATGCAATGATACCACTGTTCATAACCAGGTCGGCTGTACACATAACATGGGCCTTGGGTCATATACAGCTGCAACAGATGATTGTTGCTGTACACAAGTAAACAACCTCATGTTTGGATATGACATACATGTACCTGCCATGGATATGTACATGCCCCACATACACACAACACATATGTACATAGCATAGCTGTTGCTGTCCTTCATGCAGATAGGGGGCTACAGCAATTACACACATGCACATGGAAGGTAGGTCCATGGCTGTTGAATGCTAACAGTACATAAGGTGTGATAGCAATGTTGACTGAGTTAACTTTCCCTCTGTACTGGTTATCCATGACAACTATCATATCATGCAACAGTCCATGTGTTATGTATGTCATCAAATCTGTCCACCAATTACAATGCCTACCAACATGGCTAAATGACCGGAATGTAGGACCTACACACATGTAAATGTAGTGGTGTGCGTTCAGCTACCATGCATGTGCAGTAGCTGATGTTTGCAGGTGATCTGTGTCTTACTACAACATGCAGTTGCAATGCAGCCCCATCATTGCCAACTGTATATGGTGAAATACTGACAGTACAGTAAGATGTACATCAGGTATGGACGGATGTGTGGACATAAAGTGGTAGACCATATTTGCAGATGGATATTTGCTGAAGACAGCTCACAGGTGTGTCACAAGCTGTCCTACCATAACATGTGCAAACACTAAGCTATGTTTCTGTTAATTGAAAGGGAAGATATACAACCTACACAGCGGTCAGGGTTTCACTGACTGCAAATCATATGACACAAATAACACTTAAGACCTCCCGTGTGCATATATCAGCACAATTGCCAAAGGTAGCATCGGTACACATTGTAATGCGGGCAATTCTGATGCATGTCTGTCATACATATCATAAGATAGCAGGTGTTTGATTCACAGTACTGCCATGTGTGTTTGCTTGTGTGTCCATATATGCCACGTATGGTGGGGAATATATCCCACTTGTTACATACCCTTGTACACTGTTGTAGAGATCTGTACATACTGCAGTGTAGAAAGCAAGACATAGGCAGGGGTGGGGTGTGTATCACACACATGTGAGCTATCTGTATGTGCATGACATAGGTGCATTCAGTTGTGGACTCCACAGTGTGTGTGTGTATGTATGTATGGCTGTTTGGTCCATGGAGTGAGGATGTATGTTACCATAGTGAACAGATAGGACCCCTAACCCCTCCAGGTGATGCAATCTACTACCCTGTTGATGCCGTCGATCTTAGGCATTACTGACTACCTGTATATGTTCATTCTCTGTGTCGCATCATGTGGGTGCACAGTACTCTAGTGGTGATTAACACATAGGCAGGGGTCCTCACCTTAACATTATCAAGTGTGTGTGTGTGTGTGTGTGTTACAGTGTCATTGACCCCATGAGTGTGGGCATGTTACTGTGTCTGAATACATGTGTGCCAATACGTGTGTGTGTGTGTGTGTGTGTGTGTGTGTGTGTGTGTGTGTGTGTGTGTGTGTGTGTGTGTGCGTGTGTGTGTGCGTGTGTTTAGTTGTGTGTTCTCATCCTGTAATGTGAATGTGTATTACTGCTACACAGTGAGGCCTTAAGCTATCAACTGGCCTCTACCCTTGTCATCAGCTAGGCCAATATATAAACTCCCTGGCCCATGTAACTGTACCTGTGATGTCACCCGGTATGGATGTCACGTCTCTATCCACTGTAGCTTAGTACACAGCTCACATGCTCCTGGATCAGTAGATGTGCAGACATCTTTGGAATGTCAGCCTTTATAACAGTAAGGTTGAAGCTACATATAGCATGCTGGTATTGCCATACATGCCTGTGAGTAGTCCACATTTACACATGGGAAACTTCAAACACTGATACTCAATGGCACATGACATTAGACCTGAAAGAGGGAAGCAGGACATCATTACCAACATGCTGTTACTGTTGTTACCAAGACATATACTGTGAACAGAAAACAATGCATTCTAAACCTGTACTACATGGTATGTTTGTCATGTGTCAACAGTACACAACAATTGTAATCTACACTTATCTCCCTATTCTGTTCACCCTGTGCATCAGACCATATGAGCATATCCCTGCACTGATGGTGTGGATGACAGGGATGCAGCACAGGCATCATCATATGCACAGGGTGATAATGTTTGCCAGGGGCCTAGGCTGCACCAGTGGATGACATCATGTGTGTGGGTTAGGGCCTGTGATCTAATTAGCCATGTGTGCTTGTTATGCATGTGAGTGTTGTGGTGCCCTACAGATGTTTCTGTTGTGTGCATGTATGTGTGCACACAGTTATGCCATGTGTCTGGCCTACACAGGGGTATTATTGACAGCTCCAGACTGTACAGACCAGGATTTACAGCTCAAGGTGTCCAGCCATGGCCACGTGACTTGTGCCTGCCAGGGGTTGCACGGGCACTACCAGGCAGAGGTGCAGATTGGGTACTGTCCGATGACACATGTCCACTGGAACTGTGTCCCCGTTGGGACCATCCAGGGCCACGTCTATGTCGCCTGCTGTGTCCTGGTGTGGACAGCGCAGCACCAGCTGCACTGCTGCTGCTACCTCTACTATGGGAGTGGGCATGTAAGGTAGCCCATTCACGTAGACCTGCACCAGGTGATGTAGCTGGCCTACATCCACATGCCCTACGCCTCACTCCTTTCAGATGTTCCAGCACAGACAGCTCACACTCGCGGATTGTCATGCCACTGTCAAGGATTCCAACCATGTCACCCAATTGTCTGTCCAAAACATCAGCAATCTGCTGTTGAGCATTTGCCAATGCCTGGATGTTGTCGCTTAAAGAATCAATAGCAGCCCTCTGAAGCCTCTGCCCTTCTCTGTTCTGCCATTCAGCACGTGCCTGTGCCACCATTACAGTCTGAAACATGCATCTGGTGACACCAGCTACTGTGCTCTGTCCTGCAGAGGCATGTTGGCCAGAGGTCCTCCTATGAGCAGCACTGGCCACA
This sequence comes from Protopterus annectens, assembly GCF_019279795.1. Taxonomy (NCBI): domain Eukaryota; kingdom Metazoa; phylum Chordata; order Ceratodontiformes; family Protopteridae; genus Protopterus; species Protopterus annectens. The sequence continues at coordinate 1,934,957,538 of NC_056733.1, forward strand.
TGCCTGTGTGGCACATCTCCAGTCATTTGACTGACAACATGGTGTAAATACACACCTTCCGTAGCCACCACACATTCCTGTTCCAAGCTACCACATGCTAACTGTCCTTCCTCTATGGCCACTTGTGATGGGGTATGTGTTGACATGAGATCTGTGTTTAGGGATGAGGGGGATATTGGTGCAATGGCAGCCAATGGCACAGATTCAGCCCCTGACAACCCTGCCTGTAGCTCAATCATATGTTCATCATCACTGCTAGAGTCTGTGGGGACACTAACTTCAGATGTACCGCAGGAGGGTAACGCACCTACATCACCTGTGAAGACAAACAAAGACTCTACATTACAATACAGATACACACACACACACACACACACACACACACACACACACACACACACACACACACACACACACACCATGCATGTGATTTGACAGAAGGCATGCAACATGCATATTATACAGCAGACGGCATGCAGCTCAGACAATAATAGTGGTAGTTATCATACATCCCTGGGTTGCACACAACAGCAAGCATGTGTCATAGCAGAAGCCATGCATTTTATACAATCATGGTAGTAAGCATGCATCCCTGTGTTACACCATGTGGACCAGCAGAGGTTAACAGTACACATGGCTGATGTAAGGCATATGACTTTGACATTAACATGTAGTATGGCATGCAATCTGCTGACATGTGCATTGACATGCATATATGTTTGACACAATGGTGTCCTGCCACATGTACAGTGGTGTAATGGTGTCACATTGCAGAGTTGTCTGTATGCCCTATAGATAAAATGCACTTTTAGCAGATGTGCATGACCATTGAAGGGTATTATGAGGCATCTATAATGCTATACTTTGTGAAGTATAGACACAGTGCCATTGCATGGAATCATGAGGCATCTCTATTGCTATACAGTGTGGATTACACACACAGTGCATAGCCATGACTGTGTTCATACACAATACATATATACTGTGGATTGTGACCCACATCGCTGAGGTGTATACACACTAAACCATAATGTGTAATGTGTGATGCAGATCACCGAACATATGGATGACAACCCTCCACATCTGCAAACATATTTTAGCTGCCTGGCAACCATGTCCACACATGGCAGACTTGTCAATACACCATGTCCCACATGGCATATGTGTACCACACACACGAGGTGCACGGCTGCCAGTGATGTCCAACTGCAGCAAGGGAAATGTACTGTATCTGTGGCCTGATGTAGTTGTCTGTGTATGCATGTGGATGCTGTACAGGTGACTACTGTCATGCTGTGACACAGTCATGATGTTCAACACATCTTATGTGGTCAAATTAAGTGACGCCTCCACAAGCTGTGCACAGGCTTGTAGTATGTCTAGTGTTCCACATCTGCTGTATAACCATTCATCAAAGGCTATAGTTGGACCATGTATAGCCAATGTACAACAGGGTGTGCACACAAACACATCTCATCTACTGTGTGTTGCTACATGTCTCTGGCCGTCCTCCATGGCCATGTGTGAACATGTGTTGGCCAAACGGTTGTGATAGCCATCTATCTCACATGTCTGTGTTTCCCATATGACATACACCCATAGATGTCAGATACTCCACTGTCCACGGTGTTATGCAGACAAAAGGTTGTATGTCTGGTATGTGGGGTATGTTTTATGGGATAGTGAGACAATGTTGCAGCCAGACCACTACCTGTCATGGACATGTCAGATGGCACATTACAATGTGTGCATTCATTGCAGCAGCATATTCCACAATGGTGAATCCTGTGGGCTGCCCATACTCCAGCTCACTGTGTAGCACTGTTTGTGTACCCCACATGTGTATTTCTGATGTATAGTACATGTTCCTACATTGAACAACACCTCCACCGTTGTATGCACAGCTGTCCACACATCTAGCAATGACAGTTTATGTGGTTTCATGTCAGTGTTTCACTTAGTTTGTTAGTATTGCACATGGGTAGCCAGTGTGATGGATTAAAGATGCAACCTGTATATTGTGACCGGACCATACATTATGTGTACATGTGTTAACTGGCCACATGGCAAATTGATCTGTGCATTAACATGCCTGATACTTACAACTGTCTCACTTGCAACAGCCTGCTGCCTCTGTGGAAAGCCAGAGGTACCTATATAGGGGTGACACAGCAGTATGATCATTATTCACGACTGTATGACAGCTACAGGGTGCAATGTGCATGTTAACACATTTGCCAGTACAATAGGATATACTATGGAGTATGCACATGTGCGCATACACAGAGTAGCATACTATAGTATGCGGCATGTTTGTATACATGCCTTGCATATGATGTTACATTACATATTGTACAGTGACACATGCAACTATATGGGATATAGTAGTTATATGTGCAGTAGTGACTTACCAGCCAACTCCAGGCTCAGCGGTTGAGAGTCACCCACCTCGACGATGGCAGCTAGGGTTTGTGGATGCTGTTCTGATTGTGTCCCCAGGTTGGCCAGTAGCTCCTCGGTACATGTGAGTGGGGGCTGGGTTGGTGGCCCAGCACCTATTGCACCTTGTTCCCTGGCGATTGCATTCGCACACTGTTTTGCACGTCTGATCAGGTCCATGCAATGTCTGCACACCTGCTGGTATGTGCGGTTATTGCCACCCACATCATTAACCCTCCTGCGAAGTTCCTGCCACAGGTCATCACACTGCTATGCATGCTGTGGCACATGGCTAAACAAGACATCATAGTTGTCTTGGAGGTAAGGTATAAGGGCCTCATCCTCCAAGCAGGTATAGGCTGGGAGTCTTGCTCGAGGCATATCTGGAAGACATAATGATGGAGACAGGTCACAGTATCTCAGAGATGCACAGAGATACAGCTGCACATACATGTGTATCACATTTAGTACATATGAACAGTTGTCTTTGCAAATCTTCATGACACTGACACCACTGACATGTTTGTGTCACACACATGTGACGCCCAGTGGGGATTGGATATTATCACCATATATGTGTGTCACCTGATTACATTGCTTATACTCCATGTGGATGCTGTCTTGATGTGGGCATGTCTGTTTGCCAGTACTGGTGTTCTTACCTATCAGCACATGCCTGGATGCGTCCACATTAATGCTGTCAACCTTGATGCTGTGTATATGTCGTATATCAACACATACATCGCCTTAACGGACATGACCTGTGACAATGCAGACATGCACACGGAAGCCTTTACATGCATATATTTTGCCACATACATCTACACGGCACTGCACAGCAGTTCAGCATCCTGCCATGTATCACCTGTGTTGCACATGTGATACACATGGGACAATGGCTAGCCGGATGGTATTTGCAGGGATGGTCATCAACTATAGCATGTAAGGCCAAGGTCATGTAGTAGTCTGTATGCCCTGGGCCATGTATGAGCATAGGATGTAAGGTTTTCTAGCTGTAGCCGACAGCCATGTTTCCGGTGCCAGGTGAAGCAGTGCCACATAACTGATCCAGACGGTTAATGATACATCTACCAAGCGGTCATCACACCATGTCTGACAGAGGTGAAATGTGCAGCTTTGCTGGACAGGGTTGCATAGTTTGGGATGAATATGTAATGTGTATGGCACAAGGATCTGTCCAGCATGTGGTGATCCTTGTACTAGGAAGGTGGATGTACATGATGTATGTATTTCAGATCAGGATATGTATGTGTAGCATGTCCAACATCATAGTGTTGGACATGTCTTTATGCAGGGTAGGCATAATGCTACATAGTGGAGATGAGGATTGTGAAGGCTAGTGTCGCCCATCCAAACATGGGCAATACCCCTTAAAGGTGATATGTGATCCGATATTGGTCACTTGAGTAATGAGTATGGCTGTACAATGATCTCCATGTTCATGGATGGCACCCTGTCATGACTAGGGTTGCCTCTTATGATTACCTAATAGGCTTGATGACATCATTAGCTCAGGGAGGTAAACTGCACAGCACCATCCCTTACACACAGTGTCCATTATGTTGACCACTGCCTAGGTGGTAGTTCATGGGTACAAGGTTATTAACCTAGCGGTGACAATGCAATATGCAGCTGTTAAATTGTGCACATATGTCACACACCTCACCCAAAAAGCCTATTCTGTGTGTTGTCCACAACACTGAGTCAGCTATTGCTTCTAGGTCATAGCCATTCACATACGTACATATGCAGATGCCTCCCATTTGTCTGTGTGGTATGGGCTACAATGAGGGGGAGTACAACAAATTAACCCTTCTTTACTGTAGCTGCCACTGGTGTGATATGCACATATTACTCAGACACCTTTTGTAGTGTTGGTTCTGTCTACAGTCTACTGGCAGAACACTCCTGTGACATACAAAGATACATCTAGTATATTGAGTGTAGGTGGAATACAGTATGGGTGATGATGTCGTATGACCTGTCACAGGTATGATATGCAGTGTGAAATCATCCGTACTGTCATCTACATCTGTACTGCTAACAACATATATGTTGATTAAGGTTCATGGACTTTCAGACCAGACTTAGCAGAGTAATAGTGCAGTGCCTCCCATTATGAGTGGTGTCTCCATTTTGTGGGTTGTGATAACTGTTGGTGTGCACCATTCAGTGTTTTCACAGACTGACATGAAGCTATGTTTTACATGATGTGTATGTGTAGAGCAAACTGTTTTGCCATATGTGTATGATACAACCAGGGATGTGCACAGGTCACATGCAGCCTGAGTGCACCTTGTACCATCATAGTTATGGTTACAGGGGCTCTGTAGTGTTCATGGATATGTGATTGTGTACCTGTTGGGGAAGCAGTGTGTTTATGTTATCCAACACCCTATCTGTATTGCTTATTCATGCTCAGCACTTGCTCAGAACATGTAAGCACTTCATGAGCTACTAATTACTATAGCACTCAATCCTCCTCATTACCTACAGGTAAACACTGTTTGTACTTACATTTCCTGCTTGCTTAGAGTAAAACAGCTCTTGTACACACTTTCCTCACTTATCTAGTGGGAAATAGTTAAATATTCAGGCATGTCCAAGTGTCAATTCCCAGTGTTATCGCCTGTCTATATGATGAATATGGGCATCATGAGGCAATATAGAAATTGTCTCATGTACACAGTCAATACTCCCCTCCTAACATATAACACTACAACCTGTGGGAAATGTACGTATCTAGCCATGCTGGAGGTAAAGCTCTCTCAAACCCAGACTGAACCTGACAAGCATGCGGGGATGTTAAACGTTTGCACCACACCACACTCATCAAATAGTCTCACTAGATCTCCATCACCAAAGGCCACACATAGTAAGACTGCAACATTTGCGGAGCCTCTCAATACTACTCTGTCTAGGCAACAGAGAACTCCAAAGCAGAAATGCAGGCAGGCCCCATCACCCAACACAACACCAATTACTTATAGCCCACAGACTCAGTGTGCCCATCAACCACAGCCAATAGGGCAATATAACATACCCAACACACTAGTCATAGGTGACTCTATAGGCGGTCACACTGATGTCCCACACATCAGGCTACACAAGGTGATAGTCACTTTCAGCTGGCTGTCAGGTAACAGGATCTGCAACATAACCTATGCACTCAGGTCACTCCTCAACAGGTACAATATGACTGTGTCATTCTCCATGTTAGTGTGAATGCCTTGAGATGTAACATCCTGGACTTCATGTACAGAGACATGGAATATCTCTCCGATCTTGTAGCCCAGGCAGGTATCACCCAAGCCCTAAGAAGCATTCGGCATTCGTCCAGACTGATAACGCAGTACAAGGACTAAATTATTTACTTCAACAGTTGGCTATGCTTCTGGTGTCATTCCAAGGGTATCCAGTATCTGTCTGCTTTGAATGACATGGTCAACAGAACATGTTGCTTTGGCACAGATGGCCTGCACCTGTTGGCCCTAGGATTACAGATAATGTCTAAGGCTCTTGCTGCTCCTATAGTTCCTGTTTTAGGCACGGTTCAAATAACATATTCACCGCCATAACAGGAACAGGCAAGCAAAACCTGAGGGTAATGCTACTCAATGCGTGACATCATCTCAAACACACTCACCCGAGGTACTCCTTGTAATGGACCACTTCAAAATCTCTGCAGTGACTGGGACCTGCTTCTAGGCTCCTGAGAGCACCCCTGCACTAACAAGCTATTACTCAGACCACACCTTTCAGTCATGTAACCAGGACCAGAACACCCATGGCGGAGGAGTGTCCATATTTCCCAAATATATACACACCTCCAAGCTGGCTGCTTAGCACAATGCATCAGAGGTAATCCAAGTGCAACTAACACTGGACATAACTGCTATACAAATTGTAGCTTGCTAAAGATTCCACACCATACCCCACGGTTAAAGTTCCTCACTTCTTGGTGCACTGGAAAGTAGGGTTCAAACAGAAACTACTGATGTGCGACTGACACTACCCCACCATTATCTGGGATACCTACTCATGTACCGACACATTAGGCCAACACTTTCTGGGATTCATAACCTCCAATCGGCTGGATCAACCTATCCACACCACCACCAGGGCCAAAAATATCGTAGACCTGGACATTACCAACATGTGTGACTGGTGTTCCACACCTGGGGTTATCTCCTCGTTGGTCAGATCCGAACGTATGCTAATCACCCTTGTTATCCACATCCCGGCACCACACCCTTTACAGAAAACATGTACAATATTTCTACAAAGCCAACTTTAGGCTTTTTATGACAGCAGTAGTAAACGTCATGACACCTGTGCAGATGGACAATGCCGTTACAAGCGCTGGATCATACACAACTGCACTTAATTAGCACTTAATGACTGCATAGATCATGCTATCCCAAACAGAGCCATGATGGTACCCACCAGAAAATGGACGCCACTCTGGTGGTCCACTGCCATGGACATAATGTTCAACAGAAGGAGAAGACTGTTGCAAAGTAGAGTACAATCCCATGAGTGGGGAAGCTCCGTTGTCAGCCTCAGTAGGAATCTGAGATCCCTTATCACATCCTCCAAAGCTAGCTATGTAAACATTACTGCAACTCATTCCAAGGACTACTACAAAGCATTCTAGGGGTATGTCACTACTCTCGATGGTGATACCCACATCTGCTCTGACATACAGCAGTTAGGCACGAACATTACAGAACCAACTGATATTGGCAACATCCTGGCAGATAGGTTCAGTGCTAACTTTACACCCCTCTCACACCCTAAAGGGCCCAAATCTATACAGGAACAATGCAGAGTCCCTGCAATCACAACTACACAGTTCAAAGCTGTACTCTCTAAAGCCAGGAACACAGGCTCCATGTGACCGTACAACATCCCAGGCTGTGGTTTCCATGAACGTCAGAACGAAATGGCTCCCCACTTGGGCACCAAATTCACTAATAGCCTTGCATCAGGCATTGTGGCCCCTGAATGGCACACAGCAACAGTTATCACACTCCACAAAGGTGGTGCCACAATGGACCAGGGGAACTATTGCCCTATACACCTGACTAGACTGTTCTGCAAGACTATGGAGCACATCATCATGGATCTCATTCACAGAGACATTGGTGGCCTCCAAATCTTTGATCCCACCCAGTTTGGATTTGTTAGGGCCAGACCATGCTTCCTAAACCTGGTGGAGTCCTTTGAGACAGTTACCAAGGCAGTAGATGAGGGTAAGGAGGTCCACACAGCCTACCTTGTCCTTTCAAAGGCTTTCAACACCATTCCCCATTCTGGTATTGTCAACATACACATCCACCTGCACATCAACCCCTACATCATGAGATGTTATGCAAAGTGGCTCACGGAGAGAACCCACACAGTGAGGGTAGCATACCCTAGTTCTTAATGTAAATCAGTTACAATTGGCATCCCTCAGTTCTCAGTCATAGGGCCCCTCAAGTTCGTTATAGGCTTCTCTGAGGTACAGGCTAGCACAGAAGGACTTACCCTGAATAGGTTTGCAGATGACTGCAAATAAGGGGCCATGATTGATTCACCAGCTCATACAGACACCCTCCATAAGGGTGTCACTGGGACGGATACCTGGTGTCAGTAACATGGCCTCAGGTTGCATGCCACAAGGTGCATAGACATCCCCTTTGGATTACACCAATCACCCATGGACTATCACATAGGTGGTAGTCCCCTACATAAATAAGACATAATAATGGATCTTAGAACCCAAGTAGATAGCATCCACTCCTTTGATAACCATATTGCCAAGGTGGTGTGGATATCCTTCTATGTGGCCACCCTAATCTCTAATGGGTTTGTAGCCAGAACAAAGGCAGCCATTGTACCTCTCTACTCATGACTTATGAAACAGATTAAAGGGTACAACACCCCATTTGGGATGTACCTTATGAGACAACAGCAACGGCTTTAAATACCACAACATTACCACACCAAGAGGATTACTGACCTCCAAAGTATGACGTATGCAGCCCAATTACAGAAACCCCAACTGTACTCATTTGCATACTGCATACTCAGAGGTGATCTCTGCTCTACATACAAGGCCCATGTCCAAAACAGTATTGATGGATATGCTCCACATAAGCAAAGCCAATGGGAGCCACATGCTCTGGGATATGTACCTAAACACTACGATGACTAGGACGTGCTGGAGGGATAAATTCCTGACCCGGACACTCACCATGCTTTGGAACATGATTCCTATGTACATCAGGCAGGGACCCTCACTAGCACTCTTCAAGAGATACCTCGATGGGTGGATGGGAGATAGACATGTACACCAGGGATCACTGCAGCGGCTCTGCTGTACAGACATGCAGGAAATGAATAATAATGCTGTTCACAGTCACAGGACACTAACCTAGGGAGGTGCCGCAAGTGAAAACACTGTAGTTAGGCTTACGAATGGACTTGGCCAGACAGCATAGTACCTATCTATGAACCTATGAAGCTATTACATGCCCTTTGTGCATGAATAATTGACTAGCTCTTCCATTTCAATTAGCTATCATGCTGATACACTGTCTAGTGACTACAAGTCATATGTATCCTGTTATTGCGTATTGTACATGCCAATAGACATACCTGATGTTTGCATAATATAACAGTAATGCTATGTAAAATGTTAGACATATCTACCTACAATGCTGTGCATTTCACATTTTTGCAACAATATCCCACAATGCAAATCATAATTGCACAGCAGAACCACCTTAGACGTTATTCTCAGTCATACACCCATACATATGCCTACTGTTACAGTATATCCACATATATTACCCCCTGTTATGGAACATACTTGTTGGGCAAACCCTGCCACTGACAGTGGCTGGAGTGGAATTGTTGTGTTTAAAGTCCTTATGTAGCATCCCTTGTGATGTATGAGGTGTTTACCTTGTGGCCCACAGCAGTACACACAATTTCTATGAGCGTTACTATGCTCAATAATACATCACTACATAATACCTTTTCCCACTATATGCATTGCGTACACTTTCATTAATACTGAACAGGCACTACATACACTAACATACTGTGTGTTCTACATACCTTCTTAGTAGTCCGAGTTGACGATAATATCAGTCCTATTCCTTTTCTGTTTTAACGGTTTTCTCATATGTACATAAGGTTTGAATGCATGACAAGCCATCCTTTTATATGTTGATAGCAGTAACATGTGATATCTTGCCACCAATTGGTGTTCCGGAGTAGATGATTGCATGCACATCAGCTGTGCAGCTACTCCATTAGCCAATTACATGGCAATAGTGGGGTATAATTGAATACTCCACATGGGCATTGTCCCTTTGGGACCTTCGAGGAAGATGGCCTGGATGTGTTGTTTGTGATGAATTGCAACAGCTATATGGAGAGACACTGAGATATTTTAACTTCATGGCCCCTGTAGATTGTGTGTAATGGCTAGAGGATGTAGTTCTACAAGTGAGTGTAGCTGTTATATCAGCCGTCTGATACGGGATTATTGCAAACAAACCCTATAACATCGGCGTCTGTTCCATTGTAAAACAGCAATGATTTCACATAGGACCATTATAGTGTGTCTCTCACAAGGTATGTTAAGGATTCTGCAGATGTCAGAGTGAGTGGATGTTTGTGATCTTATTACAGTCTGTATTACAATTGTTTCAGGTGTGGGGAGATTTAGGTGGGAGTACATAGCAGATGAAGGTGTGTAGGAACAGCATTTAAACATATTCCATATGTGTGTGAGGGCTCCTTCCCTAATTGAAGACCTATCATTTAGTAGACTAATACTATGGTTATTGCAGGCTTATTCATTAAGCCATTGTTAATTGGTTTCTATATAGCATGCAGGTGATGTTGGTCCTTCAGTCCCTTCGGAAATACATCGGTATGTAATGAAATGTTGCTACATGAAAGCTGTCTCATGTATTTCTGTCACAGATATTTGCACTCAATGGGGTTGTGTTAGTGAGTGAACCTCTTTGGCTTGGGTTGCCACCTTTTCAAATGGCCATAGTGGGACATTTGCAGGACACACATCAGATTTTAGAGGCCGATACATACCCACGGTCAGTACAAAGTATAGAACTTTACATATATGCCTATATAAAAGCTTATATTCTTGTAGCGGTTTACTTGCTTATCCTGTTTCTTGTTACATGTAGGTATTTTAGATACAGATGACTATTTTATGCAACCATTACATTAACTATGGAACATGCAGAATATCTCGAGATTGTAGGACATTAGTATTTGTACTGATTTTGGTCAGGACACTACCGCACATAGAGGGACTGCCCCTTGAAAAGTGGGACAGGTGGTAACCCTATGTTTAGCTCATGTCCATAGCACATATTTGTAATAGTGTATTATAACAATATCCCATGCTTGGGTGTGGGTAATGGTGAATTTACCCGTGGTTGGTGTGGTTTGTTCACGAGGACAAAGCCCGAGTGGCCAAACAAAGACAACCGTGGGTAAATCCAGCATTACCCACACCCAGAAGTGGGTTATTGCTTTTATACAATGACATTGTTTAAGAAGAAAAATAATTATTTTTCTTAAATAATGGCATTGTATAATGCCTCCTTGCTGCCCTTCCACAGCTGTTTGTTATTCTACGTCAGTTTTGATGTACTGCACATGCGTATGCTTATGCAGTACATCAGAGCTGTGGGCAAAAGCAACAGAGAACGCAAGATCTCCATTGCTTTTTACAAAGTGACTCGCTATGTTAAAGGAGTTTAACATAGAGAGACAGCTTTAAAAAAGCAACGGAGATTCTCTGTTGCTTTTTTTAAAGCTGTCTCTCTATGTTAAACTCCTTTAACATAGCGAGACACTTTGCAAAAAGCAACAGAGATCTTGCTTTCTCCATTGCTTTTGCCCACAGCTGTGATGTACTATGTAAGCAAATGCATGCGCAGTACACCGTTGCTTTTTTAAAGCTGTCTCGCTATGTTAAGCTCCTTTAGCATAACGAGACACTTTGTAAAAAGCAACAGAGATTTTGCTTTCTCCGTTGCTTTTGCCCACATCTCTGATGTACTGCGTAAGCATACGCATGTGCAGCACATCAGAACTGCCGCAGAATAACAGACAGCTGTGGAAGGGCAGCAAGGAGGCATTATACAATGTCATTATTTAAGAATAATAATTATTTTATTTCTTAAATAATGTCATTGTATGATAGCAATAACCCACTTCTGGGTGTGGATAATGCTGGATTTACACATGGTTGGTGTGGTTTGGTCATGAGGGTGAAGTCCGAGTGGCCAAACAAAGACAACCGTGGGTAAATCCAGCATTACCCACACCCAGGCATGGGTTATTGCTATAATATAGTCTCCATATTTTTTGTTCATAACGTTCGGTCGTGGCGGAATGTGTGATTGCTATGGTCCATGTTGTGCACATATTTGAAGACTTCAACTGCTGTATACGGCATACCCATGGATTCAGGAATGCACACACTTCCAACAACCACATTACCATTCACAGATTCCCAAACCCCACAATACCGAACACTCAAACTTGCGACAGTCAAACTCCTGGAACTAACTCAAACACAGAACACACACATGCACACATAGACACACTGCTACCCATCACATCCAAACAAACCATCCTACACTACATATGGCCAGGTGGCCATGCCCCATACACACCTGATGTGGGTGGCTGCACCCCCCACACCACACCTACTGTAATAATCTACCTCTGAGATAGCATGAACAGACACACAAAGCAAGCACACACAAACATTACAGTCCCACGGAAACACACACCACACTCAGAACACACACTACAGCAATCAGAAACAGACTTAAACACAGTACCTACCTGGACCACAGCACCAGAAGCACTAATTAAATGTCCCTTAACATCGTGATAATAGTACTCATGGTTCTAGTGTTCCGGTACTGTGGTCTTTCGGTCTTTAAGCCTCGTGATTACGCGTGTCAATATGTAAAGCATTTGGTATTTGGTAGTATCCTATTTATATGTACCTCCATGGTTGTGTACATGTTGTTAACCTATCTATATATTTGCATATATATGTATATCCATACATATCGACATATATCTCTCTATCACCCTTTCTATCTCTATATTATATATATATATATATATATATATATATATATATATATATATATATATATATATGGAGAGAGAGAGAGAACACACCTTTCGTTGGGTACATGGTGGTGTATACTATTTCCTGAACTCCGGCCTTTTGTGTTTTAAACTGTCACAATACACACCTGCCATTGGTACAGCTCAGGTAGCTTAGTGGTAGGTGATTATGTACGTGGTTGCGTGTTTTACTCCTGGCAGTGGTCGTTTTACCTCTCAGAGCAGGCAGTGTTAGTACAAGGGTGAATAACACAGATTTCAGTGGTTCTGGCCAGCTTTGCCTGTGATCTGCGTGATATTCAGCAAAGCTTAGACCTGTTTTGCGCATATCCGTGTAGTCATGTTTAAACCATGCTTACCGGCACTTGCTGGTGCATAAACCCGCTAACATGTGCTTAAACCTGCTCTAATGACCTGCATCCAACATCCATTATTCGGGACATCGGAATTACATAACAGGCCTTGCAAGTAGTGGAACCAGGAACATGCATGAGACTGTCAGTGGCTTTACCACTGGGGCATCTGGGATATGTACAAGTGTTATGGTGTTTAGTATGTGGACTGTACTATGGCTGTTCCTCCATACTGCTAACAAATGTGTAACTCAGTTAGTTTACATATGGAAGATACCTATTAATGGTATGTCCAAGTGATGCTTAATGGATGTGCTCCAGCTATGGGAATCCATGTCACAGTGAGCCGCACACTGTAATGTTCTACACCTTGCCACAACCATAACTGGAGAATGCTGAGTGACAGATACCTGTCATGGGTACTCCCCATACATTGGAACTACATCCCTGATTACATTATATGGAACCCCTCATTAACACACCAGGGAATCCTTGCAGAGTGGGTGGGGAACAGTGGTTACACCCCAGGGATCCCGCAATTGTCTCTGCTCTACAGAGGGACAGTTAGTTAATCAATGGAGTGGCGACAGCAGACACATTTTGGCTAGGCTGATGAATGGCCTCTGACAATTAGGCATGTACCTACTGATGTACCTAGGAACCTATACATACAGTATCGACACATGCTGTTAGCTTAATTTACTGTTCAGGTGTTGACTTACCTTGTACCAATAGCTGTTGTGTGTGCAATAGTTGAGGGCTGCCTATGTAGGATGCATACAGTAGACCACCTATACATGACAATTTTCAGGTGGTCGTGTGTGTGTGCCATCCATTTTACTCTGTGTGCAGGTGGAGAATTGTGTCAGTCTGTAGGGGCCTACGCTGTCAGTGTATGTGCTATACGTTCCCTCTTTGCCAAGGCATGGGCATATTGGGCATGCCTCCATCTGCCTACTGGGGCTGGCACAGGGTGTTCATGGTCTGAATCCCTCTGTGCCTGTGATGCCTTTGGCAATTGCAGTGAGCTGTGAGGTCCTTCACCATTATGTCCCTGCTGCAGCTGTTTCCGCAGTATCATATTATGCAGCATGACACATACTATGAAGATGTGGGCACACGTGCCTGGAGAGTACTGCAAAGCTCCACCATATATGTCCAAGCAATGAAACCGTGATTTCAGCATCACAAACACATGCTCTATGATGATTCTGGTTTGTGTGTGTGCCTCATTATGGCGTTCTTGCATGGGTGTGTGTGCATTTCTGATGGGAGTCATCATCCATGGCTCCAGTGCATAGCCAGCATCCGCCACAAGGTGGCCATATGGGATGTCATGCTGAGATGGCTTGTTCTTTTGAGATAAAACGCCAAGGATTGGTGCCAGGTATACTTTCACAGATGACTGGAGGTGATGGGGGGGGGGTGAAGTTTTCTCCAAATCTGTCAGCTAGCAGGTTGGCTATTATGTCTGGTTGAGTATGGGTGGTACCATCCACAACCAGTTCAGCCCATAGCTGAGTATTCCTTTTTAGATTTTTAACTTAGTTAAAAAATGCCTTGCGGTTATCCTTAGCTTGGGAGGATATTTTTACTTCATAATTAGCTTTGTGGGACTTGATACAATCTCTAATTTGTTTGTTTAAGCTAGAGAGGATTTCTGTGCTGAGCCAGTTCCCTCGTTTTCTTAGACATTAATTTCTTTCTCTTGTTGTATAGCCTGTTTATACTAGAGGTCTACCAGGGAGGCTTGTTGTTTTGGTAAGACCTTGTTTTAATCTGGTCAGGTACAGCCAATTCTATAAAACTGCTTAAGCAGTTATACAGGGAATTGGTGTACACCTATGCAAAGGACTCCATGTTATCTGCATTCAAGGGGTCATTGAAACTTTCTATGCCATCACTTAGTAGGAAGTAATTTGTCTTTGAAAATTTCTTAAGAGTTTTTGAGCTTGATGGGGTACCTAGTGATATAATTAAATCAAACAAGACTGATGTATGGTCTGATCTTACCAGGGAAGAAATCATACATGGAGGAGGGGTACAATATCCCATGTTAGTGAGTATTATGTTCAGGATATTTGTGCCTCTTGTAGGTGTGCTGACTAGCTTTTCCAGAGCATTTGCATTGACAAAGTCCAAGAACTTCTGAGCCAGCATGTATGTGGTTGTGTATGTTTCCCAGTCAATGGTACGATAATTAAATTTACCCAAGAGTAAGTTGTTGGGTTGTGTGGCAAGTGACTCCAGTAAGTCCAGGTATGTGGTATGCTTTTCCTGTTTCATGGTGGGGGACATATAGCTAGCTATGATGTGGTAGGGAACTTTGCCTATAGTTAATGGGACATGGAGTAGTTCAAGGAAGTCATACGCTTTGACCAGTCTAGATGTGTATTTATCCTTAATGAAGATGGATACTCCTCCTCCTTTGGTTCTTTCAGGCTCAGTTTGTGGTCTGAACATTTATACGGCATTGTAGATCTGCACTGCTGGAGTGCTTTCCACACCTTTGAAACATGTCTCAATGATTGCACAGATGTCAGAATCTTCCAGAGTAAGGAGTACTTCCAGGGAGTGCAGTTTCTTGTTTAGACTCCTTGCATACAGCAACAGCACCTTGAGATTATCTAGAGAGGATTTTATGTTGGGCATACCTCTCAACTGTACAGATTTTCACAGAATGCCCAGATTTTTGCCTGATATTTTTGGTCTGTTTTTCATAAAATTGTGGTTTTCTGGCAAAATAGAGGCAAATCATTAAAGACTGAAGCTAGAAAATAAAGACAGACAACTGAGTTTCAGAATTCATACCATTCTGAAAATTCATGCTAATGCAATACCTGTTATTATATCAACTTTCTAAGTTTGTAACAGCAATATTTAAAAATTGTCCCTATTTTTGGGCCTTTGTTCCACTTTTATTTTTTTATCTTTGCCCAGATCTCTTTGCTCTAAGAGGTTGAGGGGCATGATGTTGGGACGTTGGTTATTTTGACACTGTCTAAAAAAATGGCATAATAGGGTTGTCTAATGCCTTTGCCAGTATCCAAAAGCCTGGAGGAGACAGGTGCAGACCATCTCTGGCAAAGAAGTGTGGCCTGTTAAACATGTCTTACCAGGATGACAGATACTGGATCCCATTGAAATGACACTAGAAGCTAAACCAAATGCTAAAGTCACTCATTTTTTGTTTGTGTTGTGGCATCATCTTTAGAGAAGGTAGTATGCTGTTTAAGCTTAGGCTTATACCTGCCTGTGATGCATAATTTGAGAGCTCAGTCATGTCTCTCTTCATATACTCCACTGTGGTATGTCTTACGTCATTCACCCCCACATGAAGTATGACAGTCACACTGGTACTTGTGTTTCAGTGACTTGAGTGTTTGAATGACTCGATGGATCATGGCACCTGACAGGCAGCTAACTTCCACCTGCTCCTTATCCATCCTGGTGAGGGGAACATCTGTGTGTCTCACAAAGGAGTCACCTATGACCAGTACATTATGTTTTGTGGTGTTACACCTTATGGCCTTGTTTGTTGAGACACTGGTGTGTGTGTGTTATTATGTGTTGTGGTTGTTTTTTGCATTGTTATGTGTGTAAGTGGTTTCTGTTTGTGAGGCCTCTGATCTTTTCAAAGTTACAAGTGAGAACCTCGGCATATGTTGGTTTATGTCTCATGTCCTTATTTAGTATGGGAAGTGTGTGTGTGCTGACAACATGTTTGGCATTCAGTATATCCTTATTTGAAAATTTTGCCTCCAATTTCGTAGTGTAACTACATCTCTCTCATAAAATAGTTGTTTGTTTCAAGACTAAGTGGTTGTCAGTATACATAAGACAATTGCTACATTGCCACAGAATGCCCATGTCTAACTGGCTGGCCAGAGATATGATGGGAAACTGCCTGTCCATGATAGCAAGTTCTTACTGTATGCTTTATTAGGGAAGGGAATGGGATAATTTAACAGGACTGTGCTTGTAGCACAGAAACTACAAGAGGGACCTAAAACTTGTGTAGGCTAAGGATAATAAATAAAGCAACATTGCTCAGTGTGCAATTGAGTTGCTCCTAGAGCAGCAAAAAAGGTTTGGAAGAGGTTTCACTGCCAGCTGTTCAGGGAAAAACTGAACTTCTAGGATTTTTTTGTCTGTACAGGGCACTACTAACTGCCTCTGCATGAGGAGCAGCACCACACAAATGAGAGGCTTAATTATCAGTAAAGAGAAACAAGTTTTAAACTAACTACCAATCAGGAAAGCACACAATAAGCCTTCCACCAGTAATCCCCAACTCAGACAAGTTAGATTAGTACGCTTCTGTCATAGAAACAACTTCTTAATGTAGAATAACTGGTTTCATTCCTATTCATAATAAGACCATACCATCTACCTACAGCAGTCCTACAACTAATAGATACAATATAATTAACTACTTAAAGCAGCAGCAGACAGAAACTGCTAAAGTACAGTCATAGTATATAAGAGAAGTGAAAATAAAAAACATACTTAGAGCCCTTTAATGTGCTTCCCAGCTCAGATAGACAAGGTGAACACTTAATGCCGCTAGATGAATAATCCCAGTCCTCTAATGTAAAAGCACAGCAAAGGATTGTCCAGAGGGAAATGCTTCCACAAAACAAACATAAAGATACGGATATGGCATTGTACTTTAAACAGCTTATAAAAGTGTGATTATTCAATAAAAGCACTTTGCTTTGTATAAATTAGTCAAAAGCCACTAATTTCTACAGAATTCACAAAGGCACTAAAAATAACATAAACTGATAAATAAGCCCATCAGCCAACAAAACTATGTTCAGAAATCTCAAGCATTTCTCCAACCTAAACAGACAGGCTTCCTCCCAGTGCACTAGATAGAACATCTACTGACTTCTTGATGTAAAAACAAGTGTTTACCAGAGTGTAAAGATACACTACTTTATCGAACAGCTAGCTAGATAATGAATTTGGAGCAAGTAAATCAATAGGACAGACAATTATGAGGCAAAATGCACTTTTTCAATATAAGTACAAAGAAAGGCAAACAAATAATTCAAGATATCGCTAGCAGTGTAGGAAGGGAGGAACGTACTAAGCTCAATGTACACTAGGAGTGGGCAGCTTAGAACAAACAGGTTTAGAAACCAGATCAAAAAATGGGATGGTGGGAAAATCTAACAGGGAATTATCAGCAGTGCTTTAGTTTGTGTAGGCATGAAATCTTTTTACAAAGACAAAGGCCCAGAAATGTGCCGCCTGTCACTCAAGAAACAATTTAACCAATAAAAAACAAATGAAATGTGGAGCCTAGATATTTCAAGTGTCTATCTCTCAAATAGGTCAAACAGATTTCTTACAACTGAAAAACAAATGGAGCAGGTAAATCGCAACTCTGTCAGCAAGGCACAGACAAAAAAATATATACAGGTTTACTTTCTTCACCCAGCAGGAACTCACCAGCAGTGCTTTAGTTTATACTGGCTTGAAATCTTTTTAGAAAAGACAAAGGCCCACACATTTTCTATGTATTTAAGTAACACTCAAGAGACAATATAAACAATGAAAACGTGAAATGTGCAGCCTAGATAATTCAAGTGTCTATCTGTCACAAAGGCCAAGCAGATTTCTTCCAACAGAAAAACATTTAGCAGGTAAATCAGAAAGCAACTCTGTCAGCAAGTCACAGACACACACAGACACACACACACACAAAAAAATATATATATATATATATATATATATGTATGTATATATATATATATATATATATATATATATATATATACATATATATATATATATATATATATATACATATATATATATATATATATATTCTAGCAAGGAATCACCAGTAGTGCTTTCCTTTATGCAAGCTTGAAATCTTTTTTTTTTTTTCAAAAAGACAATGGCCGAGAAATGTGCTGTGTATATAAATGCACTACAAGATACTCAGATCCAGAGAAATCAAAAACTTTTAGTAACTATTCCAAAGCTAACCTTTCTCTACTAAGTGACACCTTGGCTAAATTGCAAGCACCTTCAAACCCACTAAATACCATTGCATATGCTAAGCTAATTAAAAAAATATCTGTACAGTCATATTAATAGGTGTTTATAGTGAGCTGTGCCCGCTTGTATTATGAATAAGTCAAACTCAAAAGACAAGCCACACTGGTGGAATCACGGTATCAATCAGTTATACAACAAAAGAAAAAATAATTTGGGGAAGCATTGGAGGAACAAAGCCATACATACTAAAAGCCCCCTGACCAATATAAACATGCAGCTAAGAGGGTTAAATAATACTTCAAAGGCTACAGTTGAAGAAAAAATAGCTTCTCGGGTCAAGGACAATCAAAAAAGTTTCTACAGTTATGTCTGTAACCTCAGGGGAAATATGCAACAATGATAAGAACTTGCTATAAATGGCATAACACACACTGAATCGGAGACCATTGCCAACCTGGCTGAAAGGTTCAGCTCAGATTCCGCCCCTCCCCAACAGTCCAAAGGAAATGCTGTTCATCGCAATGCCCCAAACTTTCCCAGGGAACAGGTCATCAATGGACTTTCGTAGGTCAAAAACACTTCATCAATGGGCCCCGTTAACATCTATGGGTACTTAATAAGTAGCATGAAACAAGAACTCTCTGGTCCACTTGAATCACTTTTCAATTGGAGCATACAGTCAGGTTTGGGCCAATGGAATGGTAGGTGGCTACCATCACACCCCTGCACAAAGAATGTCCAACCGATGACCTGGTTAACTACAGGCCCATAAGTCTGACCACCATCATAGCAAGGCCATGGAAAGAATTGTCATAGACATAACAAATGAGGACACAGATAATCTGAAAATGCTGGACCTATTACAGTTCAGCTTTGTTAAAGGAAGGTCATGCCTATTAAATCTGGTGAACCTTTTTGAGAGGGCCACCAAAACATTGGATAAAGGGAAGACTGTGCACACAGGTTACCTTAACCCGCCCAAGACTTTTGATATAGTACCCTACTCAGACATTATAGACAAGCTCACTAATTTCAGTATAAACCCTTTTTATCACTCACTGGATAGCCCGTTGGCTCACTGATAGGACCCAGGAGGTCAAAATAAGTGAGACTAACACTACCAATAGGCCAGTCACTAGAGGAATCCTCCAGGGCTCTGTACTGGGCACGCACCCTTTTGACATCTATTTTCTGAAATGAAAGCAAATACTCAAGGTTTATGGCTGTCTAAGTTTGCAGATAATTGTAAGCTGGGGTCATCATCAACTCCACTTCAGAAACTAGCATTCTTCAATAAGACCTATCTCTGACTAACAAATGGTGCCAAAGCCATGGTCTAAAATTCAATACTAAGAAATGCAAATTGCACCCTTTGGGAAGTCAATCATCCTGGCTAATTAGCTTGTTGCTAATTGCCCCTAAGAGGCAACCTAGTGGTTAGGGTTCTGGGTATGCATGTAGATGGTAGTCTTACCTTCAACCACCATGTGGCCACAGTGGTGAGGAAATCCTTTTAAATTGCACAAATTATAAGTAAGAGCATGGCATCTAGGACTAAAGAAGTCATTACCTCACTGTCCTCTACCCTTATCAGACCAATCATTGAGTACAATGGTCCCTCTGGGATGTACCTGATCAAGCATATGCAGGCACAAGAGTGACCTCAGAGGTTTCTTATGTGAAGGGACAGTTATTTTAATCAATATTTTCATTAATATTATTACAAATCAAATGCCAGTACATAGTGTGTGCATACTGATTTAAATGTTCTAGTAAAATAAAAAGAGAAAATGTGCTTATTGAAAGAAGGAGAAATGTGTTTAGTGTTTACTGAAATACAGGACAGAGTTTATTAGGTTTATTTTAGAACATGTTTTTTTACAAAGCTGAAATTGCTGACAAATGGCCTTCAGTACACATCTGCTAATAAAGGCTTGTTTCAAATTAAAGACTGTATTACTTCAGTTATGAATGCTATGAATAGATAACTGTTGCAGGGACCAACAGAATAATGCAGTGTTCTGCACAGTGCTGACAAATATTTATGTAATACATATTTGACATTAATTTAAAAGGTTTTACATATATTCTCATATTTTTTTTTTTTGTAAACAAGTTATTAATACATGTATAACTTTTGTATGATCTATTGTATGATTCCTAATACTAAAAAAAATAATGCTCTAGTGTTTATTCCTGATTGGTTGAGACAGTTTTGATATGATTATTTTGAATGTATAAAAAGTCTGACAAATGATTAGTTGGAGAGATGGGTTAGTGATTATTTTAGTCTCTGCACACGTGTTATTAATAAATTAATTATTATTTTCCTCTAAATTGTTTAGTGAAGTCTAATATTTTTCAGCTTTAACAATTTGGTGCCTTGCGCTCAGGTTACGATCCCTGTTTGTGCTGCAACATCACGTTAAGTGCCAAGAACTAGGTATTGTTTTCAGCCTGCTGAAAAAGCACCAGGATTTGAGATTAGTATTAAAGTAGTTTTTTACTATATTTTACAATGGGACAAATACTACTGCAGTAAAAGAACCAAAAAGAGGGATTCTGGAAAAATATATGTGGAACAAAAAGGGTAGAGAAACTTCTAGGTATTTACATAAATGAGTAGCACTAACAATGATAATACTTTAAAATTTTCAGAAACGGGGACTTTTGATAAAAAAAACAAAATAAAAAATATAGAAAATCTAAAAACAAACTTTGACAACATGATGATAAGGCACCAGCTTCTTGTTGTTAGGCTTTTAATGATTGGCAAGAAGAATAAAAAAATAGAGTGAAAGAAGGAATCGTTAAACAGTTAAAATTTGATTTTGGCTAGATTATTGAAACTGGCTAAAGGACAGAACCCATAAAGTTAAAATTGCTGGAGCAATGTCAGACTCAAAGCCCGTCAGAAGTGGTGTCCCACAGGGATCTGTCCTGGGACCCCTCTTGTTCGGTATTTACTTCTCAGATGTAAAAGCAAACATGGGAGAGCTGTGGCTGACAAAGTTCACAGATGACTGCAAACTAGGCGCCATAGTCGATACACCAGCAGACACACACATCCTACAAAAAGACCTCACAGAAACGGACAACTGGTGCCGGAGTCACGGCCTTAATCTAAATCCCAAAAAATGTATAGTCATCCCCTTTGGGAAAAACAAAGTACCCACAAATTGTCACATAGACAGCAACCCACTGAGTACGGAAAAAGTAATCAGAGACCTAGGGACCCAAGTCGACAGCGACCTCTCATTTGACACCCACGTTGCCAAAGTGGTTAGAAAAACATTCTATCTTGCACACCTCATCATGAAGGGATTCACATCCAGATCCAAGGATGTCATTGTACCCCTATATTCCTCCCTCATCAGACCCATGATTGAGTACAATGCCCCATTTGGTATGTGCCTCACCCGGCATTTGCAACAGCTGGAGAGACCACAAAAGTACCTCACCAAGAGGATCAAGGGTCTCCAACATATGTCTTATTCTGCCAGACTAAAGAAACTTCAGCTCTATTCAGTAGCATACCACCTGCTCAGAGGTGATCTCTGCCTGATGTACAAGGCCATATCAAATCAGGATCTGATGGACATGCTCCACCTCAAAAAATCCAAATCCATCAGGACCACGAGAGCTAAAGACTTAAACCTCGGCACAAGTATGAATAGGACATGCTGGAGGGATAGATTCATAACCCAGAGGCTTCCCATGCTTTGGAACAAGATCCCAGTTCGTATTAGGCAGAGCCCCTCACTGACTCTCTTCAAGAGAAATCTTGATGAGTGGATGGGAGATCGTAAGTTTACCCCAGGGGTCACATCTGTGTCACTGCTAGACAGGGGCACAGTAAACTAATTCTATCATATAAGGGGACCTTCATTGTGTCACTACTAGACAGAGGCACAGTATTCTAAATTTATTCTGTACATTTTTGTACCATTTCATGGGGTGGCAAAAGCCACATCACTATGGCTAGGCTTACAAATGCCCCTGGGCAGATAGCCTAGTACTATACTATGAAACTATGAAACTATTAACACAACTGCAGGCGACTAATAGAACAATAAATAATTTACAAAAATGTACCACTGTTAAAATGCAGAACTGAGAGATGCTTCCTCTTAAATCAGATACAGTAGATAAAACACAACAACAAAATTCACCTGATGACAACTGGATTACATTGGCAGTTGTAACTCCAATGCCATATAACCCAATAGAAACTCAAAATGTAGTTAGTAATGCACTGGTAGAGAAATGACATGTGCAGATAAAATCGTAAGATGGTAATTCTAAATCCCCAGAGGTTACTTCCATAAGATCAACACAGTGGTCAACTGCAGGATACCAAACAAGGTCACGTCAATAATGACAGTGATAGGTTAAAAAAATATTAATGAAACTTAGTGAAAAAAACAAAACCCACACATTCTTCATATAAATTAAGTGACAAGCATACAAAATTACACAGTCATAGGATCATAGAATCATAGGAGGTTACTAGGTTAATGGCCCTAGGGCCCTTACAAGGCTAGCCAAGTTTAAAGTTCCCTAGAGTGTCTGTTTCAAGCAGACACTAAAATCAGCATCTATTGCCCCTGTCCAGGAGGGACACTGGTGTAACCCCTAGGGTGAATTTCTGGTTTTCCATCCAGTCATCCAAATTATGCTTAAACAGGGTCAACAAGGGGTTTAGTTTAACATGAACTGGAAGTGTGCTGCAAAGTTGAGGTAATCTCTGTTTGACAAATCTGTTCCTCCAGCAAGTTCTGTTGATGTCACATACCAGGTTAAGGTCCTCTTAGTGAATGACCCTTGTGCTATTTGACTTGTGAATGTGCAGCATTTCCATTAAAGCAGGATCAAGGATTGCCCTACAAGACACAGATTGCCTCTGAGCAGTTTGTATTACACAGAGTAAAGTGACAGTGCTTTCAGTCTGTCCACATATGACAGATGCTGAAGACCCTGAATTTTCCTTGATGAGAGAAGAGCACAGATGGGTTATGACCTTCTTTTTTCCCAGAGGCAATACCCTTACTAAAGAATGAGCAATGTAAAATACCCTTCTTACCACTGTGGAGAAATGGTGATCAAAAGTAAGGTTGTTGTCAGCCTGTGTGCCCATTTCTCTCACCACTATATGTGTGCTTAGGGTATTGCTACTGATGAGGTAGTTAGCAAGAGCAGCACCCTTGCTGAAGGGGATGATAATGCACTTTTTTGCATTAACTTTAAGACCATCCTTTGGCACAAATCATTAGTCTGTGTGAGTCCGTCTTGCAGGATGTTGACATGTTTACGGGACTCATTGACTGCTCCTAGTTTGCAGTCATTCAAACTTTGTCAGCCATAGATCTTTAGCTTTTGCCTGTACCTCGAAGAAGTAGATTCCAAATAGTAAGGGTCCCAGAACCAAGCTCTGTGGAGCACCACTGGTTAAAAGTCAGCTGGAGGAGGTGGAGTCCCTTATTTTGACTATATGAGTTCTATCAATGAGCCAGTTTGCAATCTACCTGTCAGTGTATGGCTTGATACTCAGTTTGGTGAGTTTATCAATGATGGCTGAGTGAGGGACTACATCAAAGGTCTTGGCTAAGTCTAGGTAGGCTGTATGTACAGATTTACCTTTGTCTAGGGCTTTGGTGACTGTCTTCAAGAAGTCTGCCTAGTTTAATAGGCATGATCTCTCCTTGACAAAGCCAAACTGGATTGGATTGAGTGTTTGGACATGTTCTATATCTTTGTTGATAAGGTCCATGATGATTCTCAATGTGGCATTACAAATAAGGCTGGTCAGGCTAATGGATGTATAGTTCCTGGGATCAGCGGATGCACCCCCTGTGTGCAAGGTGGTGACAGTAGCTGTTTTACATTCTGCTGGGATGAAGCCAGTGCTTGGGCTGTGATTGAAAAGAGTACTCAGTGGTGTTGCTAATTCCTGTTTATTCCCATGTAGAACACAGATTGGGATGTTATCTGGTCCCATAGATGCTGTATTTCTGACCTTGGATAGGGTGTTTAAGACCTGATCCTTGGAGATACTAGGAGAGAGACAGGTGGTAGGGATGCTTTGGGGTATGTGTGGTGGTGGTGACAGAGGAGTGAAGTTTTCATTGAACCTGTCAGCCAGCAGTTTGCTATATGCACGGTTTCTGTATATGTAGTACCATTAATTACAAGTTCTGCACAAGTCTGGGCCTTTCCTTTTTTTAAACACCTATATTGAATTATCACTTGTGATATAGGCACATTTACATTTATATAAATGTAATCAAATTGTATTAGTAAAATTAACAAACATGTTTCATGTATATTTCTATATATCCCATAACCTAAGCAAAATTACATAAATGAATTCCTGCCCCCTTTTTAAAAAGAAACATCTTTATTAAACTATCACTTACAACATAAGCAATCATACATTCATATAAATGAAACAAACCACACAGACACAATCCTAGTTGCAAGGATTTTACATAACAAACCATACTGACACACTTCCAGTTGCAAACATTATCACTTATAACCTGCCCAATCATTTTCAGTCAAACATTACATAACTCATATAAGTCCTGTCTTCTTTTAAACCTCATTACTCCCTGTATGTATTGTTCCCACAATTCCCATTTTTTCCTATGTAGTTTGTTCCTACCTTTTTCTAAAGATCTCAATTCCAGTTGTTTTATCTCTGTTGCTATATTCACTACTGTTCATATTGTTGGTTTAGATTTTGATTTCCATTTTCTAGTAATTGCTTTTTTGGCAGCCACCATAATTAGACACAGCAAGGCCTTACCATGTCTAAGCAATTCCGATTCTGTATCATAACTCAGAAAAATCATTTCCCTTATCACATCAATCTGCCTCCTTAGCATCTCTGACAGTGCATCTTGCAGGGAATCCTTAAAGTCCACCAACTCACTCCAGTCCAAGAACATATGTTCCGTCACATCTCTAAGATTTGTTAGCTACCTGATGAAAAATTCTCTTGAGTCTACTTGGGGTATAAAAAAAATCTATGTAAACATTTCCAAGCAAAAATCATAAATCTTCTAGATTCTGACACATATTTGGGAGACATACATATATCCTACCATTGTTTCTTTGTGAATTGCTTATACAATCTCTCTTCCCAATCCTTTCTAACCTCTTGTGTTGGATTATTATAGTTATCAAGCAATACTGAGGTTATGGATGTAACTAAAGAATGCCTTATGGTTGTCTTTAGTTAGGGAACCTACCCCGGGATTCATGAAAGTCGGCGCAAGGACAGTTTTAGCCTTGCGCCGAGTGTTCTCCTCAGAGACGGTGCAGCAGCACCATATGAATATTTATGAGGGTGCGCTGCCGCACCCCCGACGTGCACAGGAAATGTGTGCGAGTGCAAGGGGTGTGTTTAAGTGCTTTGAAATAAAACCAAAGGTGTAAACACACAAGCACATAGTTGAATGCTGAGCCCCTGTCCCTAGAACTATTACATTTAAATTCCCCGTGTCCCTATGTTACGTTTGTATCTCTTCGTTATTGAAAGTGTAAACAAAGTGCAGCACGTTTGCATGTCACTGCCCTTTGCTTAGCGTATCTTACATGTCAAAATCATCCAAATAGAAAAACACATGCAGAATCAACGTTAACGTCAATAGTGTAGTGGTCAGAGCATCCGCATCACGAACAGGCATTTGCGGTTTGAGTCCTACTGCAGCACATATCATTTTCCATGTGGAATGTGTATATGAACATATTTTAACATCCTTTTGCAGTATAACCTACATAATAACATGTAAATGTGAACTGGAGTACTGCATTAAATGTTTACTTAATTTAATTAATTAAAGTGTTAGTGTCATAATGATTAAGGCACTAGCAAGCAGGTTTAAGCATAAATAAGCAGTAGTAAGCATATATAAGCACCAGTAAGCATGTTTAAGTGTGTTTGCAAGGGGGTATGCATTGCCTACATAGATTAAGCTAAGTAGAAGCTAACTGAGTGTAAGAGACTGTCACCAGAGTTTAGCATTACTTAGCTCCAGACAAACCCGAGCACACCTGCTCACAACTGCTTTAAAGTGCCTTAATCACTCTGTACCCAATGTCCCGTGTTCTGCACAGCAACAAAATAAACAGCCTCTGCAAGGCTAGACCTCAGGACTCTGTACATCACAGTCACAGTATTAAACCACTAAACCATCAAAGCAATACATATAAAGGAGGTATAAGCAAATTATCCTCATGTGCTGTGGTAGCATTGTCGCCTCACAGTTAGATGTTGCCCGTTCGATTCTCAGTTAGAGCATCTTCTGTGTGGTGACATGCGTGAACGGGTGTTCTTTCATTGAAGGTTGTGCATTAGGCCCGGCAAGCCAGCACGTAAAACTCTATTGCCAATCACTAGCGGACCGGCGTTCTGCTGTGGCGACCCCTAACCGGGAAAAGCCGAAAGACACAAACAAACAGGAAAATCAAATCAAACATGTGAACTGAATCTATGTACAATGTGATGTTCTATAACCCACCACAGACCATAAATATGTGAATTGGAGTACTGCAGTAAACATAGAGTTGAGATGTCATCGAAATAAAGGTTTGAAGTCCCCAGGACCCCATACAGTGTATGTACACATGAATCACGGATACCAGACACATATATAACCTGTAATGAATGATAAATCAGTGCCAAAAGGCAAATATAATGCTAGATAACCAATAAGCAATGCTAACCTCATCACAGTCCAACTTAGTAAGAGTAATCAATGTGTAGGGAAGCCAATACAATCTGCCCACAGGTAATCCTCTTTAAGCAGTGCCAACCTGAAGTAAGCAGGTGTGTCCATAGCATAGCCTTTTTGAAACCGGCCAATTACGGAAAAATGCGGGAATCCAGACCTACTTAAACCTAAGAGGCGGGAATGCAGCTCATAACTGATTGTAGCATCCCCCTGCAGGGAGAATGGCTGGAGTGGGAGAAGGCACTCACTTTAGAGCGCAGCGCTGGGGCATCCAGGAGTTCAAATTCATGGTATGGCTCCTGGTAAAGCACCATGACAGGAGACTACGGCAGGGCCAGGACCAGGGCTCACAGTATAAAATGGAGGTCTGGGACAGTCTCACCCATGACCTCACTAGTGC
Source organism: Protopterus annectens (assembly GCF_019279795.1). Classification (NCBI taxonomy): domain Eukaryota; kingdom Metazoa; phylum Chordata; order Ceratodontiformes; family Protopteridae; genus Protopterus; species Protopterus annectens. The sequence goes on from NC_056733.1 coordinate 1,934,985,689, forward strand.
CACAGTTATCCCCCGGACTGGTGAGCAGGTCAGGTACCACCATGCAAACCTGAAGAGGCAGGGGGGGGGGTGTCCTGGAACAGTGGATCCAGGAAGCAAGGCAGATGCAGAATGCCCCAGAACTAAGTACTCCTTCCACTAAGTAGTTAATAATTGCCTAGCTTGTGTATACTATGGATAGGTATGGCTAAATATCACTGTATTTCTCTGACAGCTGCAGATGAGCATGCTGCGAACCAGCAAGCCTATGACGCTAGGCTGCAAAGGATGCGTCGTGAGGCAGGTTAGTAAATAAATGTAAGAGCCTCAGAAAGTGTTGTACCAGTATACAGAATTTTGTAATATGCTACGAATAAAGGTATAACCCATGCATTGCTTCTGTTTACTCTGCAGTCATATGTTGTTGTACTGCTGCAGTTATTAAATAGTACCGTTGTAGTAAGCAGTGTTACCCACACTGTGGTATGCAGATAAAATGTTTAAGAAGTTCGATACGACAATGTTGAAAGTGCAAACAGGTCAGTCATATTAGACAGAAAATATTGCAAAGCTTCACAACAATTGCCTGATAGCATAGTGTACAGTGATCTTAACTGCAATGCTTTTGTCACACACAGCAGGGCTTTGAATCCTAGGAGTGCTAGTAAGTTGTGTGCATAATCATTCCACACAACTGTACAGAGTTTGTTAGAATGTTCAGAGAGAATGCTGTATGCATATTAACACTTAACAACTGTACATATTTTGCTAGAATGCTCTAATAGAGAGTGGTATGCATATTCATATCCCTCAACTCTTCCAATCTGCCCAGTATGTCCAGATAAATGGCACACATCACCTGCCTTTTGCCCTGCTCCCCTGACAAATTAGTGTGATGATCCAAGAAATGTAAGCAGCTGTTAATAACATATAACTGATAGTCAGACTTGTACATAGTCAGAGACTGTACATGCATACAAACCTGTCATCCCGGCATCTCACCCAAAGAGTATGAGAGCAATCTCAAAACATATTGCATTAACACCTGCATCTTGTCAAGCCTGTACATAAGGCACAGGTGCCATACATACTAATCTACAAACATACCATTTTACAATACAAGGCCATTGGGTAGTGAAATAATACATGTAAGGGACAGACCACTGCAGTGACTACGAATGTTGCGAAAACTACAAGGATTTATTAGTTGTTAATTGAACTCTCTCTCTCTCACCCCTACCATATGTGCAAAAATAACCGATTTTCACAACTCAGTCAGTATGTCTACACTCCTAACCTTTGTTAGGACATATGTCCTATTGGTTTATAAATATTCACATCTGTTTCTATGCATGTGCCATGTTAAAATACTCCCATAATGGTGGCCTGTTGCCTTTAATGAAACATGCATGTTGTTGTAATGGCCACTGTTGTCCCATATATGCATGTGTTCTGCCTGCTCTGCAACTATTTTATATCTGGTGCCCTGGGTAATGGGAATACCTATGCATGCTGTCATAACTAATCCTGAGTACTGTTGACTATTACTAACCCATATCTGCCTTAAACATGCTACAACATAGCTTGTATGGGAAGGCTGGTCCCAGCGGACCCACCTGGTCCACCTCAGCTGACCATGGCACCAGCCACCAGCACATCTGGGGCCCAGCCTGGGACCTCCTCATCTGTTGGCCCTGCACCACCTTTGGGTGGAACCGCTGCAGAGGATGGGGCTCACCCCCCTGGGAGCAGGAGCGGACAGGAACCTGTCACCCGTGGTACAGTCTGGGCCGTGGTGCATAGGGAGCTCAACAGGGAGATTCAAGACTGCCTACACCAGCTTGAGGGCTGAGTGGCACAACTAGAGGGTGAGCCTGCCCCTCCTACACAGCCCCCAGCATAGCCACCTTCTGGGCTGTGAAGGTGCAGTGGTGACTGCCCATGGATGGGGACCTCAGTCCCACTGTATCCATTTGTCGACTCATGGGCTTGCAACTTCCAGACACCCCTCCCCGTCCAAGGTGTCCCCCTCACATGTGTCATATACCGCCCCTGTATGCGTCTTGTATGTCTTGTCTGTCATCCTACCCAAACTATCCTCCCTGATCATACCTACTCTCCTTCCCCAACATCCCACTCTCACCTAAAAATAAAAGAAGAAAAGGGCAATCTGTTCCCGCAAAAAAAGCACGCCCCATACATAGCTGTCTATTTCGCACATGTGTCCACTGGACACATGTAAACATTTCTAATTGGCATCACAACATACTATTTTTGTCCTCAACCCTCAGTCAAGGGTTTGAGTGTCCAAATATACTTCCAAATTCATTGCATATGCACAGCTGTTGCTGTAGATGAAATGGACAGCTATGGACCTTTCTTACACCCTTCCTGCACATCCCTAGCTACCTTGCCTACTCACCTTCCCTCTTTGTGCCCCTTTTTCACCACTTTCCTATCACCCCTTTTTTAAAGAAATTAGCAAGGGGGTAAGCAGGAGTAAGCACTTGTAAGCAGCAGTGAGTGGGTTTCAGCCTGTTTGCATGAGGGTAAGCACTGCCTACACAGGTTAAGCAATCAAGAAGGTAACTGAGTGTAAGGAACTGTAACCAAAAGTTACCACTGCTTACCATCATGCAAACTCACGCACACCCGCTCACAACTGCTTTAAAGCGCATTAATCAGTCTGTATCCAACGGTCTTTGTTCTGCCTAGCAACAAAATAAACAGCCTCTGCTAGGCTCAAACCCAGGACACTGCACTCCATAGCCAAAGTGATTTGTCACTACGCCATGACAGATGCAAAGATATTTTACGTTTTCAGAAACATATCATCCAGTCCAGTCATGCAATAGTACACAGAATGTATACCAACATCTAGCTGTATGTGTGTGTAAAATATATTAATATCTAAACAGATACAACATATCTAGCTATATATATATATATATATATATATATATATATATATATATATATATATATATATATATATATATTTATAATAATTTCTAAAGCTATATGCATATATATCAATATATATGCACATATATACATGCATATGCCTAAATTGACACATATATGTGTCTACACCTATATGTCTACGTATACACAGCACATTACATATGTGATGCAGATATGTATCTATGTAGGTATATACCGACATAGTCATATATGTGTTAGCAGATATATATATATATATATATATATATATATATATATATATATATATATATATGTATATATGTAGGTATATATGGCCATACATCTGTACATAGCATTGGCAGAATAACAAATACATGTATGCCCACATGCACCGTTATTGGGGTTTAGAGACCCCTCACACTACACGTCTTGTACGGATAGGCATCCCCCCACAGCCAAACACGTGCACCCTGCAATCTGCCTCCCATAGGACATGTACTATGTGGAAGCCATCAACATCCCCAGGATACAGACACACACACAGATATGCATATGCAGATATACATATATATATATATATATATATATATATCTACATGTGACTACACATACACACGCAGACATATGTACAGGAAGATACATATGTAGAAGGTGCACACAATACGGAATGACCACTATGTCTACTGTTAACACCTGAATAACTGGACACTGTATGGGCCACCCATACAATTGTCAATCGTTGCCTGCAACATATACCCATAGAAAGACCATAGGAAAGACACCACACACAGGTTTGCAGACATGGGAATCCTTTAATTGTGTACTATAACAGTTCTGTATGCCATGTCATATAGCTGCTCAGATACTGACAACCATATAAACAGAATACTGCAACTGTGAAACTGTTCAACTACTACAGTAGTCTGGAAAGGTTCACAACTGTTGCTGTCCAGGCCAATCCCTTGAAATTGTACAATAGTGAAGACAGACTGGCCCAAAGGATACCAAACAATCAACAGTATGTACTGCAGGTGTGTAGTTCAGCAGCTCTATCTACACTCTGTACAAACTCACTAGGAGGGAGGTAAAAACATTTTGTTGTTTAATGGGTTGCAACTGGTACTTAACAAGGCATAACTGACACCATCGCAAGCACACCGACAAACAGGACAGTCTGTATGGCAGGTGGCAGTAGGCTTGCAGTACCCCGATTCATGTATGTAATGTCACTATAGGTTAACTTGTGGCAGCCCATCCCTGCTACCCCCACATTTAGCAACAGCCTATGTCATTTATGGTGCTCCCCACCTACACACAATAATACAGGCCCATATACCACTGTTACATACACTGGCCTCTGGAGTGCATACGGGCGCACATGTATTGTGTAGGTGATGCCAACACATATATGGCCCCAGCCCCAATGTATGTGTGGGGATATAACAGCAGTGGACTAATGGCAGCAATGGCAGTGTAATATACTCACAGCCCACTACAGGACAATGCCTAGCAGCATCTCATATGTGCAAAGCTTGGTATGTAGATGGAGGACAAAGGCTGGAACACATTCACATATGTGGAACACTGTTGCCATACACTAAGCAAGGTGCTGGTGTTACAGGATATTCTGCAACATACCCTTAGTCAGGGAATTGAGGTTAGTCACAGAAATGAATAGAGCCATGTACTGATAGCATGCAATGCACACACTGCGAGTGTAATATCTGACACAGGACCTGTGTGGTGGACGGACAGCACATGATAGGCATACCTCTGTCCATCAAGAGGATAGGCCCACAGTAGTGAGCTATGCAGACAGACTGCATTCCAAGGTACACTAGTATGTACACACACACACACACACACACACACACACACACACACACACACACACACACACACACCCTATAACACCGGTACTATGCAAAGCATAATACAACTCTACTGAGAGTCTTTGTGTAGTTCCTGCTCTTCCTACAAATATGTGGCTGCTCTGAGTATGCAGGTTCTCCTGTAAGAGGTATTGCTACCTGCTGTCTGTAACATTGATGTCCATGAACAGGAGGTATGTCCATCACACAGGATATATAAAGGGACCACACCCACATGCTGTAGGGATTTATAGTGGGTGGTTGCCATGACAGTGTTAACTGGAAGTAGTGCATGTGTAAATATATATATATATATATATATATATATATATATATATATATATATGGCTATCTGGATAAGGCTATGTACATATATTTCCACCACATGTCCTGGACTTGGTGTGTTGCCCTACATCAGCCCCTATAGTCCCAAAGTCATACTGCAAGGGGGATGTCAGGTATGTATAGCAGGTACATTACTAGACTACTGCTACTGTCATTAGGATTGTCTTCACAGACATGGTGTGTGTGGAAAGTGACATCTGCTCATAACATTTGTGCCATTGCCTAGTGACAGACATCCTAAGGAACTCATTCTAGAGTACCGCTGCTAGCATGTAATATGTGGAACTTTGGACACACCCTGTAAAGTCCAGAGGTTTACATGTAATTCCTTATTGCACAACATGTGCACAAGGAATAATGTTATGGATGTAGACAACCATGTAGATGAGTAGAACACATAATAACATGTATACATTTGCCATCAGAGGTTTTGGATTCACACACTCCTGTGTGGCCTGACACATAATGAATGCTGGTACAGGGGTGCCATGGGCACATACTACCCACTAGATATTGACATACATCTGTACAGCATCCCACTGCTTTGTCTGCCATACATGACCTTTAAGGGAGGCCCGGCAGCAGTACATCTGGCATGTATTTGCACATGACATCTCACTAGGTAAGTACACTATACTGCTCGGCATGTCACAATGCACTGTGCAGGCTACCTGCAGATTGGCTCAACACTGGCCTACATCTCCTATGGGGGAATGCACATGTACCTGCATATATAGCAGGCTCAAAAGCCATGTCACAGCACAGGTTAGGATACACCTGTGTGACAGTGTATAACCACAACCAATGTGAACACAGCCACACATGGTAAGACAGCATAAAATTACAGTATATGGACTATCTGTTCAACACCATCCTCATATGTGCCACTCAAAGAATGCCCTACATATACTGGGCTGGTACACAGTTTGGTCTGATGGCTGTCTGTGGTATGGGACATGTGTGTGTATGGCCATACAAACATGTACGGCAAAACTGTACCATACAGTGGGGCAGCATGTAACATCACATAGAAGGGGAGCTAGAACAATTACATCCACCGCAATCTGTACACAGGCTAAAGTACATATTAACAATACACACACTGCCGACATTCACCATCACTACACAGACCTCAGTACTGTACAAACATCCACAGATTGTCCATGTTATGTCATGTAATATGACCCCTACTGTACATGACATGTGTAGCGATCTGATATATCACTGCCTTGTCAGCAGTAAAGCACATATGCACCACTTCATGCACATCATCTGTACAACGGTTGACAGAAGTGTGTCTGACAGCATATACACAGGGCCAGTATAGACATGTTGCTCTGATAAACTCATACATTTACCATTGTAACAGGGTTTTTTGCAACATATGTTGTATGAGGGATATGGAGTCAGTAACTGTCATGGACTTCACCTTCTACAGACTGAAATACTCACACTACCTTCTGCATTCCACAGACAGATGCATCATGGCTAACACATGAAACCAAAGACACAACACTGCCCAGTCTGCAGATGACCCTGCAGATAGGGATTCCTCATATACATGGAACTGACATGGCAGGTATTGTGACATGTACAACAGGCATATCCAGACAAACACTGTTAAACCAACATTACTCCAAATGCAGTATGGCAGCACTTACAGTCTGTAGTCAGGTCGGGCACATCCCCCTACTATTTGTTGGCCTCTTTCTACAGTGTATGATGTTGTTAGAGGTAAATCCCCAGTCCATCTGAGATGCTGTTTGCCAAGCAACAGATCTAGTTCCTGCTCACAGTGAGTGAAATGGGCCAACACCACCATGATGTTCCTAAGTAATGGAGTGTGTTTCCAAGCAATTTGCGATGGGAATGTTACCACAGCTGTTCCACATGCAATCAGCTAGGGGAGGGCTGCAATTCGTGCAAAGGCCATCAACTGATCATGAGCATCACTTGAAAAACACATGCTGCTGCCTAAGCATAGCAGGTGTGGGTCTCCACATCCACCAGAGAGGGAGTGGGGGAAGCAGACAGAGGCGAATACATGTCAGGGAGGGGTGGGAGAGTAAAACAGAAGCATGTTTGTGTCACACACCTACCAGCACAGGGTATCAAACCCTCAAAAACTATGTAGTGCTATCACACTGTGATGCAGTTATTGGATGCACTACATAGGTTACCTGCTGTGGAGCACTCAGAACATATTTGTGATGGTGAGTGACATCTGCAACAGGGATACGGTAGATATATGGTATGTGACGTACACGTGCCTGTCTGTATTAACAGGTGCCAGCATCAACACAGGCACACTCACACAGGGATGCACACACACTGACACATTTGGCAGGGCCAGGAGTGCAACTCATCACTAGTGGGATTGCCACACCACATCAATGTGCAGGTATCACATGCACTCCACGGGCCATATTGAGGTCGTATGAGAAAGGAATATAAGGAGGTGTCAGACATCAGACAGCATGCTTCAGTATGCCCTGGGGGCTTGTAGTGAGTGTGGATGTGGACACACACACTATACAACACACACATGAACACATATGGTGCCAGTTCTGACATGCATGGGTGCATGTCTGCACGAGTGTGTGGTTGTCATCCATGCCAGCAGACTATACAAGGGTAGGCGATGGGTATACCTTGGCATCAGGCCACATGACAATGATCTGCATTCTGGGCCAGGCCTCTAGTTTCTGCATTTGCCCAAACAGGTGGGTATTGCATCCCCCATATGTTCACCTGGGTGACTATTCTGCATGGCCAATGCTATGCATCACTTGCCATGTATGTGTTCTTTAGTCTGTGACATGGATGGTGTCTGGGATGTGCACACCTCCCACATGCATGTACAGTGACATGTGGAACTATAAGTGGGATGTCTGGCCCATGTTGTGAACACAGATTATCATCAGATGTGCCAGGCTTGGCCACCTGTAGCAGGAACTGGTAATGGGCATCAGGTTTACCCTGCACCTACATTGATAGCATGCTAACAGCATTCCCTGATGCCAGTGTCATCTGTCCATACAGGGCATGGTGTCACACATGGAATGTCCATTGTGAGTCACATGTGAAGACACCAAAGGTGGTGCAGGTGTCCATTGGGGAACTAGGTGGAGGTGCACTGTCTGCATGTATGTGCATATTGGACAGATGGGCATGGTGACATGGCCTCTGTAGCCCACTGCTATCACTGCATAGTTCCTTTCAGTGGCCAATATGCAGAGTACTTCCTACATATTGGCTGTTGTCTAGGCATGTGTGTGTGTATGACACATGGGTTGAGTGTGTGCTCTGGGTAATAGTAGGGTTGCTAACTGTGATTGGCTGGCCTTGATGCCACATGTATGGGTATGGCTTTGCACCCCAGCCTCTCAGCTAATTTACATCTGTTATTCCTGTATGGTTGACATTAGGGCCACCATAAAAGTGATGAGCAAAACCCCCTTCACATTGCCTACAGGAGTCACACACTCACACCCACCTCTACACAAGATACGAGCTGCAAACACACACGCACACACACACACACATGCACACACACACACACATGCACACACACACACACACACACACACACACACACACACACACACACACACACACACACACACACACACACACACACACACACACGCCATGCCTGGGACTAGAACCTCCTACTTAACTAGTATATTACAGTACAACACTACACAGTTATAGTACACACCATGGACATTACTGGAGTACTTCTTCCCCAAAGGTGTATTTCATGATGAATGACATCAGCAGGACTACCAAAGAAGGGTGTTTTATCTGTACGGCAGGTGACTAGCCTACAATGCATTGCTCCCTATACAAGCATTGAAACACACACAAAACATCTAGAACTCCCATGGGTGGGGCTGGAACCCTACCACAGTTCTAAATTACACTACAGCAGTACGCAGTTACAGTACGCCCTACAGATATTACTGAGCTACAACCTTCCCAGAGGTTTATTTCTAGGTGGGTGACATCAGCATCCTTGCCAAAGTTGAGTATGTGATTTGTATGGAGAGTGAGCAGCCTAAAAAGTATTGCTATCTACTCAGTCAGAGAAACACACACACAGATTCACACACAAGCACACAGTTGCCAGGTTTGAGGTTAGAACACCTACCTAACTACTTTATCACACTACATAAATGCACAGTTACAGGATGCGCTATGGAGATTACTGAGCTATGACTTCCCTAGAGGTGCATTTCTAGGTGAGTGACATCAGCAGCCATGCCAAAGTTGGGTATGTGAATTGTCCATAGTGGGAGCAACCTAAAAAGCATTTCCCTACTCAGTCAGACACACAATTTCCAAGTCTGGGATTAGAACACCTACCTAACTACTTTATCACACTACAGGAGTGTGCAGTTACAGGATGCACTATGGAGATTACTGGGATATGATTTCCCCAGAGGTGTATTTCTAGGTGAGTGACCTCAGCAGCCTTGCCAATGTTGAGTATATGAATTGTACAGAGTGTGAGTAGCCAACTAAGCATTTCTCTCTACACAGTCAGAGACAGACAGACACACAAACACACTCACACATTTGGCAAGTCTAGGGTTAGCACTACTACCTAACTAGTGTATCACTACCGACTTACACAGTTATGAGATGTGTCATGGAGATTACTGATCTACAGCTCTCAAAGAGTTGTATTTCACATTGGATGACCTCAGCAGGCATGTCATAATACTGCTATGGGGACGGTGGTGTGTGCATGGCCCATATCCCATTCAAGTAGGGGATGACATGCCACATGCGGGCACACACAGGGTCATATGTCACAGGTACGTGTATACAGCTACTAGATGACCCCTTCCTTGTACAGTTGTGTTGCACAACTGACACGAACACCACAATAGTCTGTCATGCTGACAGATACTGGTGGCTAGTATCTGCAGTGAGTGACATGTGCACCTCATGTGTTTGGGGCCCTTTGGCTGTGTGCTGGGTGGTACAGGCCCAGATGGCTCCTTGTCACGGTCACCCTCTTCCACACATCTATGTCCATCTACCTTTGGCTTAATATAGTGTATTGTCCTTACATATATCTCTGTATTCCTATTCACTGTGTGTGCAAGGCAGGGGCAGGTGCATACTGACTTGTGCCTGCACTAAGAACTGCAACTGCCAGATTTGTCAGGTCCACTGGTGCTTGCAGATATGGCTTTCATGTGTTTAAGTGTGTGAGCATGCCCAGTATGACCTTTTAGTATGTTGTTGACTGACATTGCCTTCATTCCTCTAAGAGTGTGAGCATGCCCAGTATGGCCATCTGTATTGCATGTGTGGATCAAGTCCAGGTAGTTTGTACTGCAGTGCTGACCTTTGTGTTGTACACTGACAGGTAGCGTGCTGTGTCTACAGGGTATCCATCAATCATTTGGCATTGACTGTTCCTACATTTCTGCATAGCGGGGGGGGGGGGCACCAGACTGATTGTACATTTCTACACAGAAGTGGGCGGGGGCACCTGACTGTTACTATAAGTGTACATAGAATGGGGGGGGGCACACCTGACAGTTGTACACATTTGCTACGACTGTACTGGTATGTCGGGTACTCCATTTCAGTCTATAGTCAAACCTATCGTGCTGGCTAGAGGCATACCAGTGTACTACAGATCTTACCTTTAATCACCTACATATTGGTTTCTGACTTCCCAGCCTTAACATCTTACATCCAAATTGCTGGCCTGCTGTAGTCCTTCTGTGTAAGCCTAGGGGTGAGTATACCCATAGGACTCATTCAAAGGCCATTGTACAGCATTTCTTTGTGTTTGCCTGCACCTATCCTGCTGGCTGTGACTGTTGTTGGGTATGTGACCCCCCCCCCAACTGACATGTGTGAGACACTTACCTTGTGGGTGTCCCAGTATTGAGGGTGGTGCTGCAGAGCTGCCTATGTCAGATGCACATAGTACACTCCCTATACTTAGCAGTATCATGTTTGGCATCCCTTTTACTGTATGTGCGAGTCAGAGACAGGTGACATTCCCTGGGTCCCTACTGTGTCAGTGCATGTAATATGTGTTGCCTCTTTGCCAAGGCCAGGGCATACTGGGCATGCCTCCTTTTGCCTATTGGAGCAGGCTCAGGTTGTTCCTCCTCTGAATCACTCTGTGCCTATGCAGGCCTTGGCAATGGTGGGGGGCTGTGTAGCCCTGCCCCATGCTGTTCCTGCTGCAGCTGTTTCCGCAGGATTATATTGTGTAGCATGGCACATACTATGAAGATGTGGGCACATGTGGCTGGAGAGTACTGCAAGGCTCCACCAGATATGTCCAAGAAATAGAACCGTGATTTAAGCATCCCAAACACATGCTCTATGATGATCCTGGTTTGTGTGTGTGCCTCATTATGCCATTCTTGCATGGGTATGTGTGCATTTCTGATGGGTATCATCATCCATGATTCCAGTGCATAGCCAGTATCCCCCAGCAGGTGGCCATATGGGATGTCCCCCCTGGAAAATACCTAACACAGCTGTGAGGCATGCCAGATGTGGGAGTCATGATAGCTTCCAGGGCTGCCAGCACACACATCCATGATAATGCCCTGGGCATTGCACATGACCTGGCAGTTGATGGAGGGGTAGCTCTTGCGGTATATGTAGCGCCTACCCTGCTCACCGGGTGGTGACTTGATGTGTATGTTCATGCAGTCTATTGCACCCAATACCTCTGGGTATTCTGCCACACAGTGGCAGAGATGCATATTGCTGGCCAACTCCTCCTACATTCGAGGGAGGTACATGTGCTCACTGACATGTGGTAACATGGCATCCAGGAACTGGTGGAGTACCCTGGATGCTGATGCCTGTGAGATTCCCATGATATCCCCAGTTAGCCTTTGAATGGCACCTGTGGCTAGTATTCTCAAGCATACACATACCTTCGTATCCACTGGGATGGGTTCCCCTCTGTTTGATCTGGCTCTGAGGCATGGCTGGCACAGCTCCACAAGTTGCTGTAGGGTGTCCCTGTCCATCCTATAATACTCTACTATCTCCAGATCCTGTAGCCCATGGTAGGTTACCCTGGGTCTGAACACTTCTCCTCCTCTGGTGCCTGAGGTGGTTGTCAGCATCATCCTCCTCACCACCTTTAGTCTCCAACACTTGCTGGTGGATCAAAGCTATGGCAGCCCATAACATGTACATATTAAAACTTCCCCGTATGTATACACCAATGGTGCAGAGTATAATGGAATACACAAGTGTGTGTGAGGTGCTTTCACACTTTATACTATTGTGCTATAGATGCTGCTGATGTCATTGGCTGTGTATGAGCAATTCCAGCTGAAAGTTATCTTAATTATGGGTTTTACAGTGAGTACTGCAAGTGTGGGGTCTGTAGTGTGGAGTTATGCTTGCCTGTCTTGATTAATCTGTTGCCCTTTAATTCCCTTTCAAACCTAGATCTCCTCCCATTGTCAGGCTTGCATCCACCTGCCAGCTTTCTCGTTTTGTTCTTTCTCTACCCAGTCATGTGTTGCAAAATGTGTTATGTAGCTGATATAATACAATTCTGCTTTGTTATGCTGTGACACTTTACTGTTTTCTTTGCAGTACAGCCCCTCCCCTTTCCTGTTCTGCAGGTAGCTACTAGCAGCCTTGTTAGCTGTTGTCAATGGCCCTCTGTAGGTTCCTAGGTGTTAATTACTCATTTGTACTCCAATTTCCTTGCTGCAGCATTTCCTTATTTTTTTCCTTATATCCTTCCTGTTTCAGTTTACCGGGTTTAAGCGCTTTTTAATCTCGTTCACATGCATACTCGGTTACCTTGTGTGCTCTCAGCTAAGCAAAGCTAAAGCCAGTTTAACACACCACTTTCCTTTAGCTTTGCTTAGCTATGGGCAAACCGGGTTAGCAATGCTCCAATGTGCTTACAGCAAAGGTGACTCACCCCTCTCTTGATGTGATCTTTATCTCATGGTTACACCCCGGTGTTATAACACTACTCTGTGAGGTGCATCCTTACACTGGGGGGAATCTGTGATTCAGCATTGCTCCTCTCATTTGCATAGGATTGCCTTCTAATTTCTAGAAACCATGCATAACACTGATGCAGCCCCTGAGCAACCCTTGCACAATGGTGTAGTTTAACATGCCTGTCATTGACTATTATGGAGAAAACATGAATTGTGTTAGAATGCACCTTTACTTTTTTTCTATTTTTCTTACGATCCAGTTTGTGCACCACTGCCCTACACTTAAACTTCATGGTAGCATGAAAAAAAAAGAACATTTTGTTTATTTTTACATTTTGTGCATGTTTTTTATGCCAATGGCTATATATTTAGTCATTGGCATGTATTAACATTATAATGCATGGGTTTGGCCAGCTGATATGGCTCTGATTTTATGTTTGCAGTAATGTAAACAATTTTTTATGGTTTACATTTCTGCATGCTTACGCTATGCCTGCATCACTTCCTGGATAGCTAAATACCTTCATTTGCATGCTACACTGCTGCAAATTGGGTGATTAGCATACAGGAGCTGTGCTGGCGTAGCGTACACAGGTTGTGCATGTGAAAACAGCTCGTACCTGGATCGCTCGCTGGCCATATTTGGTGTTGGAACACCAACGCTACTCCTGCACCTGGAACAAGCTTCGTGAATCCCTAATTTGGATTAATAGTTAGCTTTGGAGTATTTCACAAGAAGTCTTATTTGCTTGTTTAAGTTGAGGAGGGAGTGTTTCAAGTTGTGGTATCATTTTTTCCTACTATTGGACAGCAATTTCTTTCTCTTATTATACAACCTGTTGATGTCAGATGTCCACCAGGCAAGCTTGCTCTTCTTTGAAGATCTTGCTTTGGTCCTATCAGGTACGACAGAGTCAATACAGTTATAGAGATGTTTGTGTATGGCATAGATGTACATTCAATCAGTGGTGGAAGGAGCTATGAAGCTACTTATGCCATCTTGTAAGAAGTTGTAATTGGCCTTGGAGAAGTTTTTTAGCCTAATTGTTGCTGGGGGGGGGGGTGTTATAGTTACTTATAGCGAGACTGATTTCTGGTCAGATCTCGCCAGAGAGCACCACACACTGGGAGTGGCACAACAGTCCCCCATGTTGGTGAGCACCACACACAGGATGTTTGAGCCCATTGTGGGTTTGTCATCCAGCTGGTCCTGGGCACTGGAGTTTATAAAGTCTTAAAACCTTTGAGCAAGTAAGTTATAGCATGCATAATTTACCCAGTCAATGGATGGGTAATTAAAGTCACCCAAGACCAGGGTGTTTGATTGTATCTTGACTAACGACTCAAGCAGATCCAGGTAGGCTGAGTGGATGTCTTGATTCATGGAGGGGGTTCTATAGCTGGCGATGACTTGAAGACAGGTCTTACCAACTGTCCATTGCACCTGAAGTAATTCAATGGAATCATGTTGTTTAACAATCTAGAGATGTATTTAGCTTTAATAAATATTGATACACCACCTCCTTTAGTTTTCACGCCTTCAGTTTGTGGTCTGATAAGATGAGAAAATTGAAAAATGGCATAGCTTCAAAAGTAAAGGATGTTATAACTCAGTTTCCAATAATAATTGATGAAAAAGAGGGGTCTATATTACAACGTCGAACTGACAGGAGTCTGAACGTTGTAATATCAAACTCAAATGCTGGAAATCCAAACATAGCGCAGCCACGGCACACTGATTTTCTTTCCCAGGGAAAACAAATTGGTGGGCCGTTGTCACAGCTTTGCTATTTCCTCCACTGTGGTGCGATCTTGGAGTTGGCATATTTAAGTAGGGGGTAGGGGGGTACAGCCTACCCACCTTGGGGGATGTGGGGGTTGAAGTCCCCCACTTTAGTATAAGTTTAAAGTGTACGTGATTTTTTTTTTTGTTGGACCGGAACAGCGATTTTTTTTCCCTGGGAATAAAAATCGCTGTTCTATGTTTTCGTAATCCTTGGGTTTTGAACTTCATGGTTCGATATTACATCGTTCGAACTCCTGTGAGTTCAACAATGTAATATAGACCGAAAAGAGTACTAGGCAATTGCTTCAGGTCAGAAAACAGATGTGGATCAGACATCTGATTCTTCATCTGATTCTGATAATTCAAATATACAAATACACCCATTATAAGAAGACCCAAATCCATCAGTGGCTAGAGATAGTGATGCAGAACCTACTACAAGAGTAGTGCATACATGGACTGCAGTAGATTTTCAAACCATTGTAAATTCATTCTCTCCTATATGAACACACTCAGACAAATATGCTAAAATATTAGAAGGGCATGTACCGTTATAAAATCCTACAACTGAAGGTCTCAAAGCTGTATTTAATGTGTCATCACCACCTGATATCTTTAGAAAAATATGGCATGAATCTAAAAAGGAGATGCTATTCCAAAACATACAGATGCTAGATGCTAGATGCTAGATTTATAGCTTCTATGTTTGAAAGCTATTACTATAGCATGTCCACCTACACCAAACTAGGTCAGAATAAAAGCAATAATACAAAAGGTAAGTGACACAGTAGATGAATATTTAAAAATAATGATTGATGCATTTGAGGCATTTTCAGGACACCCTGAACCAATAGAGTGCATGAAAGCTACTGGGATATCAGCAGAATTTGAAGAAGGGTTATTACCACACATCAGAGATCAACTTAAGTATGCTTAAGCTTGCTGACTTTAAAAATACATGAAAATGTTAATCAGGCACAATGTATAGCAGACAACCTCATTAGAGAAGAAAAGAAACAGCAGAAGAAATTAACTGATGTGCAGTTACAACAATTTAATACTGATTTTAGAAGGCACAGAAGGGAAAATAATGCTGGCATTCAGAATCTCACCCATGCAATCACCCCCTGCATCATATCAGTCTCATCCAATTCAACCCCAAGATTTATCACAGCAACAAAGAAGTACAAAACCAAATGTTTATTTTAATTGTACCCAGCAAGGGCACTGGCAAAATAAATATCCATTTCCAGGATAAAAAGTTAAATTTACCACCAAATCCTGCACAGATGCAGATATATATACACCTGTGAAGGCTAACAGCCTGTAGCCAAGCTAGATAGAATTTTGTAGATAATTCTATGTCATTGTAACTATTAATATAATCCATAGGCTTGTTTTACAAATGTAAATAAAACTAAATGTAAGAAAACTGTGTGTATACGTTCTGAGCTTCAAAAATGTAACCACAGTGCACCCAACTGGAAGAAAGCTGATAAATGAAGCATTTTGTGACTGTTTGATCTCAAGCTCGGAGACAGGATATCTGGACCAAGAAATTCTTTCTATTGTCTTAGGATAAGAGTTAATTGCTAGGTTTTATATATAAAGTGTCCTTTATTCCTGTGGTTTCCTGGCAGGTGCAAGATTAAAACAAATGTTACATTTTGAGTTCTGTGAGCATGGGAAACTTCAGCAGAGGTGTCAAAAACGATGTAATGTGAAATGAGTCAGCAGTAATGTATATATCAATTTAAGACTTTCTCAGAGAGAAAGATTGAGTATTTTGGATTTTGTCTGAAGCTGACATCAGCTCACCAGCACTTGCTTTGCCCTGTAAGTAGGATCTTAGACTTTAGTATTTCTCTTAGAGTTAAATAGGAATTTAGCCAGATTAGTCTAGCTGTTTTTCTATATTTATGTCAGACTATCATCTAATGTTGTTTTAAAGTTTCCTGTGATCTCTGAACTCTTTATTGTCACTGTGTTGAATTGATGAGTATTGTCTTGTGTTTTTAATATTTATTATTAAATATTTTAAACCTTTCAACTGTGGCTGTTTTGTGTATAGATAATTTAAGCTCTTAGCGAGTACTTGCATGCATTTGGTGATACTGTCCAATCACTCCAATAGTCTTGCTGTTTGGCACACTTACTATTTGGATAACAGTGATATTACACAGTGAAATTGGTCACCCTTTGGGAAGGGCCTTATTAGTAGCTGATAAGAGTAGTTGGTGGCAGTAATTACTACTTTATAGCCTGGCAGGAGGGGGCATAGCTGGAGAACCTGTACCAGCCTTCCCCAGGAGTGTCTGTGCATTTGTATATAAACCATATCTTACAGTGTGTGTTTCAGCTACATGGGGAGTGACATGAAGCACTGGTTGGACAGAAAGGGTACTGGAGGTTTTGTCTTGACTACTGGGCTGAGATCTGAACCCTATAGCTGTGCCAGTAGGGAGTCTTATTGGGGATCCGGAGAGAAATGGAGAAACCAGTCCCAGAATGACTGTGATCTCTGTGTGCTCTTAAGGGAAGTTGTACCTTACTGTGTCTGTACTTGTAATCCCCCCAATGTATATGCCCCTCACTGGTGCAAGTGGAGAGGATTGAGGCTCCTTGATTACTGGGCCAGTGCATGGGCATCACAGCACCAAAACGATAAAAATCCTCTTGCGTGGAATATGACTTGGCAACCACCAGAATAGCAAAATACATATTAGGATAGCCATAGGTAGGAGCTACAACTTTTTCCATTGGTACCTGTAAGTCCAAATGGTCTTTATGTAAATATTAAGGGAAATAATACTTTGATGCCATTTCTTATTGATACAGGAGCAGCTAGGTCAAGGAACATTTCAGCTGATGCAGAAAATATTCCTTTAACAGAAAAAAGTAATTCATAGTGTAGCAGTTTCAGGTATAGCTATAGATCATCCAGAAACACTATAGCTCATCCAGAAACTGAAACTGTATCTATCCAAATTGGTTCATTAACAGATGAAGGTGCTTTTGTTGTAGAAATATGAATTGCTGCAACCAAATGTCTATCTGTACAAGTGTCAATAAACCAGGGCCAAAATTGGGCTTCTACAAAAACACCCTGAATAATGTAGGCAGATGCAATACCAATATTGCACTGAAGGGCATGCCACACAGCCTGAAAAACAGCAGAGCAGACACCCATTGTGCCTGGGCAGATTATACACAATAGATCAACCACTGGAAACCACAATCCCACATACAGGTGTACCAAACCATGCACCATAAGCAACTGTTAAAGCACTTAAAATCGTATACCAAAAATCCATCTCAAATTATGTGTGAAAGATACACCTATCCAAATGTCCTTTATGTTGTGGAGTACCAATTCAAAAACTGCATGCTGAAACTTTTGTGCATCAGCTGAAACAATCATTGACCTAGCTGTTCCTGTATCAATAAGAAATGGCATAGAATTATTATTTACCTTAATATTTACATAAGGACCATCTTGGCTTACTGGTACCAAAGGAAAGTTCAACATTTTCAGATTTCAATGACAGTTATAAGTGCAGCTGTCATGTGATGATTTTGCTTAACTCACTGATGCATGATGGACATTCCTGCATTCCAGTTAATATACAAGTTTTTGTGAAAAATACAGGTATGTAAACAGGGGAAGATGCATTTAATTTCATAAAACAGGAAGAATAATCATATCCTCAAGCCTACATGGCTCAATTCCTGCTGTGATCCTTCTTGCCTGAAATTAGAAAGAGAATGTAAAGCCTGTGCACCTGCTCAATGCACGACTCATTTCCTGCTGTGATTCTCCTCAACTGAAATTAAACAAGAGAATGTAAGAATGAAGTATTCCTCAAATAACAGTGATATATGCACCTATGTACAGTTTTTAGCCATTTATTTCCAAAGAATATTATCTAACCACAATACACATTTATCAGTGTGTGAACAACTCTGAACACAGATTAGAAGGACAGGAGATTCAAACCTGCAACTACAATCTACATCGCAACTCTACCCATGAGAGCTACCTGCATAACTAACACATATTGGCTAAAAATGCATCATTTGAAAACAGTGAAATTATTATTTTTATGACATCATCTGGCTGGTCCTTCGTAGTCCTGATCGCGATCATCTGAACATGCCTAATATTAATGAGCAAAGCAATAATGACTCTGTCCCTTTAAGAAATGAGGGATTGGAGAATGTTGCTAACCATGGCGATATTGGATTGGTTGTGATGTCATCAAATAGGAGTGGTGTAAGTACAACCACTCAGGCTGCAGATACACCACCAACGAATCAGCAAGCCCTATTGAATACATCTATACAGAATAACAACGGGGCGAGACCAAAAACAATCAATGCTACTCTAGATCATTTTTTACCATTCCCGATGAAGTTCCGGGGGGCCTCACAGACGCGTTCCACCAGTCGGGGCCGAAGGAAAAGAAAGTTCTCGAGAGAGAATGTCGAGGTGAGATGGAGAAGCAGGAATTAAATGGACTGGTTTTCAATTTATCAAGTTATGAGCCAAATGAATCGGACATAACTTTATTAAACTGATGCCTTTCCTTTATACCTTCTCAAGGTAGTGACCTCACAGAGTTATTAACTGATTTACGGATGTTTGGTAGATTGGTTTCTTTGAAGTTAATGTTTTCTAATGATAAAGTAACAGACTATAATAATTGCGACTTTGTTTGCAGACGCAAAAGTACTTTTATTCCTAATATGCCTACAAGTGTTGAATGTTTTATACAACTATGTGAAAGGGATTTATACACCTATTTGTCAAGTAGGACTAAGAAATGTCAATATTTTAATCTAAGTATACAGGAGAATTGTTCGCTGAATAATCTTATACACAACACTGACCTAATGATAAAACCAGCTGACAAAGGGGGAGGGGTGGTATTATTAGATACGCATCACTACCAACTCCTGATGCTAGAATTGTTGAATGATAAAGATACTTATACTAAGATTAAGAAAGATGAGATGGACAGAATTATTAAGAGAGTTCATGATGAACTGTATGACCTCCTTATGTGCAGACAGATATCTTATGAGTTGTATGATTATTTCAATGTAGAACACCCGGTTATCCCATATATAAAAGGTCTTCCCAAAATACATAAGGGGGTTATGCCTCCACCACTACAACCTATAGTAGTAGGACAAGGTTGGCTGACTGAAAAAATATCCTGTTACTTAGAGAGTAATTTAGGTCCTTTAGTTAGAAGCATACCTACCATCCTTATAGGCACATATCAGCTACTGAATGCTTTAGATCAGCTAATAATACAACATGGATCCTTCCCATCATTGATACTAGTTACTTTGGATGTAAAAAAAATTATTTACTGCCATCCCTAATGATTATGGGATGGAGGCTTTAAGAGAATTGCTACATGCTATGAAGAGATATACCAATGACAAACAAGTCCTTATTTGTACCTTGATGGACTTAGTCCTTAACAATAATGTATTTATGTTTCAGGACAATGTTATATTTGCAAGCATGGGGTGTTGCTATGGGCACCCCATGTGCAAACTCTTATGCCAATCTGATTATGTATCATTGGGAGGAAGAATATGTGTTCAATACCACATTTTTTTCAGCATATTTTACTATACCGACGTTTTGTGGATGACATACTAATAATTTGGGATGGAGATATGAGTCTGCTACAGGACTTTGTTTCTTATTTTGGAACTACTATAACTTTCCTGAAGTTTACCATGGAAACTTCCTTACAGGAGATACATTTTTTAGACATGACCATTTTTAAAGATGGGACAGGGCAATTGTCTACTTCTTTATATAGAAAGACATGCTGGAGAAATGCCTTGTTGCACTTTGACAGAATGCACCCTTGCTTTATATTTCCAAATATTGTGAAAAGCCAATATCATAGAATCAACAATATTTGTAGAGATTTGACTGAAAAGTCTATACAACTCAAGCTCCTAGATGAACTCCTGTTAGAAAGGGGTTATACAGAGAAAGTTATTGATAGCATAAGAAGAAACATGGATAATATTTCTGAAGGTAATAATAATAATGACAACAAACTTCGTAACAATAGTAGTGTTTGGTATCACAACAGAAACCGAGGAAAGTTTATATCCAAACGCGATCATTTGGCCATTACAATTAGGTACACTAATGATAATAGAAATATTACAGACATTATTAAAAGAAATTGGAATGTGTTAATGGTTGATCAGCGTATATCTAACTTATTAGGACATACACCTAGGTTTACCTATAGAAATAGCAAAAACTTGAAGAGGTTACTCTGTATAGACTGATATGATGAAGGTTTATGCAGAGAAATTAGGAACTCAAATAATGGTACATATCCATGTACTAGATGCATTATGTGTAGATATAGCACCAAAAAACAGGATTTCAAACAACCTAGTATGGACTATTCTTTTTTACCCAGGTTTTATGCTTCATGCAATAGTTCTAATTTGATTTATTTAGCCACCTGCATGAAATGCACAGCTTTTTATGTGGGTATGACCTCGAGAAAGCTGAAAGATAGAATATATGGTCATATTTATGACATAAGGAAATTAATTCCTACTAATGCATTGGCTAAGCATGTTATTGCTCACTCTGAACATGAATTTGAATTTAGAGTTTTACAAATGGTCAGACCCAGCAGACGAGTGGGTGACAGGTTGAACCATCTTGAATCTGTTGAGTTGAATTGGATTTTTAGATGAAAAGCTCATATTGAACCAGGTCTCAATCAATATGTCAGTATCAGATCAATTTTGGCTGCACGTAGATAGACTAGGTTTTGTATGTTTTTGATTTTGCATTTATATTATGTTTACAGTATTTTTACATTTATTTATTTAATTTAAGTTTTTATGTTCAATTTTTATACATATTTCTTCAGTTATTAGTTTTTGTATATATAGTTTTAGGTATGCTTTAGCTGAAGTTAGGTATTTATGATGTATTTATTATGGTAAGGTTGTAACTATAGCTACGATATATATTGTTAATGGAGTGTTTAATTTTTAATTAACTACACCTAGCAATCAGTTCTTTTACTGATTGATTTGAGCATGTGGTTTATATATATATTGCTGCCAGAATTGTTTTTAGTTAAACCTGAGGAAGCGTGTATTACAACATGTGAAAGCGCTTGTTATTTACAGAACGATATTAAAGAATTTTATTCTTCGTGGTGGTCCTGTTCCATTGTTTTCTAAGATTTACCTTGGCTTCCTTGTGGAAACAGACCTTTGGCGGGTAGTACTTTCCCTGTTTTTTCGGGCTCAACTGAAATTAAACAAGAGAATGTACGAATGAAGTATTCCTCAAATAACAGTGATATATGCACCTATGTATAGTTTTTAAATATTTATTTCCAAAGAATATTATCTAACCACAATACACATTTATCAGTGTGTGAACAACTCTGAACACAGATTAGAAGGACAGGAGATTCAAACCTGCAACTACAATCTACATCGCAACTCTACCCATGAGAGCTACCTGCATGACTAACACATATTGGCTAAAAATGCATCTTTTGAAAACAGTGAAATTATTATTTTTATGACATCATCTAGCTGGGGGATGGTCTACTAATAAGGATTTTGGCTTAGAATTTCAAAGTATGAACATTTGCTGGTCATGCAGCTAAACACTTTGAAAATTTAATTCATGTCAGCACTGTCTTCAGAAACATTAACAGTAAAGGAGACCCGTCATTCATAAGACAGTGGAACAGTGTCATGTAGCATAGAGTCTGTGAACAGAACCGTACATGTGGTACGTTATAGCACTTTTACAAAGTGTGTAATATTAACCAAAGAATTGCTGAGATATATAACAGTAATTAATATGTTTTACTGACCTTGTTAGGATATGTTCATAGTAACTTGACAAATAACAGAGTTCTTTGTAACCATGCTAAAAAAATAAATGTTAATATCAATAAGAGGAATGCACTTTTCTAAATAAATGCTATGGGTAGAATAAACCAAGACAACAGTTTCACATATGTGTCGCCTGTCTAGATTTGAGCACACAACATGCCAAAAGGTAAGCATTTTGGCCTGTTTCCTTACAAGTCAAGCTAACAGTGAGCTTATGTTATTCCCAGCCAGGTATTGCCATACAAACCCTGTTCGTATAAGGCTGACATTATCAGAGCATTACAGATTACAGGCATATTTGTAGGAACTTAGTTATTCATAAACATTCACAACAGATGCATTAATATCAAGTTTTGGAATATATTTCTCCAAATAAATCCTTTGGGTGAATTAAACCAGGTAAGAGTTACAGATATATGTTTCCAGTATGTGGACTGAAACCCACAGCATGCCAAAATGTAAACATGCTTGCTTGTGTCCTTACAGGCTGAGCTAGCACTCAGCAGGTATTTCATTTTAGAAAACCACTACTGCAGGTATTTATTAGAAGTTCTGCAGAGAACAGATGAATATGGAAACTGCAAAAATGTATTGGACATTTTATTGTACAGAAATGACAGCTATCAACACATAACTGAAAACATATGTTTAAGCAGTCGGACAGGCATTAATTTTTAGCTTAAATAAACATGATTGTGTACTTACCTAGGGGAATTAATTAATGAAGTTATGTATGTGTTTTTATTCCAACATATAACAGTGAAGTAAGTGATACTGTGGTACTATAACAGAAAACTACGAAGTGCACAGTCACCCATGGCAAGGATGCTACAGATGTCAGTGATGCACAATGACAGTCAGTATGTGAAATTATGTTGTTAGATGTTGTAAACATATGCACATCTACAAAAGTCATGATTATGGATATACATATTAATTAAATTAAAAACATGAAAGCCGAACCCATAGTTATCAAGACAGCATTTACCAACTCCACATAATTATCCTTAAGAGTTAATTGCCACAGCAGCTAATAAATGGTTTTAAAAATCATCTTTCTGATATATATTGAACAGAAAAATATCTGTAGAATCTGTAGGAATGCTCAGATATGTGTAGAATGTTTACACTTACCGTAGGGATCTAGAAGCTGTCTCCACAACACAGCAACCCTCCTTTGAAGCTTCTCCATGTCTCTCCAATGCAAGTCATCATAGTGGTAGTGAACCTACACTCCAATGCAGCAGATCCTTGTCTTCTTTTGCTGCTCTCTCATGATCTGGTTCAATACATCTATCATTTCAAAATTCCTGGATCTGTCTGTCATCCTCTGTTCCAATCTGGTGTAGACAGTCAACAACTGTGTTGTCTCCTCTTCAGACCAGTTGGGTGCATGGACACATCTCAGCCTCTTCGAAGTAGCCATCATGATCCACAAGTTGAAGAAGTCTGGAAAAAACAAACACAGAGAAATGCTGACAGAGATACCACACATTTCATAGTTAGCAAAAGTCTGATCAGTAAATGTATACAAAGCAATATTTGAAAGTGGCGCTGATGTCATGTTATCAGATCATTATAAGATAAGGTGCACATGTCACACATGGTACTGTTTGTCACTACCTATTGGGTGTTTCCACAGAACACCTGAGTGTTACAGTGCATGAAGTCAATTTATGTGGAGGTATGCAAAAGGATTCCAAAAACTTGAATTTTAATGAAGCTCATTAATTATATGTGGTGACAATGGTCCTTAAAGGTGCATTTCGATTCTGTGATTTGGAGTGAAAGGCACATTGGCAATTGACAGCACTTCTGTTTTGTTGATTAGTAAATCTATTCAAATCAGTCATTTGCAAAAGTACTGATTACATTAACTGTTACTCAAAATTTATCTTTAACAGAAGTTGTTATAAGTTACTAGAGTGATGTTGTTTCTATTTTAAATAAGTGATTTCAGAGATAGACTTATACTGCAAATGTTTACAGTCCATGAAGGCTGACGGAGAGATCATCCCCAGTTCTTACTGGTAATTCCTTGCACTCTGTGGTGTGTAACTACAGAAATCTATGGATTCTGACACAATCCCTCTCTGCTATGTGATGTTGATATTACAGATATTTCTTAATTAACGTTTCCTAACAAAACTGTTAAGAACATATGCTTTTGCTGTTATGGATATTTCTTCAATGATGCCTCTTAACAAAGGTGTTATCACTACTGACTAAATACTTTATTTTATTTTTTTATTTAACATTTGTTAACTGGAAAAGTCCAACTTGGAACAAAGCCAATTTTCAGTGGATGCCTGGGAAGAAATGCTCCAGATGCATGTCTTTGTAATGTGGGAGAAAACCAGAGCACCCAGAGGAAACCCACACAAATGCAGGGAGGACATGAAGACTCTACACAGAAAGAACCCCAGCTGAGAATTGAACCAGAGAACCTCTTGCTGTCAGGTGACAACGCTACTGCTGCGCCTCTGCGCTGTCCATACACTAAGGATTTGTACTGTCTGTGGCCTGCCTACAGATCCTGAGGATTCCTAATGCTTTCAGTAAGTTGTTGAATTACTACTTGTAATATTTTAATGTGAAAAGCAAGCAGACTCCTGTGGCATAATGCTGTTGACTTTGGACCATCATTCAAGATGAATGCAGTGTGAAGATTTTTAATCCCATTCATAAATTCTAATGATACTACAAGCTATGCTGATTTTACAAATGTTTTTTATGAAGGCATTGTTGTTAATTTTTGTATGTCACATTCGTATTTATCACACACAGTGTTATACAGACTTTTGCATTTCAAAGGAATTCATATTGTTTATGTTGACATATGCTGTTCACAGAATCAAATGCATAAATCGGCTCACATAAGAATATTATTCTGTGTAAATCATTGTCTTTCAGATGGCCAACCATCCTAGGGATGACAATTTATCCCCCAAGGAAATTGACATCATAATTGACACTCTCCTGCAACATGGATTGAGACTTCTAGGTCATTCAGGCAATATGTTTTGGAAACACAAAATCTGGACTGATCTCACCAACATGATCAATGCAGTTGGAGGCTACAGTTGATCCCATGATGCCTGTAGATAATGCTGCTCAGATGTGATCCTTTGTGCAGCCAATAGATTAAGATGTTACAATGTTACAAGAGATATGGGGATGCCACCTGTTGTGTACCACCATTAAACCTCCTTATGACATCACAATATTTCTGACCTCAATGCATACAGCAGGAGGTGAGCAACACATCCTTTGTGGTGGGATTGAAGCTGGAGTTCCTGTATGAACATGGATGTCTTTCTTTCCATTACATGACTGTGTATTAAGACAATCACTGCATATTGCTGCAGCATGCATATTCATATATTGTTTTTGATTTACAGCAGCAGCATTAAGCTGTGCATACACATCCACACAGAGTGAGGATGATTGAATGTAATTCTAATGATATGTATTGATACAACTGAAGTACAGACAAAGCAGTCCAAGCAATATCTGCATTGCTGTTTGCATTGATAGTCACAGGTCCATCTACTTTGGGACTAAACCAGGAATCAGCAGGAGAGTGTCTCCATACTGTTACTGTGACCACTACCTTTTTATTGCCTCAGCCTCATTTCATGGCACTGCTGTTTACTGTCATATTGTTATTTACCTAGCACTGTACACTACAGATACATCCAGTGGAGACCCAAGCTGTACAGGTCAAGTGCAGACAGACCAGGTATGTTACAGCAAAATTGTCATAGTTTGCATCAATTTAAAGCCGATATGTCACATATTGTATTCATTTCAATATTTGTCAGTAGTTTAACTTGGGGTACAGTTGCAATGCCTATCACGTAAATATTTGCAGCCAATGTTACTGTGTTGTGTATGTGATGTTGTCAGTATTGTTTTTGTTAAATACATGCCTGTGTTGTTCTTCTCCTTACTTTCCCATTGCAGGATCCAGAGTACAACTCACAGCTTTTCCAAAGCAGGAGTCTGTCAGTGGTATGCTATTAACTGTGTTTCATACCTGTCATTGCTGTTAATCCTGCTGTTTTCCTCCATTAATACTGCACCTTCTTCCCATTCATAGCCAGTCTGCATCAATGCCATCAAGTGCACGTACAAGTGGCATTTGCATGTCACACCTTCTGTATGTTTTGACTGTGTTCACCTGGTTAATTGCGGCAATGATGTGATCACTAATGCTGTTTTTATTTCCTATGATAGTTGAAGTTTATCCATGATCAACAGCTCCCTCTTCCCATGAGGAGTTGTCAGGTGCTTTTTTTTCTGTTCCTCACATATGTCATGTATGTTTGCCTTGTAACTTAATTATATACTCCATGTATGTATATTTCGTGAAACATACATAACAGTAAACCTCATGTAAAGCCATTATTATTTGTAACATTGCAATGAGATATACATGTCATATGTCTTTCTTGATATCCGTTATGTGATTTAGGCACATTGTCCTGCTCTGTGTCTTTTTATCTTGTAGCACAATAACTATCTGTACCATCCAGCAGCCCATCCAACAATCATGATGGTGTTCATGATGTGTCTCAGCATGGTAGCGTGGTCCCTGACACAGAGGTGTTTGGAGGGTCCATCCATGAGGTTGACAGTGATGTTGCCGCAGTTATAGCCTCATATGTGGAAGTCTACTTGTCAAGTCTTTCAGAGGATGCTTCATACACAGACACGTTTAGACACAATGTACATATTAATGCTATTGTAGATGTATAATGCTGAAGAATTTAGATGTCTTGTTATATATACAGACTGATGCAGACAATCAAATGTAAACATGCGAAAAGTCATGTTAATCTGTGTTCATGTTTGTTATCGCATAGCTATATACAGATTTGTATAGACATTTATACGTAATCACAACTAGGTATAGTGATATCTTTATGCACCTCTCTCTCTATGTATATGCATTTGCATAGAGATGCATGTACACACATATATATATATATATATATATAGAGAGAGCTAGATATAGATATAAATATGTGCAGTTTTGTTTGCCCAAAGATGAGACAGAGAGGGATGTATAAGAATATGTACATTTATGGCACTTAATAATGAAAATCAATGGCATCTGCTACCCTGAGTTGTGTTGCAGATACTGGCCTCATTCAACATCACGCAATCATTATTGTCCTAAAAACTGCAGACATGGATGAAAAACATCAGTATGTGTGGCATAAGTGGATAAGGCAATACAGCACCTTGATTACATTACATAAGAAGAGAGTATAAAAAATATACCTAAATGTCTAACAAATAGCAAGCTGGGAATTACATGTGTTACGTGGGATTGGAGCTCACAATTGAGTTACTTATATTAGCTAGAGTATAAACCCTTAAGCTATATCACAGTCATGGGATTACATACCCACATTTTCTGTAAATCAAGAGTGATTGTGACACTCCCTCAAAGGAAATGCATGGTCCCCTGCAATACTTACTTATTTGTCTAACCCATACCAAAAATAATGTCTATGGATGGCTATTCATTAACATTTACGGCTGAGCATACATATTTTGTTTTCAGTTCAGTTTGCAATGGGATCACAAGGATATTCATGGTAACAAAATAAGTAGTATGCAACAATCTCAAAGTGCTGCAGATAATGAAGAAATGCATAGTTAATCTGCAGCATAAAAACTCATGTATTGCAACAGAGAAATTGCCTTGCAGACATCACAAGTGACAGGCATGTCTGAATGTTTTAAGAAACAACAAACTGGGTATTACAGGACTGCTCTGCAATTCAAATATACAAACACAAAGCAAGTAGAAGTGCTGTTACGAACACACCACCTACAGTGTTATATCACAATTTAGTGAATACATATCCATTCTGGCTGCAAATCACACTCACTCAAATGAAATGCATGGTGACATGCATTTCTCATTCATTTTTCTAACTTGATCATGAAGTAATGCTTGTTAATTGTTAGCATTATACATCTAAGAGTAAGCTTGCATACTTTATCTGTCAATAATGATTGCAAGGGAATCCCACATACATGCATGTTTAAAAAGTATTTTTGTATGGTACTTTCTTGATATTTTGCCAGTAACAATGAAAAGCATGGTGATCCACAGCATATGCACTGTAGGCATTAATGTGCTCTGATGATGAAACACCTGTACTGGATATTTCATACTTCACCACTAAATCATGCAATATACTCATATTATGAGAAGTTAATCAAAACATTTGCCCATGACTGTTCTGCATAACAAAGATGTGGGATTTGAACCTGCCAACACTCAATCTTTATTTACACTTTTACATTGTTTAACCAGTTGGGATAATGGACATTACAATTGCTTTGGGAGTGCACCATTTTCTGTTAATGATTAGCACTCTTAATGGGCTGTATCAAACACATACAGTCCTTATTAACACATGCCATTACTTAAAAATTCTGCACACCTGCATTTCTTGCCCAGCTTATTTGCAGATAACATCAGGATCCACCATTAGACAGATGTCATTAATTAAAAGGTAAACTGTGTTTCATTACAATTAACTTACTGATAGTGATACATATACAAAGGGAATATTTATGGACCACACTTCATTAACTCAACAAATATATTCAGTAAATGATAACAGCAATTACTAAGTGATAAGGTGTAGATTATGGCACTTACTGTAGCCACGCAGTGGCTGGTGGCAAACCTCTATGATCCTATTGTGAAGGTCATCCTGGTCTCCATGGTAAAGATTGTCATATCAATGCTGGACCAGTACACCAGTCCTGTAGATTCAAGTCCATCCTCAGTGCTCCCTTGTAATCTGTTTCCATATGTCAATTTGGGTGTAGTTCCTCTGGTTTGCCTGCATCCTCTGTTCATGGCCCAAAAAGACTGCAAGCATCTAGAGGGTCTCCTCATTGATCCATTTAGGTGCTTGGATGCGCCACAGCCTCCTCTCAGTTGATGTATTCTTGATATTTGTTAAAACGGTGAGCAAAAATATCATTTGAAAATTTCTTACTGAGGTACCACTCAGTTTGCAGATTGCAATCATATGATAGGAAAATTTATGAATATCACATTTTAAAAGTGATGCACGTAGGATGGTTGCAGTCTATTGTTGGGAATCAGACATGTATTTCAGATGTCCCCATGCAATGATAACTACTGGGCATTTCACAGAGCAATGCATACTTATGCCATATGGGTCAATGCGCCATGAATCGAGAATTTACATAGACATACACTAGTGTGATTTTAACACATTGTATGCTAATGAACCTCATTAATTATGTGTGCCACAAATACTACTTAATAGTTATTTGAGATCAGCTAACCTCTCTGTTAGGTATAGCTGCCTGATTACAATTCATAAACAAAAGGTAAACTGTCATGGGGTCATTTGTTTATACTGCTCTTTTAAACTACTGTGATTAGTATTACTCTATGTTCATAGTGTCCCGTGTGTGCCTCGTAATCTGCACATAAATATGTCACTTACATAAAGGTTATGGGTAGCCTTCACTAATATGCATGCATATGGATTGATGTCCCTCATTATCACAGAGGTCTTCCTATATGCAGGTGAATGGCTACTAGCACATTAACCCCAATAAACTGTGGATATTGTCAGAATTCACCCATATGCATAGGGATTATTTCACCTGTATATCTAAATTACTGCTTGTGGATAGCAATGGTTTACAAGTGTCCACAAAGTGTACTTCAAAAGTATGATTTGCAGATATTCGTTGATGCTTATTCATACATTGGAAGTTGTTATTCCATTAGATGGGATTTTGTGAACTTTAAGACGGGTTAGCATGTAACTTGTTTGTTGTTTTCACAAATAGCAGTCACCACTAAAATGCTCATTTTCATATGCTGCTATTGTTCTGACTTTAATTTTCACACATACAGTTACATATGTTCTTAACAAAGATGTACATGACACAATTGTGCTAATCTTTGTTGCTGACCGAATAAACACCTGTGACATATCCCACATGGTTGATGTTGACTTGGTAGTTACAGTTGATTTTACATATGACTATGAATCGACCAGGTTCTTTAGAACTGAAATGGCATTACAGTGGTTATGTGATTGGGTCTTAGTTGTCAATATTTCCACACACTTGGGTTCTAATGCTACCTCTGTATATAAATATATATGGCATATCCAAATATGTGTAATGGAGTAATTGCATTGCACACGTAGGCTTCACATGTCATGACATGTACTCCACAACTGATACTTGTTGTGAATGTTTATCTGCACATAGGTTCATAGGTTCATAGGTTCATACTAGGCTATCTGCTCTAGGGCATTTATAAGCCTAGCCAGAATGTGTTTGGCTTTCGCCACCCATTTTAAATTTATTTTGCTATGCCCTTTTTCGAGGTTAGTATACTGTGCCTCTGTCTAACAGTGACACAGAAGTGATACCCGGGGTAAACCTACGATCTCCCATCCACTCATCAAGATTCCTCTTGAAGAGAGTCAATGAGGGACTCTGCCTAACCTGGACTGGGATTTTATTCAGAGTGAAGGGAGCCTACGGGTTATGAATCTGTCCCTCCAGCATGTCCTATTTATTTCAGTGCTGTGGTTCAAGTCTCTCGAGCGTAGCTCGATGGGATTTGGATTTTCTGAGGTGCAGCATGTCCATTAATTCCGGGTTGGACATGGCTTTATACGTCAGGCACAGATCGCCTCTGAACAGGCGGTATGCCACTGAGTAGAGCTGGAGTTTCTTTAACCGAGCAGCATATGGCATCTGTTTGAGCCCTTTGATCCTCTTGGTGAGGTACTTTTGGGGTCTTTCCAGTTGCTGCGGGTGTCTGGTAAGGTACATCCCAAAAGGGGCATTGTACTCAATTATGGGCCTGATGAGGGATGAGTAAAGAGGCACGATGACCTCCCCTGATCTAGATGTGAATCCCTTCATGAATAGGTGGGCTATATAAAATGTTTTTCTAACCACTTTGGCCATGTGGTTGTCAAATGAGAGATTGCTATCAACTTGGGTCCCCAGGTCCCTAATTACTTCTTCTGTACTTAATGGATTACCACCTATGTGGTAATTTGTGAGCACTTTGTTTTGCCAAAGGGGATGACTATACACTTTTCGCATTTAGCTTGAGGCCAGGGCTCTGGCACCAGTTGTCTGTTTCTATGAGGCCCTTTTGGAGGATGCTTGTGTCAGCTGGAGAGTCGATTATGGTGCCCAGTTTGCAGTCATCTGCGAACTTGGTCAGCCACAGTCCTTCCATGTTGGCCTGTACCTCCGAGAAATATATACCGAACAAGAGAAGTCCCAGGACTGAGCCTTGTGGGACACCACTTGTAACTGGTTTGGAGTCTGACATGGCTCCAGCAATTCTAACCATGTGGGTTCTGTCCTTGAGCCAGTTTGCAATCCATCTAGTGACATAGGGGTTTATATTTAAGCTGGTGAGCTTATCTATAATGCCCGAGTGGGGTATTGTATCGAAGGCTTTTGCGAGGTCCAGGTAGGCTGTGTGGACCACCTTCCCCTCGTCAATGGCCTTGGTGACTGTTTCAAAGAAATCAACCAGGTTTAAGAGGCAGGATCTGCCCTTAACAAAGCCGAACTGGGTAGGATCCAGTGTCTGTAGGTCCCCAATATCTTTATTTATGAGGTCCATGATGATCCTTTCCCTAGGTTTGCAGACCAAGCTGGTCAGGCTTATGGGGCGATAGTTTCCAGGATCCGTTGAGGCACCACATTTATGGAGAGGGACCACTGTTGCTGTACGCCACTCTTTGGGCACATATCCTGTAGTAAGGCTGAGATTGAACAGTAGTTTTATGTTTGGGTTTAGCTCTTCTTGGAGTTCATGTAGGATGCAGCCCGGGACACCGTCTGGTCCCATTGATGCTGTGTTTTTTGCTTTGGAGAGGGCGGATCTTACCTGAGCATCTGAGATGTCAGGGAGGCAGCACTCTGCTGGGATAGATATTTGCCCTTTTGGTGGGAGGGGGGCTGAACCTGTCAGCTAGGATGTTAGCAATGTCTGTGGGTTCGGTGTATTTTTTTGTCATTTTGGACTAATTCAGAGCATATCTGGGAATTACCACCCAGGTTCCTAACATAACTAAAGAAAGCCTTGTGATTATCCTTAGTGTCCTGTGCAATTTTTCTCTCTAAGCTGGCCTTAGACAATTTTATGAGTGCCTGTAGTTTTTTGCTAATACTGATCAGTGATGCCTTCCCTTTTTGGGATTTTGCTCTATCATTTAGTAGCTTCCTCCTTCTATTGTATAGTTTGTTTATGGCTGGGGTCCACCAGACAGGACGTCTGCCTTTGGAGGATTGGGTCTTGGTTTTATTTGGGATCGCATGATCCATGCATTCCTGAAGGTGTTCATAGAATGCGTTTATAAAGGATTCTGCGGTCTGGGCCATATTTTCCACAAGGCCGGAGGCTTTGAAGGATTCCACCTCAGTTTTGAGGAGTGTGAAATTTGCTTTAGAGAAGTTTTTCACTGTGGTTTTCTGGGCAGGGGATGGGGTCGGGATGTGAATATCCAGTGAGATTAGTTTATGGTCTGATCTTACCAGTGAGGGATACACTTCTGGTCTGGAGCATAGAGTCCCCATGTTGGTGATGATCAGGTCCAGTATGTTTTCCCTCTTGTGGGAGTGGTAACAAGTTGTTCCATAGCATTTGAGTTTATAAATTCTAGGAACCTTTGGGCTAGGGTGTTGGAGCTAGAGTAATGCTCCCAGTCTATGTTTGGGTAGTTGAAGTCGCCCAATATAATGGTGTTTGGAGAGACCTTCATATTTTCCAGTGTTCTCTGGAAGGCTGAGTGGGGTTCCTGGGTTTGGGAGGGTGGTCTGTAGCAGGCTATAAACTGGAAGGCAGTTTTACCCACTGTTAGTTGCACATGGATAGTCTCTGATGCTTCATGCTTTGCCACCAACCTGGAGGTGTGGGTATCTTTGATGAATATCGATACTCCCCTTCCTTTTGTGGTTCGGTCCAAGTTTTGGGGCCAAAAAGCATGGTATGAGGTATAACCTGGTAGTGCTGGGGTGCTCTCGGGAGCCCTGAACCAGGTTTCTGTTACTGCACAGATATCGATGTTCTCCATGCTAAGGAGAGTTTCTAGTGTGTGCATCTTGAGGTTTAGACTTCTGGCGTTGAGTAGCATTACTCTTAGTTTTTTATCCCTTGTGATACCTATGGAGGTGGGTTTGTCTTTTGAGCCTTGCCTAAAAAAGGCACTATGGGGGTAGCAAGAGCCTTTGCCAATATCCGAAAGCCCAGGGGTGACAGGTGTAAGCCGTCCCTAGCGAAGCATCGTGGCTTGTCGAGCATATCATCCCAAGCTGACAGGCATTGGATCCCCTTTGAATGACACCAGTACTTAAGCCAATTGTTGAAATTGATCATCTTGTCTTCATATTGTGGCATCATTCTTGGTGAGGGTAAGATGCTACTCAAGGTCAGGGTCATACCGGCCTGGGCTACATGCTCAGAGAGCTCCTCTATGTCTCTTTTCATGTAGTCCATGGAGGTACATCTCAGGTCATTCACACCAGCATGGACAATGACTGAGTCATATTTGTACTTGCCTTGGAGTGACCTGAGTGCTTGTGTTATGTGGTGGATCCTAGCGCCCGACAGGCTGCTCTCCGTGACCCTCTCCTTGTTCAGCCTGGTGAGCGGGACGTCAGTGTGCCTGACGATAGAGTCACCTATTACAAGTGTATCAGGTGTTTTGTTTAGTCTTAAGGGCTGTGACTGTTTGGCACACTTGCTTTGTGAGATATGTGTTGCACATGTTTGGTTTTGGGGTAGCGGTTGCTTGGGTGTCTGCTTTGGAGGTCTCTGCTGCTTAGGCAGATCTTTATTTTGAGCCTCTGAGTATGTTTTTGTGTGATTATGTGTTTGGTTTGCTGTCTTGGTAGGTCTATGTGAGACTGGAATTGTAGTGAGTGTGGTTTCCTTCTCCTCCTGACTGGTTATGCCAGTACTGAGTTGAGAGAGCTTAGCCTCCAGTTTGGCTATATGGTTGCATCTCTCACATGTGTTGGAATTTGTTGGGAGGAGGAGAGGGTTGTCTGTGTACATGAGGCATTTGTAACATTGCCTCAAGATTCCCAGATTCACCAGCTGGACCGGAGAGGAGATTGACAACTGACCTTTGGACATGCTAGAATAATATTGGGAATTCCTTTATAATTGAAAACAAGGGCCAGTGGGGAGTGAGGGTGTAGTGCTTTTAATTTTTAGTGCTGACTTATATAATTGCTTTAGTGAGCAAGTGCCAGGTAACTTAAGTGCAATGTGTTACAGGTAACTTAAATGCAAAAACGACAAACAGGAACTTTCTTTCAATTGAAACAAGGAAATAAGTACAGTAAGCAATGCAGTTATCACTAGTGATCCACAGAAGCGCTGAGAAGCCGCGTATTAGGTGGAATTAGCGTTACAGGGAAAGAACAAGCAAACAAACAACAAGCATATAAACAAAGCTAGATTCAGCAGGCCTGGATCTAGTCTATGCTACAGCAAACAAGGTGTACCAATTTCAATAAGATACAGTTCAAATATTCAGGCACTATAAACCTTTAACCAGAAATTCCCAGCTCAGAAGGGCAGAGTCCAGCCTCTTCTCCCACAAGAGTGCAGACCACGAACCTTCTTAATGTAAAACAACTGGCCTGAAGCCCAAGTGCTTAAACCAGAACTAATACACTTTAAGAATAACAGACACTGGGCTCTCAATCAGCAGTTCCCAACTTAGAAGGATGAAAGCTACCTGTCCTGCCACCACAGTGCATGCCACAAACCTTCCTAATGTAAAACAACTGGTCTGAAGCCCAAGTGCTTAATCCAAAAGACTTAGAATGATAGCTACACTTTAATCAAGTTACTACCAAGCAGTAATAAATACAGGTGAACACTTTAGAAAATGCCTGGATTAGTGCTCAAGTTACACAAACAAAGCTAGATCCAGCAGGCCCGAATCCAGTCAATGCCACAGCAAACAAGGCGCACCAACTTCAGTAAGAAGCAGTTCAGATATACATGCACTATAAGCCTTTAACCAAAAATTCCCAGCTCAGACGGGCAGAGTCCAGCCTCTCCTCCAACAAGAGTGCAGACCACGAACCCTCTTAATGTAAAATAACTGGCCTGAAAGCCCAAGTGCTTAAACCAGAATTAATACACTTTTAGAATAACAGACACTGAGCCCTCAATCAGTAGTTCCCAACCTTGAAGTATGTAAGCTACCTGTTCTGCCACTACAGTGCAGACCACAAACTCTCTCAGTGCAAAACAACTGGTCTGAAGACCAAGTGTTTAAACCAAAAGGCTTAGAATGAGTTACACCAAGCAGTAATAAATACAATTCAGTACTTTTAAGATGATGCAAAAGTAAAATAAAGTAGGTAGAAACACAAGTACAGTAAAAGCAGATGAATTTTTTTTTTCTGTACAAGTGCTGAGATCAAAGAAACAGATTTGAGTGCTGAAACTAGAAAACTGGCTAGTTATAAGAAAAAAAAAACTAAGCTAGAAGGCTTCCCTCCAACACAGAAGGGCTTGGGGCTCAGAAGCCTACAAATAGTCTATACCACTTAACAGGAAAGGCAGGAAACAAGCTTAATTTTTTTTCTGTTTCCCAGATGCTCTCTTTGTACACAGTAGGAGTGCCTGAAATTAGAATATGATCTCACTGCACTCAGTTGAGTGAGCAAATGAGATGGGCCCAGAAGGAGTATCCAAACACAAATTTTCAAGAGGGGCGGGCAGTTTCAAGGCCACTAAGATTAACACCAAAACAAAAACAGGGAGGGTGGGTGGGACTAACTGAAGAGCAGAGTCAAAACTTCCAGTTCAGTTAATATTCCTGCAACACAGTTAAAATCAATTTAAATACTGTTTTTTTTGAAAAAAAAAGTGCAGATAAAGGTACTTAAATTCTCTTATATGTCCAGTTGAATACAGATAGTTCTTAGCCGGCCAAAGCTGAGGTTTTTAGGCAGAAAATATTTCACACTGTACCACTTAAATAGGCAAGGACAGGAAATCAAAGAATGTGGCTACCCCCACACCTGTAATTACTAGCAAATAATAAAATTCAGCAAACACTGACTAATTTCCACTTCAGTAAATATTCCTGCAACACAGTTAAAATCAATTTAAATACTGTATTTTTGGGAAAAAAATTGCAGATAAAGGTACTTAAATTCTCTTATACATCCAGTTGAATACAGCTAGTTCTTAGCCGGCCAAAGCTGAGGTTTTTAAGCAGAAAATATTTCACACTGTACCACTGAAATAGGCAAGGACAGGAAATCAAAGAAGGTGGCTACATCCACACCTCTAATTACTAGCAAATAATAAATTTCAGCAAACACTGACTAACTTCCAGTTCAGTTAATATTCCTGCAACACAGTTAAAATCAATTTAAATACTTTATTTTTTGAAAAAAAAAGTTCAGATAAAGGTACTTAAATTCTCTTATACGTCTAGTTGAATACAGCTAGTTTTTATCTGGCCAAAGCTGAGGTTTTTAAGCAGAAAATATTTCACACTGTACCACTTAAATAGGCAAGGACAGGAAATCAAAGAATGTGGCTACCCCCACACCTGTAATTACTAGCAAATAATAAAATTCAGCAAACACTGACTAACTACCAGTTCAGTTAATATTCCTGCAACACAGTTAAAATCAATTTAAATACTGTATTTTTTTAAAAAAAAAGGGCAGATAAAGGTACTTAAAGGACCACTACGGTCAAATAATGAAGAAAACATATATTTTTTATCTTGCCATGATTTACTACACCTCCCAAAGCTGCCTTCAGCAAAATAAGTACTCGTTCCTAATTTTATTTTGTTTTTACTCTTGTCTGCCCTCATGGGGGCAGACATGGTGATTCCTTTGGAAAGCTAAATCTGTCCTGTAATGCAGACTGTGAGGACAAATAGCCCTACCATTTGTTGTCAGACTAGACTTCCATTCACTTACAATGGAACTCCTGAAAAAAACTGCCAAGTTTGAGAGTCTGCAGCTCATGTGTCATTGACTGGTATGCGCTGAGTTTTACAAATGTTGTTCCTACTGATGTGATACACATTCTCTGAAAGAAGCTTGCAAATGTGTCAACAAATTAGTGAGATAAAAAAGACTTTTCACAAGGAGCAGTTTTGCAAGTTTCAGTTCCTGGCCAGGTCACTCCTCCCGTCTCCCCTCCTTCAGTGGGCTACAGTCTCACATTTCCAACTTTGCTAGATTCAACTATTTAGTCAGCTTTGCATGACAATAGAAATAAAAAAATAGCCTGGTGTTCCCTTGTATGTCTCCTCACTTCTGAATAGCAATTCCCAAGAATAAAAAAAAAAAAAAAAGCAAACTCATCAGTCCAGAGTTTAGGCTAGTCTATCCATTTTTTAAAATGTGCACAGTAAAATATTCAACTTGTAATGCATTTTGGCTGCTGACATGGTTATCTTTACATAGTTATTTTCTTATAGTATAACCTGAACTTACGGTACTTAATGATAAATTTTACAACAATTCTCAGTTTCTTAATAATGACCTCCCAAGCCTCTGATGTGACCTAGTACTTTCTTACTATTGCTTTATGTAGTTTGTCTTAGTTGTATATTTATAGTGTGTTTCTCATCCTCTCAGCAACAGACTCCTGGAGAAGCATATATCTGTATAGAAAGAGTACCAGCAGCTGTAGCAGTGATACCACACTCCAAATCAATGCACTCAAACATAGTACTGACAAACACAAGGGAATGTATATGTCTGAATCAAGCAGTGATGAAATTGCTAGGGACTTCACTGCGCAAAATTTTACTCTTAATTTCTCCATTTCATAATGCATAACATTCGCACCACACTTACAAAGGCACATCTCCACCTTCCACAAACACAGCAACCCACACCCACACAACTGCTACGGTTTCTCCCTTCAGTTATTGCAAGCCAAGAACAACACTATTTAATAAGGATACCTACCAGACAAGTCTGCATAGCGCACTTGGTCTACCTGCATCATTGCAGCTCGGGCCCCCCCCCAGCAACTGCAACATTGCTAAATAAAACCACTGCTACAGTCTGGTTTCTCCCTACAGTTATTGCAATCCAAGAATAACACTTTTTAATAAAGATACCTACCAGACAAGTCTGCATAGCACACTTGGTCTACCTGCATCACCGCAGCTCCCCCCCCCCCCCCAGCAACTGCAACATTGCCAGATAAAACCACTGCTATGGTCCGGTTTCCCCCTACCATTATTGCAAGCCAAGAATAACACTTTTTAATAAGGATACCTACCAGACAAGTCTGCATAGCACACTTGGTCTACCTGCATCATCGCAGCTCGGTCCGCCCCCCCCCCCCCCCAGCAACTGCATCATTGCCAGATAAAACCACTGCTATGGTCCGGTTTTTCCCTACAGTTATTGCAAGCGAAGAATAACACTTTTTAATAAAGATACCTACCAGAAAAATCTGCATAGCGCATCATCGTAGCTTGGATCCCCCCCCCCAGCAACTGCAACATTGCCAGATAAAACCACTGCTATGGTCCAGTTTCTCCCTACCATTATTGCAAGCCAAAAGTAACACTTTTTAATAAGGATACCTACCAGACAAGTCTGCATAGCACACCTTGTCTACCTGCATGTGGGTAGTTTGGGCATGGTTTGGTTGGGTTTCATCATGAGTGAAAGATCTGCTTGGGATGGTGTGTGTGGTGGATGATGAGAGGTGTTGTTCATGATTGTAAGGTAGTTAGATGGAAGATTGTGCTTTACAGGATGTGGAATAGTGGAAGAGAAGGAAATGGGTACAGGGGTGGGGCAGATTCAGTGATTTAGCATGATGGGCGTGGCTAAGTTCAGTTGACATGTAGCACTAGTGGGGGTGGGTGAGAATAGGAAGCAGGGAGGGGAGCGGAGTGAGCCTGAGCGCAGTGGGGCTAACACTAACTCCAATTATATCAATGGGCTTTCTTGTTTCTTTTCTTTGTACACCAAATGTATAATTCCAATTGTTTCTGTTTACACCAAATGTGTCTGTTTGGCTGTATTGTACTAGTTTAATTTACTTATACTGATGCAGTCACACTGAAAAAGGTCTGGGGAGGCTTCCTCACCACAAGCAGGCCAAAAGATAACTTTCAAAAGGGCGCCGCTCAAGGAGACCCACTAATATAGACTAGTTAATGTGCATGGGGGAGGAGGAAGTTACAGGAGGGAGATACAAAATGGGGGAAGGTATAACCAGAAAAAGCCAGTAGAGATCTGTCCCGCCCCCTCACAGAAGACTGCAAAGGAAAGTAATCAGCATAAGAAGTGGAAGCCTTGGAGCTGTAATGTAAGTGTAAGCAAGGAAGAGGTCGAAGCAGGAAATTAGGAGTGTAAGCAGTTAGTTGCAGAAACACTACTTTAAGGCCTTGGTGTGCAAGTAATACAAAGGAAGGTAAATCTATCTGGGGGACAAAATACACCAAGTAAATGGTACTTGCCTTACTTTACAAGTATTCAATGTGGAGGCAGATCTATTTGGGACAAGATACAGCAAGTATATTGTTAAGTTATGCCACCCAGTGGCAAAAGACAAAGCTATAGTTGCCTGGAGGGGGGCCTTGCAGGTGTGCATGCCGGCCAAAACAATGTTTAAAAAATAACTAGTAAAAGTAACAAATGTGCTGTAAAAGGAACTGTAAATAACCAGTCACAATGAGTAAAACATAACTGTTTAAGGACCACATCTGCTAATAACAAGAACTGTAAATATCCAGTCACCTATGCAGAATTGTCTGGTAGGTATCCTTATTAAAAAGTGATGTTCTTCATGGTTCACTGTTACAGTCATTACTGTAGGGTTCTTCCTGCTGGCAGCAGCCCTAGATCGGCCATAGACCCAAAGTCGGGTCCGACGTCGGCTGAAGTCGCTCCTGCCCTGACGTCAGTGCGCCAGGGGTATAAAGACCTCAACCGATGCCAATTTCCCCAGTCTTTCTTGCCGTGTGGTGCCCATTGCAAAGCAGTTCGCAAGTGTAGGTCGGCCGACTCCTGTTTGTTTTTGGTGGCTTTTGAATTGAAGACTTCTTCTTTTGAGCCAAGTACCCCATTGGGGAAACCTTTTTCTTGCTCCAGTCCGATGTCAGAAAAAGTTAATAACTGTATTTCTTGAGGGAAGCAAATACCTCATAAGGATTTTCACTCTTACTGTATACCTTGCTTAGGTCCTGACCATGACGTAGCTAATTGTAGGTTTTGTGCTAAGTTTAATCAACGCACTATTAGGTGTAGGTACGATTTTGCCTTCCATTATTTTGGAAAAATATTTAATTACAATATGTCATCGGATTCTTATCCGGCTACTGCAGTGTATAAGAGGCGCAAGGATAAAGACAGGCCTCCAAGGTCCAAAGTGGACGACTTTATTCAACCAGAGCCAGTTGCCGATTCGGCTGTCATCAGTGAGGCGCTTTCGCAGCCCCTGTTGTCCGCCACTTTTAAACCGGTTGCCTGTACCAACTCCCGTGAGGAATCGATGGGGCCTTCAGAATTTTCAGGGATTGGACCTCCAGATATTGCTCCCTCAGATGGGTCCAGAGCCGCTGTGCAGGCACCGGCTTCTGAGGGAGTTTTTAGGCCTACACAGCTTCATGTACAGATGACTCCAGTTTTGCAGTCAAGGACAAAGGCAAAGACTATGGCTCCGGCAAAGACAAAGCAGCATGCACAGGCACCTTCTGTTCAGGGCCCTAGACCTCAAAGACATGCTTAGAATTGCTGAAGACCTGTTAACTATGATCAGGGGTTCTCATCCCCCTCCTGACAAGAGACCTAGGCTAGAGCCAGATTATGATTCCTCAGATCAAGTTTCGATTTCTTCTGCTTCTTCTTCTGAGCAGGATTATTCCTTCCCTCCTTATGAGGATTCTGATGCTGAAGAATCCCTTCCTTCAGCCTCTCCTCCTGAGGATTATTCATTTGGGGAAATCTTGCATGACATGAGAGAGCATTTTCACTGGGAAGGGCAGGAATACTCTGAATCTAAGAAAAGGCTTAGGGATTTTCTTCTGCTTCCACAGCATAGACCCCTGGCTATTCCCCCTGTATTGGACATTGTGGATGATGTTTTTACAGAGGCATCTCTCTCTCCTGATTCTTTTCCTCCTGCTCCTGTCAAACCGGATAGGTATTATAGGGTTCCAGATTCCCACAAATATCTTTTTAAGAATCCTTCAGCTGATCCAGAAACTATTTCTCAG
This sequence comes from Protopterus annectens, assembly GCF_019279795.1. Taxonomy (NCBI): domain Eukaryota; kingdom Metazoa; phylum Chordata; order Ceratodontiformes; family Protopteridae; genus Protopterus; species Protopterus annectens. The sequence goes on from NC_056733.1 coordinate 1,935,027,789, forward strand.
GGCCCTAAGGGTGTTAAAGCGGCCTCTGCTAAGAATCCTATTCCCTCTGACCGAGAGTCCAGAGCCTTGGAAAGATGGGGCAAAAAAGTTTATACTTCTGGTACATTGTCTATTAGAGCTTTGAATTGTCAATTTCATATGTTAAAATATCAGCAATACCTTTTGTCTGTGTTAAAGCAAAAGATGTCTGCTGTTACTGGTGGTGCAGACAATAAGGAATTACAGGATTTATTGCATGCTAATGAGCAGGTGGGTAAACATACCCTGCACTGTGGTTTTGATTCTTTGGAGGCTTCTTGCAGGGCTTCAGCAATTGGTGCAGTTATTAGAAGGCATGCTTGGTTAAAGGAGCAAAGTTTGCCTGAGCAGGTTAAAGCAAAGCTTTTAGATGCCCCTTTGCAACACAATGTTTTGTTTGGGGCCAAAGCTGAGGAAGTATTGAAGAAAATGGAAGACAAAGCCAAATCTATGCAGACGGTTAAAGATTTTCTACAGGTACAACCCCCTAGATTTAGCAGGAATTGGCCAGCTAAACCTTGGTCCTTTCCGAGCTCGGACAGACCTCAGAGGGGCAGATACAGGTGTTCCAGAGGTAGGGGTCAGGCACAGCCCCCTTTCAGAAATAAGCAGTGGAGTGCCCCCTCTCCCAAGGGAGGGGAAGATAGGTCACAACCTTACAGGAAACAGTCATTATGACTCTCCCTTACTAGCTCCAGGGGCATCCCTCCTGGATGCGCGTTTGGGAGGAAAAATCTCTCTTTTTTTATCACAATTGGAGCCGCATAACCCAAGACAAATGGGTTCTGGACATAGTTTCAAGGGGTTACAGGTTTCATTTCCATACCTTGCCAAGATCAAACGGATGGCCAGATCTGCCAAAGCATCAATGGGCAGAGGCACAATGGCAAGTTTGGTCCCTCATGGATATGAGGGCCATAGGTTTGGTACCAGATTCAGAAATGGGGCATAGGTTTTATTCAAGACTTTTCCTGGTTCCCAGGAAGGAAAACACATGGAAGACCAATCCTGGACCTTTCTGTATTGAACACCTTCCTAGAAATTACAAAATTCAAGATGCTCACTCTGCAGCAGCTGCTGCCTATGCTGAGCAAGAATGCTTGGATGGTGACTTTGGACTTGAAGGAGGCTTACCTGCGTATTCCCATACGGCAAGAGTGCAGAAGGTACCTGAGATGCAAAGCGGGCTCGAGGCATTACCAATTCTCTGTGCTTCTCTTTGGCTTATCTACTGCGCCCAGGGTCTTTACAAGGTGCCTGGCACCAGTAAAGGCATTTTGCAGACAGAAGGGAATTCAAATATACCCTTATCTGGACGATTGTCTCATTCAAGCGGACGACAAGGAGACTTTACTTCAGCATCTAACATTTGTGCAGCATCTTCTCTTGTGTCTAAGGTTCACGGTGAACCTAAAGAAATCAAACCTGGTGCCCACGCAGCAAATTACTTTCCTGGGTGCGCTTCTGAGCACTACAACCCAGATGGCTTATTTGACACCAGACAAAAAAGTGCAACTGGCTTCTTATTTCAAAAATCTGGCTTTAATGAGTAAGCTGTCTGCAAGAAAAGTTCTGCAGGCTCTGGGTTACATGGCATCCTGCATTCTGTTAATACCATATGCAAGGCTGCATATGTGGAAGATACAGTGGTACCTCAAGAGTGTATGGTCTCAGCATTGTCACAGTCTGGAAACAGTGATTGCAATTTTGCCTTGTCTCTGGCAGGAGTTTGTTTGGTTGGCCGAGACCTGTCTCCAAAACAAGGGGAGGCCTTTCTGTCCCATTCCAGCCAATCAAGTCATAACAACGGATGCTTCGGATCATGCATGGGGGAACCCACATGCAAGGGAAATGTCTTCAGGGTGTCTGGACAGAGGACCAAATGCATCTCCACATAAATTTGAAGGAGATGCTAGCTGTACAGAATGCCCTGACAGCCTTCAAAGATCTTATTCTACTGGGGCAATTACTGATAAAGATGGACAACACTACGGTGATGTGGTACATAAACTAGCAGGGAGGCTCTCATTCTTACCCCCTGTGCAGTTTGGCCATGGCTCTGTGGAATACAGCACTAGCCAACAAGGTGGACTTACTAGTTCATTCCTGCCAGGAAAGGACAACACTCTGGCGGACAGTCTAAGCAGAACTCTTTTGGATCCACACGAATGGATGTTGGATGTTCAGATATTCAGGATGATAATGGAGGCGTGGGGGTGCCCGAACATAGATCTTTTTGCATCTCCCCAAAACCATCAACTTCAAATGTTCTGCACAAGGACCTACCACAAGCTAGCATGGAAAGTGGATGCTCTTTCATTCAGTTGGAAGCACCTCTCAGTATATGCTTTTCCTCCTTTGCCTCTTCTTCCTCGGGTACTTCTGAAAATCAAACAGAACAGACCGGGAATGATTTTACTGGCTCTCAACTGGCCTCGGCAATTCTGGTATTCCTCCCTGATGAACCTGGCTCAGGGTCCACCTTGGATTTTGCCACAACTTCCACATCTACTGTCTCGACTAGACGGCCAGATCCTGCACAGCCATGTCAAAACTCTGAATCTCGCAGCCTGGCGGATCCAGGGTCTTTAAACAGTTCTACCCTTACCAAACAGGTACTGGATGTAATTCTTGAAGCTAGACGGCCCAGCACCAGGAAATCTTATGCAGGTAAATGGAAAAGATTTTGCTCCTGGACTCAGGTCCAGAGTTTTGATTCTGCAGTTCCAAACATTCCTCTGATTTTATAGTACCTAACAGAGATGTTACATAAGGGCCTATCTTTTTCATCTATCAAAATTCATGCTTCTGCTATTTCTGCACATTACAATACGGATCCCCTAATCTTTTCTCATCCATTACTTAAGCAATATATGAGAGGGGCGAAGAATATAAGGCCTCCTTTAAGAACACCAGTTCCCACTTGGGATCTCAACTTTGTTTTGGAAAAGTTAACTTTATCTCCTTTTGAACCTGCAGCTTCCACAAATTTAAAGTTTTTATCATGGAAAACTGCTTTTCTTTTAGCCATTACCTCTGCCAGAAGAGTTTCAGAATTGCAAGCTCTCATGGCTGTAGAAGCCTTTATTATTTTTCATCAGGACAGGGTGTCCCTGAGGACTAATCCCACCTTTATGCCTAAGGTGGTTTCGAAAGTAGCCTTGAATCAGACTATTCATTTGCCTACCTTTTATCCTAATCCTCAAAGTGAAGAGGAAAGTATTTTGCATTCTTTAGATATACACAGGCAGCTTCGTTTTTACCTGGACAGGACCAAGATTTTCAGGAAATCGGACCAATTTTTTGTGTCTTATGCTTCTACCTCACAGGGGAGAGCAATCACTAAGCAGACTATTTCTAAGTGGATTGTCCACTGCATCAAGTTCTGTTACTCTCATCATGGTAAGCCTGTTCCTATTAATGTCAGAACACATTCTACCAGAGCTGCCACTTCGGCAGCTTTTCTCAGTGGAGTTCCTACCAAGGAGATCCTAGAAGCTGCAACTTGGAGTTCTGTGCATACTTTTTCTAAGCACTACAATCTCCCTCTCTATTCTAAATCTAGGGCAGGTTTTGCCTCTGCAGTCCTGCAGGGTTTTGTGGCCGCCCCTTCTGTTCCTTCTCCATCCACCCTTTCTTAGCTTTGGGATTCAACCCTACAGTAATGACTGTAACAGTGAACCACAAAGAACATAGTACAGTTGTGTACTCTTACCATAAATGTAGATGTTCGAGTATGTTCACTGTTACAGTCTGGGTAACCCTCCCTCCTGTCCCCTCTTTTGTTGTTCTTTGAGTGCTGTCTGTGTCTCCTTGACATTTCTTTTTTCTCCGAGGTATTTTTGCTGGTGATATTTGGGAATTTTCTGGTTTATGTTTGCTTATTCTTTTTGATTAAGCTTTTGGCCTTTATTTTTGGGCACCTGACATCTGGGGCAAGAAAAACTGGGGAAAATGGTGTCGGCTGAGGTCTTTATACCCCTGGCGCACTGATGTCAGGGCAGGAGCGACTTCAGCCGACGTTGGACCCTACCTTGGGACTCTGCCTGATCTAGGGCTGCTGCCAGCAGGAAGAACCCTACAGTAATGACTGTAACAGTGAACATACTCGAACATCTACATTTATGGTAAGAGTACACAACTGTACTTTATTTTTGGCTTGCAATAACTGTAGGGAGAAACCGGACCATAGAAGTGGCGTTATCTGGCAATGTTGCAGTTGCTGGGGGGGGGGGCGAGCTGCGATGATGCAGGTAGACCAAGTGCACTATGCAGACGTGTCTGGTAGGTATCCTTATTAAAAAGTGTTATTCTTGGCTTGCAATAACTGAAGGGAGAAACTGTGGCAGTTGTGTGGGTGTGGGTTGCTGTGTTTGTGGAAGGGGGAGGTGTGCCTTTGTAAGTGTGGTGCGAATGTTATGCATTATGAAATGGAGAAATTAAGAGTAAAATTTTGCTCAGTGAAGTCCCTAGCAATTTCACTGCTTGAGTCAGACATAGGTTCATAGGTTCATAGGTTCGTACTAGGCTATCTGCCCTAAGGCATTTATAAGCCTAGCCAGAGTGTATGTGGCTTACACCACCCCTTAGGATGAGAATACTACGCCCTTTTAGGGTTTAGTTTACTATGCCTCTGTCTAGTAGTGACACAGAGATGACCCCCGGGGTAAACCTATGATCTCCCATCCACTCGTCGAGATTTCTCTTGAATAGAATCAGTGAGGGGCTCTGCCTAACATGGACTGGGATTCTGTTCCAGAGTGTAGGGAGCCTCTGGGTTATGAATCTGTCCCTCCAGCACATCCTGTTTATTTCTGTGTTGAGGTTTAAGTCACTTGTTCTCGTGGCTCTGATGGATTTGGATTTTCTGAGGTGGAGCATGTCCATTAATTCAGGATTGGACATGGCCTTGTACGGCCAGGCACAGATCACCTCTGAGTAGGCAGTATGCGACTGAATAGAGCTGGAGTTTTTTCAGTCAGGCAGCATATGACATATGTTTAAGACCCTTTACCCTCTTGGTGAGGAACTTTTGGGGTCTTTCCAACTCCTGCAGGTGTCGGGTGAGATACATCCCAAATGGGGCATTGTACTCAATCATTGGCCTGATAAGAGAAGAGTACAGGGGCACAATGACCTCTCTTGATCTAGATGTGAAACCCTTCATGATAAGATGGGCAATATAGAAGGTCTTCCTAACCACTTTGGCAATGTGAGTGTCAAATGAGAGGTTACTGTCAACCTGGGTCCTCAGGTCCCTGATTACCTCTTCCGTACTTAATGGATTACCGCCTATGTGGTAATTTGTCGGTACCATGTTTTTCCCAAAGGGTATGACTATACATTTTTTGGCGTTCAGCTTAAGGCCATGGCTCTGGCACCAATTATCCGTTTCTATGAGGCCTCTCTGAAGGTTGTTTGTGTCCGCTGGAGTATCAATTATGGCGCCCAGTTTGCAGTCATCTGCGAACTTTGTCAGCCACAATCCTCCTATGTTTGCCTGTACCTCGGAAAAATAAATGCCGAACAAGAGGGGTCCCAGGACTGAGCCCTGTGGGACACCGCTTGTGACTGGCTTAGAGTCTGACATAGCTCCAGCAACTCTGACCCTGTGGGTTCTGTCCTTGAGCCAGTTTGCAACCCATCTTGTGACATATGGGTTTACATTTAAGCTGGTGAGTTTGTCTATGATGCTGGAGTGGGGTATTGTGTCAAAGGCTTTTGCAAGGTCAAGGTAGGCTGTGTGAACTGCCTTACCCTCATCAATGGCCTTAGTGACTGTTTCAAAAAAGATGACCAAGTTCAAAAGGCAGGATCTGCCCTTGACAAAGCCAAATTGGGTAGGATCCAATGTCTGTAGGTCCCCAATGTCTTTGTTTATGAGTTCCATAATGATCTTCTCCATAGCTTTGCAGACCAGGCTCGTCAAGCTTATGGGGCGGTAATTTCCAGGGTCCGTAGAAGCACCGCCTTTGTGAAGTGGGACCACTGTTGCCGTACGCCACTCTTTGGTACATATCCTGTAGTAAGGCTAAGATTAAACAGCAGCCTTATGTGTGGGTTTTGTTCCTCTTGGAGTTCATGTAGCACACAGCCCGGGACACCATCCGTCCCATTGATGCTGTGTTTTAGCTTTAGAGCGGCTCTCACCTGGGCATCTGAGATGATAGGGAGGCTACACTCTGCTGGGATAGTTATTTCTCCTTTTGGGGAGAGGGGGAGAGGAGAATTTGCACTGAACCTGTCTGCCAGAATGTTGGCAATGTCAGTGGGTTCAGTGTATTTTGTGTCATTTTGGTCTAACTCTGAGCATATCTGGGAGTTTCCACCCAGGTTTCTAACATAGCTAAAGAAGGCCTTGTGATTGTCTTTTGTGTCTTTTGCAATTTTTCTCTCAAAGTTGGCCTTGGATGATTTTATGAGTGATCGTAGTTTTTGCTAGTACTGATCAGAGACGCCTTCCCTTTTAGGGATTTTGCTCTGTCATGTAGTAGCTTCCTCCTCCTGTTGTAAAGTTTGTTTATGGCTGGGGTCCACCAGACCGGGGGCCTGCCTTTGGGGGAATGGGTCTTGGTTTTATTTGGGATTGCATGATCCATGCATTCTTGAAGGTGCCCATAGAAGGCATTTGCAAAGGATTCAGCAATGTGGGTTGTGGTTTCCACTGGCCCGGGGGCCTTGAAGGATACCACTTCAGTCTTAAGAAGTGTGAAGTTTGCTTTTGAGAAGTTCTTCACTGTGGTCTTTTGTGCAGGGGGTGGGGGTGGGATGTGGATTTCCAGTGAGATTAATTTATGGTCTGATCTTACCAAAGAGGGATATACTTCTGGTGTGGAGCACTTTGTCCCCATGTTTGTGATGATCAGGTCTAGTATATTGTCTCCTCTTGTGGGAATGGTGACTAGTTGTTCCATTGCATTGGAGTTTATGAATTCTAGGAACCTTTGGGCTAGGGTGTTGGGGCTTGAGTAATGTTCCCAGTCTATGTTTGGGTAGTTGAAGTCTCCCAAAATGATGGTATTTGGAGACATTCATACTCTCCAGTGTCTTCAGGAAGGCTGTGTGGGGTTCCTGAGTTTGAGAGGGTGGTCTGTAGCATGCTACAAACTGTAAGGCAGTTTTGCCTATGGTTAGTTGCACCTGGATAGTCTCCGATGCTTTGTGCGTTGCCACTAACCTGGAGGTGTGGGTATCTTTGATGAAAATGGATACTCCCCTCCTTTTGTGGTTCGGTCCAAGTTTTGGGGCCAGAAAGCATGATATGAGGTAAAACCTGATAGTGCTGGGGTGCTCTCAGGAGCCTCGAACCAGGTTTCAGTTACTGCACAGACATCGATGTTCTCTATACTGAGGAGGGCTTCGAGGGCGTGCATCTTGAGGTTTAGACTTCTGGCATTGAGCAGCATTACCCTTAGTTTTTTTCCACTTGTGTTTTCTAGGGAGGTAGGTTTGTCATTTGAGCCTTGCCTAAAAAGGCACTATGGGGTGGCAAGAGCCTTGGCCAATATCCGGAAGCCCAGGGTGACAGGTGCAAGCCATCCCTTGCGAAGCAGTGGCTTGTCAAGCATGTCATCCCAAGCAGACAGACATTGATCCCCTTAGAATGACACCAGTAATTAAGCCAATTGTTAAAACTGATCATTTTGTCTTTGTACTGTGGCATCATTCTTGGTGAGGGTAAGATGCTGCTCAGGGTCAGGGTCATACCGGCCTGGGCTACATAATCAGAGAGCTCCTCTATGTCTCTTTTCATGTAGTCCAGGGAGGTACGTCTCAGGTCGTTCACACTGGCATGTACAATGACTGAGTCATATTTGTACTTGCTGTGGAGTGACCTGAGTGCTTGTGTTATGTGGCAGATTCTAGCTCCCGACAGGCAGCTTACTGTGACCTTTTCCTTGTTCAGTCTGGTGAGCGGGACGTCAGTGTGTCTGACTATGGAGTCACCTATTACAAGTGTGTGTTAGAAAAATCTATACATGCTGCTTAGAAAATATATTTACAATGTATGCTGCCTAGAAAATATATTTACAATGTATACTGCTTGGGAAAATGTGTATTCAAACATTCAAACACACATAAGTTGTGTGGTCAAATATATAGAGAAATGTGTGCTTTAGTTAGGAATAAATGTATAATAGAGAACAAAGTTTGAAAAGTAGTATATAATGCATTTAATTCTGTCTTACTAGAATAATAGTAGAAATAAACCTGCATATTATTGCTTGAAGCACAAGCTGCAGTGTAATCAGAAATTTGACCTTGGCAGCTTGCAAACACAGCCTGGCTCATGTCTTTCAAGTAAAGATTATTTTGCAAAGTTAGAAAATAATAAATCTGTTCGCATGTGTGTCCTCTTTCCTGCTTCCACCAGGAGAATAGCCTTGTCGCACTATCTCTGATAGTGCGCAGCTGGGAACGAGGAAGACAAAGAGAGGCATTAAAGAAGACATACATCTATTGTATTCGAACTAATCAGAGAACCTTGAATTGGCTACATCCTCAGGAGGTCATCGTGACTGACCAGGTGCTTGCAAGGCTGTAACATTCACATGGGAAAAAGACTTTTTGAAAAACACAAATTCAGCACTTTTTATGAATTACTATGATGTAAAGACCCTGTCACTGACCACGCCAGTGAGGTGGGCAAAACTGATAATGACATGTATAAAAAATAGTGTCCTCTGTGAATAAACTAGTCAAAATTCTATACAAACTTTGTGTATGGTTTTTTGCCTCCTAATGTACATTAGAGCTTTAAGATACTTGAGTTCTCCTGCATTATTGTTTGTTATTGATTGACATTGTTTTTGAATAACTCAATGATTTTTACAGTCTGACTCTAACAAATTTATTTAACATTTTGGTCCTAATCGTGCCGGAATTCCCTTGGTAAGCTGCAGGTCACAGAGTGCATGAGTGCTAATAAATCTGCGGGAGAAGCTGCCGAAAAGAATGGTTCTTCTTAAAGTGAAAAGACCTCCGACTGAATTGTTGTGTGTAAAGAGGCTGTCCACTTTCTGATCTGTGGCTGAAAAGCGGAAGACTGGGCCCCAAGGAGAAACAATAAGAGCAGGAGGCTCAGGTAAGAAGAATTTCCCTCTTTGTCTTTGTTTTAGATCAGGGACCAGGTTACACTGTGCTATTGCTAAGGTTTGTGATAGCAGGAGAGAGAGTCAAGTATTGTATCTTGAGTCATAGATCAGGGAATAACAAAGCAAAGTAAACAGTCATTCTAGACACTACTGTGGATATGGGGAAATAAGATACCACGTGGTACAAGAGAAGGGTTACGTAACAGTCTTTTTTTAAGACATGGAAAATCAGTGCACTAAGAGATCACGAGATCCGCTAACGGATAATGTGAAGCATATGCAATTGCAGTAAGCAGATAATGTGAGATATTTTGCAAAATGTGTTAACAACTATAAATTTGATAGTAAACTAGATAAACTTTCACTAGTTAAACTCCTTAAACAAGCTTTTAATCTGATGCAGGGCGTCAGGCAAAAAAAACAGAAGCTTAAAAAATTCTGAAACATTTTTAGACAACAGAGTGAAAGGTCTAACAGACAGAATCTCTGAAAAATGAAAACTTAGAGTAGACTGGACTTGCATTAATTAATGCATACAACAGGAAAATGAGACAGTAGATGGATATTATGCTAGATTATTAAAATGCTTAAAATAACAATTAAAAAAAAAAAAAAAACATATACATTTTTAAAAGGTTGCATTGCCTCTGTTAGTAGTTTTATTACAAGGCATATGATAAATCACTGAACAAGCAGGCAGCAAAGCTTACTTGAGTATGCTAGACGTGCTGAAAGACACCTTAATAGTAAAAAGAAAAAAAGGCACAAGTCTTCACTGCTGAAGACGGAGCTGAAGTATTTGTATTACAGTCAGGTAAAAGGGCATCTAGCTAGGGACTATAAACAAAATAAGAAAGCAATAACAGAAGATAAAGGAGATGTGGATTGACTATATAATAGTGATAATAACCAAAATCATCAAGAAAGGTTAATAAACAAAAAGAAAATGTGAATGTAGTAGAGGAATAGAGGAAGTACAAACAGATGTAGAGAATAAAAATGAAAATAAAATTTTAGATTTAGCATTGTTGAGCCTGGAGCTCTACCTAGCAAATACAAAACCAGAAGTAACACTTCTGGTGGAGGGAAGAAAGGTCAAATTCCTGTGTGACTCAGGAGCGTCACGGACTTTGATACACCCCTCCAAGTTACCAAAACATTCTAAATCACCTGATTATATATTAGTAAAAGCAGCAAATGGACAGCTATACAGGGAACCACTTTCCCATAATATAGCAATAACTGACCCTGTTTCAAGTATGACTCAGAAAAGTAAAATTGTAGTTTCTGCAAAAAATATCCAGTAAACTTACTGGGAAAAGACCTTGTGCAGATATTTGGCATAGCAGTAGTTCCTACCATGCAGGGTATGGAAGCACAAAGACAAGTGAATGCTCTTGTGGTGTGATCAGAGGGTGAAGCCTATTATTGGTACAGCCAGGACCTAGTTATGATTGGTCCAGGGCAGTAACCAAAGAACTGATAAACGTAGCCATCAGTAAGGTACCCTCCTTGACACTGATCAGCAGCACTTGTTACATTGTACTCCATACTACTGTAGCACACCAGGACCTAATAAAAATATAAGTAAAAATCCTGCTGACAAATTAATATTACAAACTTTATGCTGGGATACTGAGGGAAACAGTGTAGTAAGCTGTTCATTACCTCAGGAGTTCATGAGATTGTATAAGTCCAATAGACTGCCACATGTCAGCTTGACAAAAAACAAAAGTTTTAAATGGGCAGACTTAGAAAAAAAGGTAACAAAATGGGAAAACAGACTGATTTAAAAATGTCAGGACAAGGGATATAAAAACAAAACTGAATTGGTTGACACAGACACATACAGCTGTACACTTGCAATCTAGTAAGGACAGCTGATTAGCATTTTATTAAAAGAAAAGAAAAGGCCTTGTGTAAAATTCCAACAACTCTGTGGTCAACAGGCAAGTTAAATGTAGGGCTTATTCAAGCAGCAGGACCAGTTACAATTACCCCAAAGTCAGCTTTTAAACCACAGAAAAAAACAATACATTTTGGAAAAGAATGCAAAAGTAAAAATTAAGCCTATAATAAGCAGCATTACTCAAAAAAGGAGTACTGGTAGAATCTCCTGATTCACCATGTGATACACCCCTATTTCCTGTTAAAAAAAAAAAAAAAAAAAAGCAAACGGGGAATGGCAGATGGTACAAGATTTATAAGCTGTAAATAATGCAGTAATACCTAAAGCACCCACGGTGCCAGACCCACATACCTTGTTAAATGATTTAAAGCCACAACAGAAGTATTTTACTGTGGTAGATATAAGCAATGCTTTCTTTTCAATACCTATACATCCTGATAGTCAATATTGGTTTGCATTTACATTTCAGGGTAAAAGGTATACATACACTCGACTACCACAGGGATATTGTGAGAGCCCAATAATATTTGCAAAAAAAAATGGCTAGCAACCTGGCAGGGTCTACCCCACCAAAAAGTAGTCAAATTTTACTTTATGTAAATGACATCTTGCTAGCAGCACCCAGCAGCAGTGCAGGGTGAATACAGTAGCATTGTTAAAATTTTTAGTAATACAAGGACACAAAGTAAACAAGAGTAAGTTACAAACTTTGGGGAAAAAAACACAGGTTAGATACCTGGAATATGTGATATTCAATAAAGGTAAAATACTAAATAGTGGGAAAGAGAAAAAAAAAAAACAGCAATTTTGCAAGCACCCAAACCAACAACTAAAAAAGAAATAATGTCTTTCCTAGGTACAACTAATTTTTGTTGGAACTGGGTACCAAATTATTTTACAATGAAAAACAAAAGCAGAAATGGCTTTCTGCAGGTTGAAGCAGTTAATAGCTTCTTCATTAGTTTTAAGACTTCCAAGTTATCACAAACGTTTTTTAGACCATAGATTGTAAGCAATGGTACATGACATCAGTATTAAAGCAACAACATGGGGATAAGCAATGCCCCATAGCTTACTATTCATCACAGTTAGACCCAGTGGTGCAATCTTTGCCTCACTGTGTACAAGCAGTAGTTTCAGCAGCAATGGCAGTACAGGCTTCAGCCTCAATGGTGTTATTCCACCCTCTCACATTGAGAATGCCTCATGCAGTTGCAATAATTCTGCTACAAGAAAAAGTTGCATACCTTTCTCCTGCTAGACATCTTTCATGTATGACCATACTGCTGAGTCAACCTCATATAAACAGTTAGCTTTACCTAGACAAGATCTTACAAATATGCCCTTGAATAATGCTGAGGTGACATATTACGTGGATGGCTCATGCAGAAGGGGTCCTACAGGGAAAAAATCTGGTGGGGTATGCAGTAGTTACAGACACTAAAAATTTAGAAGCACAAACTTTGCCACACAACTTGTATGCTCAAGCAGCAGAACTGGTAGTTTTGACAGGAGCATGTATTTTAGTAAAGGCAAAAAGTAAAACATATATACTGATAATCAGTATGCTTTTCTACAGTGCATGTGTTTGCACAATAATAAAAATAGAGGATGATTACATCCAGTGAAAATCTATTAATCATGCGCAATTTATTTTGGAGCTATTAGAATCTATTCAGTTGCCTACCAAAGTAGCTATTTGTAAATGTGTAGCTCATACAAAACAATAGGATAAGATTTCAAAGGTAATGCACGAGCTGATGCAGCTGCAAAGCAAGCAGCCTCAGACTCAGAAACTTTATTTTTAAATGAAAAATTACAACCCTTTAAGATTTTAGATTTAGACATGTTAAAAATAATGCAAATTCTTACTACAAAAGCAGAAAAACAAAACTGGGTAAAACAAGGTGCAATTTTTAAGAATGGACTGTACATTTCCAAAGGGAAAAAAAACAATATTACCGTCTAATTTATTTAGATATGCAGCTTTGTTGAGCCATGGGCAGAGCCATGTCTCAACAGGGGGGATGGTACAGTTAGTAAATAAAATATTCCAAACATATGGATTTACGAATTATACACAAAAATTTTGTGCAACATGTCATATTTGTAGCAAACATCATGCACAGGGAGCATTTAAACCAAAGCGAGGGAGCTTTCCAACACCACCCTATCCGTTCCATACTATTTGTATGGATTTCATAGAACTGAACAAATGTAAAGGGCTTGACCCCTTTTGAGATAGTGTTTGGAAGGGCATATTGTGTGCCACAATGGAAGGCCCTCATGCCTGCAGAGCTGGAGGCCGATGGTTCATTAGCTAGTTACATGAAGAAGTTATTAACAAATAAGACTGTTTTGCAGTTGAACTCTTTTTCAGATAAACAAGAAGCAAAACCGGAGGCCGTGCTGACCCCGGGGTCCTGGATTTGGCTGAAAATCATAAAGAGAAAGAACTGGGCGAGTCCAAAGTGGGAAGGTCCGTACCAGGTACTATTGGCAACACCCACTGCAGTGGAAATTGCTGAGAGATCATCTTGGGTTCATTTAACCCACTGCAAACCTGTTAAGAAATTTAGTTTGGACATACCACAGGAACAGGATGGCCAGAGGCAGAATGAATAAAAATGTGAAACAACCCCAGAGACATTGGTTCACTGGCCTACTGATCATACACTTAATAACTATGTTTGTAGTAACCTTTTTTTTGTTATGGTTTTTCTTGCATATAACTACAGAAGTGAAATTAATAAAACGTGATGAAGGACTGGCTATAGACTGGCACCCAAACTTTAACACATACCTGGCTATGAAACGAGTTTATGTAGAGACTATGAACGGTTCAAATTGCTGGGTTTGTACTGCAATACCCACAGCATATGGAGGACTTTTGATGTCTGCTGTCCCCTTGGGAATAAATGAAACTTGGGAAAACCTGTTATTTGATACAGGCACTGTGAGATCACAAGACAAAGTGGCATTATATTTGCCTGTTACTCAGAAAGGAATTGTTTGTTTTGTTAAAAATGATACACTCCAGGTTGGTTGGAGTAACTGTAACATAACTGTGTCTTACAAATGTTATATAAAACCTATAGACCAAGGTACTAGTTGTAGCAATTACGGTTCATACTTAAGCTTGATGAAAACAACATTGAGAGATGTGCAAAAAACTCCTGAAATATATAGACAATTATCTGTTATAGATAAGAAAATGTTTCATTCAGGGTTAACCGCATCAGTACAAAAAGTAGAAAACTGTTATTTTGTTTGTGGGAAAAAGGCCTATAAATGGTTACCTGAGAATTGGTCTGGCAGTTGTTTTTTGGGTTATCTGGTTCCAGCCATAAGACATACTGCAGAATTGCCCCTGGGTAAAATACGTAATGTGAGAGACGTAGCTCAGCAAGCCGAAAATACAGTCAGAAAACCTACTAATCCAGTGGGTAAGATTGAAGCAAGCTGGAAGGATCATTCGTCTGTGAAGGACAAAGAAAAATTGACCCATATGGACTTGAGTGACAGTGTTATATCCAGGGCAGGAATACCACCAGCCTATGGAGCAGTCAAATCGATCTGGGAGCTGAGGAAGCTGTCAAAAAGTCATGAACAATGCAACTTTTTCCACCCTAGAATTGGTGACTAATGAACTGAATGCAATAAAAACTGTTGTGCTACAAAATCGAATGGCTCTTTACTTCACCCTAGCGGCAAGAGGTGGTACACGAAGAAAAATGCTGTGCGTACATTCCAGACAACCAACATGAAATCAATGACCACCTAGAGGTAATACAGCAGGTGTCAGCAATGGCAGAACCAGGCCCAAACCCACTGACGAACTTTTTCCAGAATCTGTTTGGGGGGTGGGGGTCGGTCCTTATGAACATTCTGATTGCAATTTGTGTGGTACTGCTCATAATTGGAGCATGTGTCTGCTGCGGGATACCCTGTGTGAAAAAATTGGTTAAAGACTTAGTTGATGTATCAGTGACTGAAACTATGTACCAAGATATGGAATTGAATTTGTTGATACCAAGTGAAAGTCTATCTGAAATATAAAACAAATGACTTACTTAGCTGAGAGTCCTTGAAAGGAAAAGGCTAAGAAATGAAATAATACTGTTTATGTTTCAAATAGCATTAAATGCATTAACAGGAGGGAGAATGTTAGAAAAATCTATACATGCTGCTTAGAAAATATATTTACAATGTATGCTGCCTAGAAAATATATTTACAATATATGCTGCTTAGAAAATATATTTACAATGTATACTGCTTGGGAAAATGTGTATTCAAACATTCAAACACACATAAGTTGTGTGGTCAAATATATAGAGAAATGTGTGCTTTAGTTAGGAATAAATGTATAATAGAGAACAAAGTTTGAAAAGTAGTATATAATGCATTTAATTCTGTCTTACTAGAATAATAGTAGAAATAAACCTGCATATTATTGCTTGAAGCACAAGCTGCAGTGTAATCAGAAATTTGACCTTGGCAGCTTGCAAACACAGCCTGGCTCATGTCTTTCAAGTAAAGATTATTTTGCAAAGTTAGAAAATAATAAATCTGTTCGCATGTGTGTCCTCTTTCCTGCTTCCACCAGGAGAATAGCCTTGTGCGCACTATCTCTGATAGTGCGCAGCTGGGAACGAGGAAGACAAAGAGAGGCATTAAAGAAGACATACATCTATTGTATTCGAACTAATCAGAGAACCTTGAATTGGCTACATCCTCAGGAGGTCATCGTGACTGACCAGGTGTTTGCAAGGCTGTAACATTCACATGGGAAAAAGACTTTTTGAAAAACACAAATTCAGCACTTTTTATGAATTACTATGATGTAAAGACCCTGTCACTGACCACGCCAGTGAGGTGGGCAAAACTGATAATGACATGTATAAAAAATAGTGTCCTCTGTGAATAAACTAGTCAAAATTCTATACAAACTTTGTGTATGGTTTTTTGCCTCCTAATGTACATTAGAGCTTTAAGATACTTGAGTTCTCCTGCATTATTGTTTGTTATTGATTGACATTGTTTTTGAATAACTCAATGATTTTTACAGTCTGACTCTAACAAATTTATTTAACAGTGTGTCTGGCATGTTGTTTGGCTTTAAGGGCTGTGACTGTTTAGCACACTGACTTTGTGAACTATGTGTTGCATGTGCTATGTCTTGAGGTGGTGGTTGCTTGGGTGTCTGCTTTGGAGGCCTCTGTTGTTTTGGTAGATTTTTAATCAGCGCCTCCGAGTATGTTTTTGTGTGTTTATGTGTTTGGTTTGCTGTTGTGATAGTTCTATGTGAGACTGGGTTTGTGGTGTGCGTGGTTACCTTCTCCTCCTGACTGGTCTTGCCAGTTCTGAATTGAGAGAGCTCAGCCTACAGTTTGGCTATATAGTTGCATCTCTCGCATATATTTGTATTTGTTGGGAGGAGGAGAGGGTTGTCTGTGTACATGAGGCAATTGTAACATTGCCTCAAGATTCCCAGATTCACCAGCTGAACAGGAGAGGACGCCAGCAACTGACCCTTCTACATGCTAGAAATAGTGAAAAAGATTGCTGTGTAACTGAGTCAGAAAGGACCTATAGGGAGATGTGTACTCAACAGAATTTAGGTGAATGAAGTACTTTCTTTTGTTTAAGAGTGCTTTACCTGTATAAAAATGGTTTAGGAGCAAGCACTGAGCTTTTCAGATAGAGTATAGGCTGTTGAGATTGCAAGTAGAACAGTTCTAAGGGAAAAATTGAAGAGCAGACTTCGCGGAGCCAGAAAAAGTTTAACCTTCTTTAACCAAGTTTAACCTTGTTATTCCCTTGTGTTTGTCAGTACTATGTTTGAATGCATTGTTTTGGAGTGTGGTATCACTGCTACAGCTGCTGTTACTCTTTCAGTAAAAGTATATGCTTCTCCAGGTGTCTGTTGCTGAGAGGATGAGAAACACACTACAAGTATATAACTAAGACAAACTACATAAAGCAATAGTAAGAAAGTACTAGGTCACATCAGAGGCTTAGAAGGTCATTGTTAAGAAACTGAGAATTGTTGTAAAATTTATCATTAAATACCATAAGTTCAGGTTATACTATAAGAGAATAACTATGTAAAGATAACCATGTCAGCAGCCAAAATGCATTACAAGTTGAATATTTTACTGTGCACATTTTAAAAAATGGATAGACTAGCCTAAACTCTGGACTGATGAGTTTGCTTTTTTTTTTTTTATTCTTGGGAATTGCTATTCAGAAGTGAGGAGACATACAAGGGAACACCAGGCTATTTTTTTATTTCTATTGTCATGCAAAGCTGACTAAATAGTTGAATCTAGCAAAGCTGGAAATGTGAGACTGTAGCCCACTGAAGGAGGGGAGACGGGAGGAGTAACCTGGCCAGGAACTGAAACTTGCAAAACTGCTCCTTGTGAAAAGTCTTTTTTATCTCAGTAATTTGTTGACACATTTGCAAGCTTCTTTCAGAGAATGTGTAGTACATCAGTAGGAACAACATTTGTAAAACTCAGCGCATACCAGTCAATGACACATGAGCTGCAGACTCTCAAACTTGGCAGTTTTTTTCAGGAGTTCCATTGTAAGTGAATGGAAGTCTAGTCTGACAACAAATGGTAGGGCTATTTGTCCTCACAGTCTGCATTATAGGACAGATTTAGCTTTCCAAAGGAATCACCATGTCTGCCCCCCATGAGGGCAGACAAGAGTAAAAACAAAATAAAATTAGGAATGAGTACTTATTTGGCTGAAGGCAGCTTTGGGAGGTGTAGTAAATCATGGAAAGATAAAAAATACGTTTCCTTCATCATTTGCTCGTAGTGGTCCTTTAAATTCTCTTATACGTCCAGTTGAATACAGCTCGTTCTTAGCCGGCCAAAGCTGAGGTTTTTAAGCAGAAAATATTTCACACTGTACCACTTAAATAGGCAAGGACAGGAAATCAAAGAATGTGGCTACCCCCACACCTGTAATTACTAGCAAATAATAAAATTCAGCAAACACTGACTAACTTCAAGTTCAGTTAATATTTCTGCAACACAGTTAAAATTAATTAAAATACTGTATTTTTTGAAAAAAAAGTGCAGATAAAGGTACTTAAATTCTCTTATACGTCCAGTTGAATACAGCTAGTTTTAGCCGGCCAAAGCTGAGGTTTTTAAGCAGAAAATATTTCACTCTGTACCACTGAAATAGGCAAGGACAGAAAATCAAAGAATGTGGCTACCCCCACACCTGTAATTACTAGCAAATAATAAAATTCAGCAAACACTGACTAACTTCCAGTTCAGTTAATATTCCTGCAACACAGTTAAAATCAATTTAAATACTCTATTTTTTGAAAAAAAAGTGCAGATAAAGGTACTTAAATTCTCTTATACGTCCAGTTGAATACAGCTAGTTCTTAGCCAGCCAAAGCTGAGGTTTTTAAGCAGAAAATATTTCACACTGTACCACTTAAATAGGCAAGGACAGGAAATCAAAAATGTGGCTACCCCCACACCTGTAATTACTAGCAAATAATAAAATTCAGCAAACGCTGACTAACTCCCAGTTCAGTTAATATTCCAGCAACACAGTTAAAATCAATTTAAATACTGTATTTTTTTTTTAAAAAGTACAGATAAAGGTACTTAAATTCTCTTATACGTCCAGTTGAATACAGCTAGTTCTTAGCCGGCCAAAGCTGATACTCATAGTACTGACTGTATTGCATAGCATTATATTGCATACAGGGGAGCATTTAATTGACATTTGCTTTAAAGACTGATGTGCCAAGAAGTGTGCTTCCTGTATACCACCTGATATGTGCAAGTCACCTTTTTGCAGACGTCAAGCAGAAATCATCAAGGTGACTTTTCCCATTGGGAAAATCAAATTATTATTGAGGCACAGCAGCAACATGACCAAAATGTTCTTGGACAGATGGGTGATACATTCTGAAGAAACCAAGTGTGGATGGAGATTATCAACATGGAAAAAGCTGTGGGTGGGCAAAACCACTCCAGTGACCCCTGTCAACATCATTGTTCTGATATGGTCCTCCATGCAGCCAACAGACTCCACTGTTATGAGATGGAGAGAAATGTTTTGGGGGTGGGCCACCATTACCTCCACCAGATGAGATGATGATCTTCCTGTTCTCTCATCATAACACCTGCCAGGATAATCTTACACCTGGGGGAAAGATTGAAGCAGATGCCTCCAGGACTTATCAGTATTTCCACCATTCACAAACATGGCAGCATACTCCTTCAGTCATTCACAGATGTGTATTCACACATCATACCCTTTTTATGAATGTCTCAGTGGCACAACAATGTCATGTATGCCTGAACATCCCAGGTGCAGGATGACCCAGTAAGTCTATTAACATATTGCATTACCTCAACAATGCTTAGGTGACAATGTCAGCACCATGATGTTTCACATGCCCAGGGCCCTAAACATCAGGCTGATATTGACACATGTCAAGTATGTATCTCAGTACTCAGGATGATCAACCATTGCCTGCCTCTGCTTGCTGATATGACTGAGATGTATACTCACCTATTGCTAGCATACCACTATAATCTACTGGTTTTGTACTATACTGGATGATTCAATCTTCATCTGGTGAGGGCAGACCAGGTATGGCAGTCTATAAGGTTCTTATACTGCAATATCATTAAGTACAGCTGACCTTCATGATTAATATTGGCTTGTTCAGTTGCAAAGGCCCCTCAACATCAAGCCAACTGTCAAAGGAAAAAACTTCAAAGACCAATACACGTAAGGTTCAGTTGAGGCACATTTAATAACTTGCAGCAAGAAGACAAAAACATGCAAATACAAGATTTTGCCTAACTACTAACAGGAAGTATTCTATTCTTATACTGTTTTACAAGACATAGCCTTCTATAGCTGACGTAATCAAACACAACTTTCAGTATTGTTCTACAGCAGATGTTACTCAGATTTTCTGCTGACATGACTAGATTTGTGAGAAACATTTTGAGAAAAACAACCTGGCCTTGGTGGGCACTAGCCCGTTACAAGCTTCTATTGTATAGTTCTAATGCATGTGTTACATTTCAAGGTACTTTTCTAGCTCAGACACAAGCAAATGCTGATTGCAGTTCATATTTTCAAGCAGTCTTTGTTCTAATTATCTATAGCTTCTGCAGCTGTGTATTTTCTCACAGCACAAGCGGAACTCCTTGTCTAAGTTTCATAACATTTATACAAGTGGTATTGTTCTATTCATTATTTTCCTGACACAAGCAGAAATCATCTGCTTCTCAGTAAATTTCCAAGGCATAAGCAAAGATTTTAGCTGCGCATATTTCATGACAATACAAGGTCAGAAAGCTTCTGCAATTTGTACAGATTTATGCAGTGTAAAATCGAATAAATGTGTTAACCATTTTCAAGCTCTAAATGCACTAAGCATATTACTAATACATATACTAATACATATTTTTCTGACACCAACATAGGCACACCTCAGGAACACATGTCTGTAGTCAGGATGATCAATAGCCTTTGACTGCCTCTGTCTGCTAATATCACTAAGATGTATATTTACCTGTTGCTTGTATTCTACTATAGCCTACAGGTTCCTCAGTATGCAGATGATTGACGCTGTATGGCAGACTATATGGTTGTTATAGTTCAATATCATTAAGAGCAGCTGAGATCTTTATGTCTAATATTGGCTTGTACACCTACAGAGGACATTTGCAGTCTGGAAAATTCCATAAGCCATCCAGTATGTATATCTCCTATTTACTGTGTGGTATACCTCATTTTCAATGCTACATGATGAAGTGTATGTGCTTACTAATGACTGTTGTGTATGTATCGCTCTTTACATCACAGTGGAATTTCAACTCTCATCACAAGAGGTGGAGTCAGAGGAGGACGTGTAAGGTATGCCATCATGTATGTTTGTTTTAACATTGTCCTTCATATTTCTTTGATATATGACTTATATAGCTTATCTGTGCTCTATTGGGTTTTTGCACCACCCAGAGCAACACTGATCCATATTACCATAATTAGTCAGTATAGTTAGATACATGTCCAGTTAACTCAGTCATATCCTGCCTCATTTGATTTCTATATATTTATATGACATGACTCACTATTTGTATTTACAGCATGCCCACTTCCTAACTCTTCCAGTAGCCTGCCAACTGATACTGAGATTGAATGTGATGTGACCCACTTTGATAGCATGACAAATGGCACACAGGACCACTGCATTGAGTTCAGTGTCTGACCCAGAAGGGGACAGTCAGATGTTGTATGATATAGTCTCTGATGAAGAGGATACTATAGCCAGCCATTCTGATGACATAGGAGCACCAGATATTGAATATGATGATGATGATCGTAACCCACTGTTGCATGTTGAGTCTCATAGTGATGGCAACTCTCACACACAATGCACTGATAGTGTCTACTGGACTACACATGGGTGTGTAGCTGAAGTGCTTAAATGCATGTTAGAAGATATATGCTTCCTATTACAGGCACATGGACATTCACAGCAACATCATGACATGGATATGCATTCATGTAATAGTAAGCATACTATTACAGGCAAGTAGACATTCACAGCAATATCATGGCATGGACCTGTTTGCATTTATCCATGCTACCAAGCATGCAGAGCACCAGCTGTATGTGTTAAATGAAGGTCAGGAGTGCAGAGATAGAGAAGCCATAGCAGCGTTGGTTGCACAACATGATATATCTGTTACATAGTCTGTTGAAAGCCTTGCTACGACAGTGAGAGAGCAGTGCCATAGTACAGACCAGGTGATATGTACCCTGACCTTCATGAGCAAACTACCCCCACTGGGGAGAGGAAAATCTCCACTCAGTAGACCCATACATGGCTCTCAGACATCACTGACTGTGCTGCAATGTGCTGTTGGTTGACCTATTCAGAATCGAGCAGTCACATCCAGACAAACACATTGCAGTACTGCTCCTAGCCACACTATGTCCCAGCCTGTTAGTGTCACAACAACCAGTTCCTCAGCACAGCACCATGGGCCAAGTCTTTCCATATATGATATGGGCAGCCAAGATTGTGGTGTGAGCCATCAGCATGGACACCCTAGATTGTGTTAGAGTAACAGAGGCAGTTGATCCCATGTGTATCCTGTTGTGTCATTCTAATCCTGTGACAATGATAAATCTGAGCTGATGACTGTCTACCACATCTCTAAATAGTGACTTAAAAGTCTGCTGCCACAGGCTTTTTCTGCATATTTATCTTACATAGGTGACTGTTTTCATACTTTGTTATATTATACATATTTATCATTGTTATATTTTAGATAAAATATTGACAACTGCACTTCTCTATGTGACAACAGATAGCTAGCATTTATCCCAATGATCAGCATGCTAATTTATTTGTACAGCATTGATTTATACATTCCACATTTCATTGTTGTCTGACATATATTTTTTGCACAGGTAGACTTCATTGTGCACAGTGTTGATACCTATAACATTTTATTCTGGTACTGCACATGTCCCCTCCTGCACAAAGTGCATCTCTGTTTATGTATTTACCCTTGCTATCCTCTTGCTGATGTGTACATTCCATTTGTGAGTTGTATGCTAACACACACATGTATACATGTGAGGCCATATCCCATACAATGACGGATTCCATGGTTGTTGTGTAATGCCTGTCATTAATTCTGTTCAGATATGAACACATGGTTTTATCTGACTAACTCATGTTGTTGCACATACCTGCAAATTTGTTTTTCCTGAAGTGTGACAATCCAGGTTAGCAATGCCCCATAATACTTGCTTTTGATATATCAGGTGTGTGGCTTTTTGCCAATCCTAGTCATGTTGTCAATATTGCTGCTGCTGTGAGCTGAATAGTGTCCCTTTTGACATATGTGATGCATCTCAGTGTTAATTGAACCACCCTTGTAATTAGGTTCTGTTGGTCAGAATGCATTTCTAAACAATGCACAATCTTATATTTAATGTGGTAATGGCAGTTGTACTGCTACCTTCACATGCTATTTGCATGTAAAATGATATCCTACTTAGACACTAACAACTTCTGTTGTGTGCGCCTCAGGTGTGTCACATGTGTCAGTTTGATCATTTTTGGTGATGTATCTTGCATAAAGTGGTCTTGTGGTAAATGTTCATCTGTAGCCAAACAGATATGTTCATTGCTATGACACATATATTATAAATTGTTTTGTTGTATGTTCTCTGAACTGCAAGAAAAGTTCCACATTTATTTTACATGCTGAAGTCCTGTAATTTCCCAAGTTAACCACGACTGGATTTCAGCAAAATGGAGCAGAATACTTCTAGAGACAATGTTGTATTCTACAGACTGGCCAGTTTTGTTAGCATGAAACTAATTTCTGCTGCTGCTGCTTTACAATGTGTATTAAGATTGGCATTTTAAATAAATTAATTTTAGTAGGAATGGAAATACAGAAACTGATTCCTTTCCTACCTCTTAGGTTTTTGTTCTAGAAAAATAATACTATTACAGTCTCAGAAGAGCTGCTTGCCCGAGGAAGGAAGCAATCCTTCTCCTTGGCTGGTGTGCCTTCTACTAATATGGTATCAAAATTTAAGGGCATCAAAGCAATTTCATTATTTTGGAAAAAGCAAGTATGCACTGCACTTGGATAACCTATGGGTACATGAAGATTAAATTTTCAGGTATCATTTGCCCTGTGTTTAAACCACTGACGATCAGTCCCCCAGATTTATTAATCTTCCATGCAGGACTAGCTTAGTCCTGCATGGAAGCGGCCATTTAGGAGCAGGATGGCAGTGCACCATGCATAGTAATGAGGCACGCTGCCTGAGCTCCTAATCTTACACAGAGCATGTAAGACTGCAGGGGGCGTGACTGAGTACAGAGCTCTCAGAAAATACATGCCCCTGCAATGAAGAACAGCTGAAAGGGCTAAGAAATGAATGAGACTGTGCATAGTTGTCCACATATCCCCACCAATAGTCCCCCCGTGTACAACAGCAAGTATATATAAATAAAATGAACAAACCCTTTTATTTATTTTTTAAAACTCTGATTAAAGCTAACCATAGATGCACGGGTGTGCCCAAATGCTTAGCTATAGTTAATGCAGCTTAAATGGCTGAAGAGGATAACAAGGAAGATATATGCAAATGAAACAGCATAGCAATAGTGTAGTGGGCAGAACATTCACCTTACAAAAAGGCATTCCCAGTTTCAGTCCCACTGTAGCACATTCCATTTTCCCTGGCAAAGCATGTTATGACCAATATTTATGCTGCATAACCCACTAAATAACATATATTTTTGAACTGGAGTACTGTCGTAAATGCACATGTGAGGTGTCAGTTTCATAATGCATAAAGCACTAGTAAGCAGGTATAAGCACCATTAAGCAGTAGTAAGCATATAGAAGCATTAGAAATCGGGTTTAAGCCCATTTGCATGGGGGTAAGCAATGCGCACACAGGTTAAGCAATATTGAAGCTCTCTGTAAGCATATGTAACTGGAGGGCAGCATTGCTTACCCTCACGCAAACCCAAGCAAACCTGCTTACAAATGCTCAAAGGTTCCTTAATCACTCTGTACCCAACTGCCCTTGTTCTGCCAATCAACCTTGCAGGTCTTGAACCCAGGACCCTATACACTATAGTCACAGTAGTTAACCACCAAGCCATCACAGAAATAAAGATGAATGAGGTAACAGCAAACAAGTCTTCACTATAGTAAAAATCAAACTGAACCTGTGAAAAGAATCACCATCCAGACATATGTTCCATAACCCACTACATAACATAAATATGTGAACTGGAGTACAGCAGTAGGCCCAACAGTCAGGTGTAATTGTAATAGAGTGTTCAAGTCCCCAGTAAAACACAAGAACCCCATACAGTTTATGTATGCATGAATCATGGATACCAGGCATACATATAAGATGTAATGAATAATAACTCAATGCCAAAAAGGAAACATAATGCAAAGTCAAATGTAAGCAATGCTAAGCATTGCACAGGACAGCTTAGGAGGTGTAAGCAATGTGTAGGGCAGCTAACTCAATGTGCACAGTGTTATATCCCTTTAAACAGTGCCAACCGTGGGTAAGAAGGTTTGCCCAAAGCTTAGCCTTTTCAAAACTGGCCAATCACGAAAAAGTGCAGAAAATCAGCCCTACTTAAACCCAAGAGGTGGGAATACATCTTACAACTGGTTGTAGCTTCCCTTGCAGGCACTATGTCAGCATTGCTGCATCCAGGAGTCCAGAGTCATGGCAGGACTTCTTGTCAAAGACCATCAACACAGACTGCTGCAGGGCCAGTACCAGGGCTCCTAATATAAGGCAGATTCCTGTGACTGTCTCGCCTGTGACCACACCAGTGCCACTGGCATACCCCAAACTGGTGAACAGGTCAGGCATCACTATGCCAACCTGAAGCGGTGTAAGGTGGACCTCTTGGACCAGTGGATCCAAGAGGCTAGAACAGCAGAGGATGTTCCAGCTGTGTGTAAGTATCAGTCCACTACCTGTTTAATAATTGCCAGATCATGTATATCATGGATAGGTATGGTTAAACATTCCTCTTATATCCTCCACAGCTGCAATCGAGTGGGTCATGAACCAGGAGGCCCATGGCAGTCACCTGGAAAGGTTGCAATGTGAGGCAGGGCAGTAATACTCTTGCATGTACTGTCACAGGAAATAAATCTAAAAGTATTAATAAATTAATTGCCTGTATAAAACCTGTATTGTTTAAGGCAAGTACTGCATACTCTGGAGAATATGGCAGGAAAAGACTCATATAGCATGTACGTAAATAAAAGCGTAATAGCCTGACAATAAAGGTCTAACTGCTGGACTGCATGTGCATACTCTGGTATCATGGTAATGTAGATTTGCATTCACGTAAAAGTACTGTTGTAATAAGCACTGTTACCCACACCATGCACCATAACTAGAATGTGTAGGAATGCTTGTATATGACTGGTGTAATCCTCAGAGGCCATTTAGTACAACTGAGAAACACAAAGACAGAAAACAGGGAAAAAGGCAGACAACAAAACCTGAATAGCACATTCAACTAAGATGTGAACTGTTGTTTGTTTAGCACACACAGCCATGGTTCGAATCATGTCAGTGGTAGTAGTCTGCATACAGAATCATACCCCACAACTGTACAGATATGTCCAGAAAGTCCAGTAAAGTGGCCCATATCTGTTGTCTGTCAACCTGTCCCCCGGGAAATCAGTGGGATGATCCCAGACGTATAGGCAGAAAACATGAAATACAACTGACTGACACACATCTATGAGAACAAAGCTGGCACACTAGCAACTCTCCAAACCCTTATGATACTAAGAAATCATGTATGTCCCCATCTTATCAAGCAGTGGCCAGAGTGTGTACAGTAACAGAGTGAGATGTATGTGCATAATAGTAATGTGTAATTTGGTACTGTGTGTGGCAACAATCAGGTAGTGCTAACAAACATTTCTCCCACAAGTCCGTCAGATACCAACACTGTGCCCAGAAATACAAGAATGGTACCCTGTACTGGTACTGTTTACATTGGTATTGTATGGCATTGTGAGTGATGCAGTTGCTCTGACTAATGAGGTATTGCACATCACTGTCACCCACACTGTCCCTATAAAATATAACTGTCTAGGAAATCTGTATAAAAGTGTTGTAATACAAGGTCAGAATGCAAAAGCACAGGAGAATTATAGAACAGAAAGCAGATAGGAGATATACAGCAATATCTATATAACACACACAACTCTGATGGACAGTGTTTAAGTTGTAGCAGACACAGCCATGGTCTGAATCCTTGGAGTGGAAGTAGGCTGCATACAGAATCATACCCCACAACTGTACAGATGAGACCAGAATGTTCAGTATATGGGCCCATATCTGCTGCATGTCCCCCTGTCCCCTGGTAAGTTTGTGGGATGATCCCAGATGTTTTGCCAGCAAACAGGGAATACAAGTGATTGTCCAACATCTATGTGAGCAAACTTGTCACTGTAGCAACTCCTGAAACTGTTAGGAGAGTAATAAGCCAAGTATGTCCTATCTACACCCCCATGTTGTCAAGCTGTGACCAGAGTGTGTACAGTCACAGAGTGAGATGTATGTGCATAATACTAATGTGTAATCTGGAACTTTGTGTGGCAACATTCAGGTAGTTCTAGCAAACATTGCTGCCACAGGTACGTCGGATACGAACACTGTGCTGAGAAATAAAAAAAACATTATACCCTACCCTGTACTGGTACTGTCTACTCTGGTATTGCAGGGAATTGTGAGTGTTGCAGTTTCTCTGAATAATAAAGTATCAGTGTCACCCACACTGTGCTATATAATATAACCATGTATGAAAGCATGTATATGTGTTTGTCAAATCACTAAAGGTTGGAGAGGGCAATATTCTAGATATGTCCCGGTACACATGGCCAGAGCCTGTGCAGAAAGAGTTGGATAGCCATGTGCAGATCAACCTGGAATCTGGGAGTATGTGTAGAAACACTTAGTGTTAACATACATTCCCTCCAGAGGTATACCAGGTAAGAGGTGTATACTGCAGGTAAAACCAGTTCATGTATAATGATGACAACAGCCATATCACTGTCCAACATAAGGCTATAGGGTATTGTATTAAGACTTGTAAGGTACAGATAGCACTGAATAGGAAAGTAATGTGGACTACAGGAATATACTAGTTGTTAATTAACATCTCCCCCCCTCCACCACATCTCCAACAATAAACAGCATACCCACCCCAACTGGTATGTAATGACTCCAATGTTTGATAATGTCCTGTTGTTTGATAAATATTTTAATTGTTCCCATGCATGTGCTATATTGAATTATTCCAACATTGGTGTCATGGTGCCATCAATGTACCTGCATGTTGTTCTTATTACCACTGTGGCCCCATATATGCATGTGTTCTGTTTGCTATGCAACTGTTCCGTATCTGGTGTCTGTGTTAATGGGAATATCTATGCATGCTGTTATACCTAACCCTGGAATGTGCTGACTATTACTAACCCACATATGATGATGAAATCTAAATACTATAGCACATTTGGGAAGGCCGATCGTAGCAGAACCACCTGTCCCACCTCAACTGGCAGTGGCACTGGGCACCAGCATTTCTAGGGTCCAACCCAGGTCCTCCCTGTCCATTGGTCCTGCACCACCTTTGGGTGGAATCACCTCAGGGGATGGGGCTCACCCCCCCTGGGAGTGGGCATGGACAGGAACCTCACACCCATCACCAAGTCTGGGTTGTGGTGCATAGCGAGCTCAACCAGCAATTTGATCTGCTACGCCAGATCGAGGGCCACATGTCATGATTAGAGGGTCAGCCTGGCTCTGTGACTCAACCCCCAGCACAGCTACCTTCGGGGCTGTGAAGGTGCAGTGGTGACTGCCCATGGGTGTGGACTTCAGTCACACTGTGTCCACTAGGGGGCTCATGGGCTTCCGATTTCCCAACACCCCTCCCCATAAAGGTGTTTACCTCCCATGTGTCACATACCGCCCCTGTATGCATCTTGTTTGTCTTGTCTGTTAACCTACCCAACCTACCTACCCAAATATATCTACTATCCCTCCCCAAAACTCACCCCATACATAGCTGTCCATTTTGCACACATGTCCACTGGATATATGTAATCTGGTCTAATTTGCATCACAACTTATTATTGTGTTGTTGTCCTCACCCCCTCCCAAGGGTTTGAGTGTCGAAATCTACCTCCAAATTCAGTGTACATGCACAGCTGTTGCTGTAGAAGAAATGGGCAGCTATGGACATTCCACACACCCTTCCTGCACATCCCTAGCTATTTTCCCTACTGTCTTTCCCTCTTTGTGCTCCTTTTTCACCACTTTCCTATCAACCCTGTTTTCTTTTCTTTTAAAGAAATTAGTGCGAGGGTAAGCGGGAGTAAGCACTTTTAAGCAGCAGTAAGCGGGTTTAAGCCTGTTTGCATGGGGGTAAGCAATGCCTACAAAGGTTAAGCAATTTAAAATCTAAATGAGTATAAGAAATAGCAACGGGAAGTTAGCAGTGCTTATCTCTGTGCAAACCTGCTTACAACTGCCTTAATTACTCTGCATCCAACGGTCCTTGTTCTGCCTAGCATCAGGCTCAAACCCAGGACCCTGCACACCATAGCCAAAGTGATTTACCACTAAGTCATGTCAATTATACATAACTCTGATGTTTTCACAAACATATCATCCAGCCCAGTCATTCAACAGTACAGGGAATCTATTTCAACATGTAGATGTATGTGTGTGTGTGTATATATTTATATCTAAGTAGATATAACATATGTATATATAGATGTAATATAGAACTATATATACATACAAATGCATACATTTATAGATATATATCTACATCTATATGTCTATATATATATATATATATATATATATATATATATATATATATATATATATATATACAGCAAGTTTTATATATACATATATATATATATATATATATATATATATATATATATATATATATATATATATATATATATATATATATATATATATATATATATATGTATGTAGATATACATCTGTAGATAACAACGGGAACATAACATAAACATATATGTCCACATGCACCGTTACTGGGGTTGAGAGGCCCCAAACAACATACGTCTTGAACGAATAGGTATGTCCCTCCCCCCCACAGCCAAACACGTGTGCCCTGCAATACACTACCAACTGTTGCAAATCCCATATACAGGACCTGACACAGAATGGGCACAAGATGTTAACAGTTCTCCATCCACCTGTATGATGTCAGGCTGGTATCAGTAACATACCATGCAGTACAGTATGGCTCCCATAGGGAATGTACAATGTGGAAGCAATCAACATCCCTAGGATACATATACACAGACACATATATGCAGATACAGATATACACACACACACACATATATATATATATATATATATATATATATATATATATATATATATATATATATATATATATATGTGTAACTACACATACACACACAGAGATATGTATAGTAAGATACATATGTAAAAGGTGCACACAATATGGAACAGCCACTATGCCTACAGTTACCACCTTACCAAATGGACACTGTATGAGCCACCCACACAAATGACAATTGTTGCCTGCAACATATACCCACAAAGAGGTCAAAGGATACAACATCGCACACAGGTTTGCATAAATGGGAAAGCTTTATTTGTGTACTATTACAGTTGTGTATGCCTTATCATATAGCTGTTTAGACACGGATATCCATATAAACTGAGTTATGCAACTATGAAACAGTTATACTAATACAGTAGACTGGAAAGGATTTCAAATGTTGCTGTCCAGGCCAAGGCCTTCAAGTAGTACAATGGTAAAGACAGACTGGGCCACAGGATACCAAGCAATCAACAGTAAGTAATGCTGATGTATAGTTCAGCAGCCTTTATCTACATTCTGTAGACAATCCCTAGGGGGTAAAGACCTCAGCTGACACAATGGGATGTAACTCTTACATAACAAGCCATAACTGACACCATCACAAGCACATTGACAAGCAGAACAGTCTGTATGGCAGGTGGCAGTAGGCCTGCATTTACCCAAGGTGGATTGTATGGTAATGTACATCCAGGTACAACTCACCCCTGATATCACCACATGTTGTAACAGCCTAAGTTAGTTATGGTACACCCACCAGACTCAATAATACAAGGCCATATACCACTGTTACAAACACTGGCCTCTGGAGTGCATAAGGGCACACATGTATTGTGTAGGTGAAGCCCACACATATATGGCCCCAACCCCACCGTATGTGTGGGGGACACAACAACAATGGACTGATGGCAAAAATGGCAGCATGACATACTCACAGCCCACTACAGAACAACCCCTGACAGCATGTCATATGTGCAAAGTCTGGTATGTAGGTGGAGGATAGAGGCTGGAACAAAGGCCCATATGTGGAAAACTGTTGTCATACACTAAGCAAGTCACTGGTGTTACAGGATAGTCTGCAACATACCCTTAGTTGGGAATTTGAAGTTAGAAACAGAAATGGATGTAGCCATGTATTGATAGCACTCAACACACACACTGCCAGTGAAATAGCTGACACAAGACCTGTGTGGTGGACAGACAAAACATAATAGGCACACCTCAGGCCATCAAGAGTATAGGCCCACAGTTGAGAGCTATGCAGACAGACTGCATTCCAAGGTAAACTAGTATATACACACAAATACTGTAACACCAGTACTATACAATGCATACAACATCTCTACTCACACTCATACTGTCTGTAGTTCTGGAACCTCCTACAAATATGTAGCTAGCCTGAGTGTGCAGGTTTTCCTGTAAGAGGTATTGCTACCTGCTGTCTGTAATACTGATGCCCACACATAGGAAGGATGTCCATCACACAGGAAAGGTAAAGGGACCACACCCACATGATGTAGGGATTTATAGTAGGTGGTTGCCATGACAGTGGTAAGTGGAAGTACTACACAGCAAGCTGCATGCATTTAGCAAGTGGAGGACACTGATTGGTGTAGAGGACATCACCTGATCATGTGCATCACCTACAAAACATGCTGCAATCTATTCAAAGCAGCTCCATCCATTTACTGGAGAGAGACCGAGAGAGAGAGAGAGAGACAGAGACAGACACAGACACAGAGAAAGAAAAAAAAACAAGCCTAAGGCAAAGGCAAATGAAAGAAAAACTATAATAACATCCAGCAAACTATCCGGAACAGACATCATTCCCATAACAGGTATGCAAATTATATATGCATGTAATTGAATGTAATACCTGGTCCATAATAATGGGATAGATGACATAGAATGATTTATATGTGCCATCAGGTGTTGTAATGATGTTCAACTGAACAACTGCTATGGACAATAGTGTCTGTCCCTGTGGGTAGTGGGCCATAGCCATCAACTGTGCAGATCAGCACTGAGAGGATGTAAACCATCATAGTGTGTGTTGTGTAATGGAAAGTATGTATATTATGTGGCCAATAGCTGGTGGTGCAAGTAATGCTATTATGATGGACATGTGGGACCCACAGCCAACCCCTTGCAGGATACTCAGGTTAATCTGTAATGTAGCATGCAGGAATGCCATAGGTGTGTAATAGGGTTACCTGCAATCAGGTCCTACATATACCCCCCCTAATGTCAGGCTGTGTCCATATGTGGCACCTGTCTGTGTTGTAGCAAGGCAGAATAGTGCAGCTGTGCAGGAAGGTGTTGTGAGATTGTGGACCTGATGTCTGAATGTATCCCACATGTAGGTATGCATATGTGTACATATGTACACATATATAATATATAAAGATATATATATATATATATATATATATATATATATATATATATATATATATATATAGCCACATGTATGCCCACAAATATACAGATACACACATATATATATATATATATATATATATATATATATATATATATATATATATATATATATACCTATCGGTACGTGTCGACATATATACACATACACACACACAAACATATATGTATGTAAATACATGTCCCCTATATTACTACCACAGTGATGCATGCTATGTGTAAGCACCAGCACACATAGCAATACACACAGATATTTACAGTTGGCAGTGTGTGCAACATGGATTGGTATGTCACATGTTAACCCCTTATTGGGACCACATTGCCCTCATCTGTGAAGTATGGAATGGGAATATGGGGAAGTATTGCAGGTATAGTTGTGGAGGTGGTCAGAGTTGGTAGCTATAGAGGACAGTCTACAGGGGTGGTATGTGACACATGTGGTGGGTGAACACCCTGAATTGTGTGTGTGGTCTGTGATGTGGATGCCCTATGGGCCTTAATATGGACACAATGGCAACAAGCCTCCCACTCACTGCTACTCACAACAGCAGTCCATGTCCTGAAGGTGCCTGGCATGGAGGCTGAGCAGGAGGAGAATGTTGTCCATGAGAATGTGCACTGTGTGCCTCAGAGTGATGCAGCACATCCCACATGTGTCTGTGGAGCACATTATGGAGCAGACCCTGGACCTGACCTCAGAGGACAGGAACATGTCTGTGTGTGCCCCCGGGGGGGGGGGCAACATCCCCAGGGTTGGTTCCTCCTGACGGTATTGCTGAACCAGTACAGGAGGAGGCCCCAGGGTGGGACACACATGTGATGTGGCCAGGTTACATGGGCAGATAGGTCTGGAGAGGTGGTTCTGCTGGCCAATAGTACATATACAAGTTATTGTGTCACTGTTATAGAACATATGTTGGTAGTAATAGTCTGCACAATACCGGAACATGTCCAACAGCAAGCATATATATCACCAATAACACAGAATGTCAGATGTGCAGCAATCACAAAGCAGCCATACCACAGGCATATATGGAGCCATGGTGGCCCTGACAGTGGCATGCAGGTGAATAGTCTGTAACAGGCCAGCAATGATATTGTCCACACAGGGAACATGGCTACAATCTCATAGCAGAAAGTGTAGTACAATGCAATATCTGTCCCACTGGTAGGTAAGCAGTAGCCATACCTAATGAGTTGTGCGTACAGTTTGTTGTAGCTGATATGGTGGGGGGGGGTGACAGAGATGTGTATTAAGAACTGTGGTAACCTTGCTGTATGAGTTGCTCAGACCTGTTTCCATCTTTATGTCTTTCAGCCAAGATGTCACATGCAGGTTTCCAATGTATTCAGCAGCCGAAAATGAAGTGCTGATCACATACTTAATCCAGAACTACCATGTGCTGTTTGGCAGGGCCGCCCATGACCAGCAGGAGCGGACCGCCCTGTGGAATGACCTACTCCACAGGGTCAATGATGTCAGACTGCACAACCACAGTTATGAGCAGGTCCGGCATCATTGTACTGAGCTGCTTCACAATGCCCATCGGCATGCTGCTACAGTCCGGGGGGATCACCTTGCCACATGGGGGGAGGCCAGGCCATCCAACCCCCCAGACATGTGTGGAGGAGCTCCTGCCCAGCCTCGTGTCATCTGCCCGTCCAGCCAGCCACCAACCGACGGACAACTTTGTGGAGGTGCGTATCACCCACACACTGGCCGAGGAGCATGCAGGTAAGTACACCGGGCATATCAGTAGACCACTGTTACGTATACATCCACATCGGTACAGGTAGATCATGCATATCTGACATGTCATAGATATATTGTGTTGCTGCATAGTAGTGATAAACAAATGTCCAGATGTGGTAGTATTGTGGAAATGTACCACTGATGTATTGTAATACTGCATCCACCATGTAGCACTGCCACAGGTGTGGCCACTGACATTGCATCACTTATCCTGTTATGTAGATCCCTCCAAGATACCACCAAAACAGCAGTCTGTAGCTCGTGAGTATGGTTTCTGTCGATGCTTTCCAACACACCGGGCATGTAATGGCAATGGTATATTCCATGCAATACATGTAACACACCTACCCAGAATGCATGCTGTACATGTGCAAGTATTGTTGCTGTGACATGCATGGCATCACAGGGGTGACCATGATGGGGTATTAGAAGGGTATGTCAGACACATGATAACTAACATCATGTTATTGTGGAATGTGTCCACAGGGAGTAACATAATGGTGGGAGACATGGCCTACAGTAGGGACATTTTTGGAACAACACTCATATACAGTGCAACATCAGTGTATATACCTGTAGGACAATGGCAACTGCTGCAGAGATACATTATGGCATATGGCATTACAGTAGTTCACATTATCAGCTGGGATTAGGCTATAACATGTGGTGTTCAGTGTATGGGACACTGCAAAGTGACACACATGTGTAGGGGTTACTTGTCATGCATCTGCAAAAAGGCTGAAGGAGGTGGATGTCAGCATGACACACCCATGCACTGCAGCAGGGATCCTAAGGATGCTAAGAATGGTAGTATCCACACATAGTCAGGTTCAGGACCTGTGGCAGACTAACCCTACCCCCACAGCAATAGTGATGGCAGTGTGTGAACACCAAGGGATGTGCACATGAGTAGACCTTGAAATCATGCAGAGTAGGGGGACATGTGTAAGGCAGACTGAACATACACTGGCAATTGCAGATGGCTCATGCTGGTATAAGCCCACCAGGAGTAGTGACTGCTGTAGTACACAAAACATGAGGTGCATTAAACAATCATAGCATACATATGCCACACAGAGTGTATGCATCGTGGTCAGCATCCGCACACCTAACACATTCCATAGACACTGCATGTGAAAGTACAGGACATATGTCACATATCAGGCACATGTACTGTTAAGATAGGCAGTGATGTGGTCCCAATGCAGATCATGGATGGGTGTGTCACATCAGGAAGGGTGTGTACACCCCCCATAGCCATGGTATGCTTTGATGGTTGCTAGTGTAAGAGTATTGTACTGGTCATACATGGTCCACTGATGTTGAGAGCTGTAAATCAGGCATCAGGCATTCACAAATGACAAATGTCCACATATCACCCCAGGTATGTGGTGCTGAAAAACATAGGGGCTGTGAGCATTAAAGCTGACTTAACTGACACAGTACTACACATTCTGCAATGTGTTGTACACCTGTGATGTGTGCTACACAGTACATGGCAGGGTACAGAACAGGTACACAGCAATACTGTGTACATGGGTGCAGTGGTATCCAGGGGAAGCGGCATTACCTAGTGACACAGCACATGCATCACACACATGTATACTTTTGCTAGCATGGCTTGACTATAGCTGAACTGCATGCTGTTCTGTACCATATGTTCTGCATGTTGACAGATGGGTAATAGGAGGGCTGTGTGTACTATCATTGTGCAACCTCACCTGTGTGTGTGTGTGTGTGTGTGTGTGTGTGTGTGTGTGTGTGTGTGTGTGTGTGTGTGTGTGTGTGTGTGTGTGTGTGTGTGTGTGTCTTGGTGGTTAGTTAGTTTGTCTGTAGGGTCACTCCGGTGAAGTTGAGGGAGGTTGATGCATGTAGGATGCATGTGTGCATGTGTATGTTTGTGTGGGTGGCCATGTATGCACATATGACATTGTGGGGTGTTCATACAGCTGTACCTCCCTTTGGAACCATGCAGTATAAGGACATGGACTGCCACATTACACACCAGGAATTCCTGTCATGTGTGTAATCACAGGACAGCTGATAGTATAATATAGTCTGTAGCATGGAACAGGCATCGAGAGGGAAGGTAGACACCTGATACACCCTTAATATTGCATTCAGCAGGAAGGTCACATACAACCCACATATGCAACACTACAGATGCATTGGGAAAGTACTAGTCAACACCAGGGAGTGTCTCCATATATTAAAGTTGTCACATGATAGACTGAATGAGCAGCATATCTGCCATTTACTGAGCATTACATACACGTCACACCAGTGCGTGATATTATGGATAGAACATAGTAGCCCACACATTTAGGAGCCATGCTCATGATGTCCAGACATACAGAGGGTGCATACCAAATGACAGCAGTGAGGCCATGTAAAACCACTGCACACAGGTCAAGCAGGTAATGTAGTAACAGGTCTTTAGAGGATTGACATGTGAAGGAGTGGTGTCAATATGTGCATGTTAACAAGTGTGATGCAGGATGGGGTACCACATGGGCATATATGTGGGACTGTCTGTAAAGCCATGGACAGGGAGGTATTACGGACGTGTGTGTGTGTGTGTGTGTGTGTGTGTGTGTGTGTGTGTGTGTGTGTGTGTGTGTGTGTGTGTGTGTGTGTGTACTGTTAGGCAATGCTGTACAGGTTTTAAAGTGCATTTATTGTTTTCCCCATAGGTGGCGAAGTGGGTCAGGGTCTCTTCTGCATGCACTCTTATGTTGGTGTCCATACAGACACCGAAGATGATGATAGTACTGTTGAAGCACAGGTGGGGATGCCAGGGGCCAACACTGCGTCAGCATTTGACATCACCCTTTTAGCCACCCCAACCCCGTACACAGTTTCAGTGCCTATACATACCCCATCACCAGTGGCCATAGCGGAGAGACAACTGGTGTTTGGTGGCAGTGCACAGGAAAGTGTGGTAACTATGCCTACTGTGTCCAGTCGCAGCAGGCATAGCTGGATGTCCAGCAGGGCACCACATAGGTGGATGTCCCAGGGTGCTCATGGTAGGGCCCTGGACATCATGCTCCTGGCATAGGTGACATAGCTGGTACCAGCAGGTGCATGTTTCAGGGTGTCATGGCGGTGCAGGCACGTATGGAACATTACACCAGACAGGGTCTGAGGCTGCAGAGGGCTGCTCTTGCATCTGTAAGTGACAATCTCCGTGAACTGTCTGATGCCATCCGTGCTTATACCAAGCTCACAGATAGATGGCATGGTGAGATGATGGCTCTCATCAGCTGTGGTGTGTCCGAGCTTCAACATGTGGTGGGGAAGTGGTGATGGCCTCGTGGACATGGGCCAGCAACACCAACAGCTGGCAGTCAATGTGGACATGCTAGGACACCAAGGGGCTCCCATAGTGGCAGTAGCAGACCCGGCAGTGGGGGGGCTGTCTACACCACACCACAGCAGGCCACATGCATGTGGTCCTGGCCAGTCCCAGGAGGGACCTTGTACCAGCAGACATTTGTCATCAGCAGCTGAGAGTAGCACATCAAGGCCTGTACCTGGACATGCCCATGGAACCCCTGGCAAGCACAGTCCAGGTGTCCGTGGCCAGAGGCAGTGAACTGCACACCCTGCCAGGTATGGTCTGCAGCTGTCCATAAATACCTGTGTAGGGCAGCCACATGGCAGAACTGTGTGCATGCATACCCAAACACACTATGCAAACACACCTAGGACAACCCCATACCTACACACACCACATCATCATTCCCAGCTCACCACAGTACACCCCTAATCCATACACATGGTGTCAAATGTATGGCCCATCCTCAGCCTCTGGCAAATCAACATCACACCCAGTGTATATGATGATACATGTGCCACATCCCTGTCATCCATATCATCAATGCAGGGACAGGCTGATATGGTTCTGATGCACACAGTGACTGTACTACAGTGTACCGCAGTACTGCAGTGTAACATGTTAAAGGGAGTAGAGTGTAATGCATATATGGCAGGTAGTGTAGCCATCCAGCAATCATGCCTTATAGCTGTTAGTAACACTGGTTGGTTGTTGTCTCTATATTGTTATCCATTTGTGTTGTAGGTATACATGTGTCAGCACAAGGATGCCCTGTACATATGATGATATTTGTGCCACATCCCTGTCATCCATACCATTAATGCAGGGACAGGCTGATATGGTTCTGATGCACATGGTGACTATACTACAGTATACCACAGTACTGCAGTGTAACATGTTATAGAGAGTAGAGTGTAATGCATAAATGGCAGGTAGTGTTGCCATTCAGCAATGATGCATTATAGCTGTTAGTAACACTGGTTGATTGCAGTCCCTATAATGTTATCCATTTGTGTTGTAGGTGTACATGTGTCAGCACAAGGATGGTCTGCAGTTATATTCCACAACAAGGTATGTCACTGTGGTGTCACCATGGCTGTGACATATCTGGTGTACAGTTGAACACGTCACAGGTTACTAAAATGGTTATTGCCTGTGCCACATGGACAGGTGACCCACTGAGGAGTGTGTACAGTTCAACCTGATGTAGACTCATCCACATATACGCACACTGTTACTTGGCAACACTGGGATTAGACTGCTACCTAGCTATGTAGTGATAGTAAAGTGTGTGGCTTACATTGCACACACCACACAGCGTTTAGGGTGAGGTGTGTCCCAGGTTACATGTTACATGCAGAACATCACCAGAGATGTACAGTATGCTATATCTACTACTGTATGGCAATGGTTATTGTAATAGGAGTATGTGGCCTTGGAATGCTGTACCCTGCAGATATACGGACATGCACAACTACACACACATGCCAGAACACAATGGGTATCCCATGCCTATCAACCCAGTTGTAAAACACTGTTGTGCTGGTACTGCAAGGCTCATGTAGCTGGTATGGTGGGTGAGAACGGCATGCATCAGCCAATCCTCCAGGTGCCTCCTGCACATGGCACTGAGGTGATCAAGTTGACATGTATGCAACATGCATTACAATACATGGTTAGTGTGTGTGAGATGGAGAGCTGTACCCAAGCATGTTTGGTTGATTGTGGTAGTGTAGTGGAGGTACCTGTGGCATGTGGTGCATACAGGGTGACATCTCCTATATGTGCCACTTCTTACACAGCTGGGGCAGACATGTCAATGTCAATCAAGCTGAGGTTGCCTGTACATATCCCAGCTGGATACCTGCCATCTGCACATCTGTACAGGTACTGACAGTCATCAGCTTGGCAAGTAGCTATGCAGTAGCATGAAAGTGTTGAAAAATAGATGTCTGACAACAATATGTATGCCATAACTACATGTCGGAAGCCCTCACTAACATGTGCTGCACAGACGGTAGTCTACAGTTACATTCCACATGATGGCTCATTGCCCATTAAGGGGTATATAGAGTGACACAGCTCACACACCAGGGATACAACAGGGAGGCCTCAGTATCCAGCTATGCCCGTAGATGTGCCTGTTGTAAGTACTACATTTAGCACTCTGCTCTTGTCTGGGTTAGCACTGTCAACAGTAGTACTGCCATGATACACTACATGCCAGTGTGACAGCACGTACCCTGGGCTACTACACCTGTATGTACCACATTCACATGGATAACAGTGCTGTACAGGCCTCATATATGTCTGTGTCCCACACATGACACTCACACCCCTTGCTACTGTAATGACAGCACATAGGCGCATGCATTGTACATGGCATTACATACACTTATTACAGATTATCAGACTGGGTGGTGTGACCTAGATACCAGTACTAAGCCATGCCTTGTAAGTATCAACACTGTTGCAATATGACAGCTGACCTGATTTGCGCACTGGTAAGTGATGCCTACACTGTGTAAGCACCCGTACGTTTACCCATAGCTTAGCTTCACACAAACCCACTTAAAGCTGCTCAAAACTGCCTTAACCTCTCTGTATCCAACAGCCCTTGTTCTGCCCAGCAACAAAATGAACAGCCCTTGCAACCAGGACCCTGTACACTGAAGTCACAACACTTAACCACTACGCCATGACCACTGTGAAGGCAGCTGTTGTTTTACCAATATAGCTGTCACTACACATATTGAGTAGTATTGAACAATTGCCTTTAGTTCCTAAATTGTGCAGTCCTTGTTATTGATATGAGTGTTGCATCACATATGTTGTTTTATCATACTGTACACACAGCAGATACATATGGTGAGATACATCTGGGAGGGTATACACAACCATGAGGTTTACTCATGACATGAACATGGTTGTATACTTATAATAGGTCTATATGTCTACATGTACATACATATGTATACTTATACATATGTCTGTATACACATCTGTATAGTGCTACATATATATAGCCATGTGTACATCTCTTTGTAGGTACACACATATATATATATATATATATATATATATATATATATATATATATTATATATATATATATATATATATATATATATATATATATATATGTATATATACATATATGTGTATATAGCTATATATGTATGCACATCCTATGTGTACAGATACGCCTAGTTATGTTGGTATATATGTATATATCTATAACTATATGTGCATACATATCTATTCTGATATACCTACTACTGTCAATATATATGAAGATATCCATACATATATGTGCATATGTATCCCTATCTGTATATGTGTAGACATATATTGCTCTGTATATGTATAAATCTGGGTGTTGATATGTATTTATATGTACATATAGATATCCATCTATATATGTTGATATGTATATGTGTATATATCTATTTAGATATCTGTATAATTATATATACATATATTTTAACCATATGCCCTGAACGTGGAGTATAGCCCTACCTCAGCCACTATAGTCCCAACTTTGTAGTGCAAGGGGATGTCAGGTATGTATAGCAGGTATGTTTGTAGACTATTGCTACTGTAATAGGGATTATCTTCACAGACATGGTGTGTGTGGGAGGTCACATCTGATTTTAACATATGCTCCATTGGCTACTGACAGACACCCTAAGGACATCATAGTACAGTACCACTGCTAGCATGTAATGCTCCTGTGGACTACTGCAGAGATATTGCCCAATATATGTGGACATACTGACACACTCTGGGTAGTCCAGAAGTATACACAGAACCCCTTAGTGCAAGACATGTGGTCCATGCCTGACAATGTGGATGTTAGCAGCCATGTAGATGGATATAACATGTAACGACTCGTATACATTTGCCCCCTAGGTTATGTATTCACACAACCCTGTCTGTCCTGACACATAATAACTGCTGGTACAGAGGTGCCATGGCCACATACTACCTACTAGATATTGACATACATCTGTATAGCATCCCACTGCTCTGTATGACATACATGACTGTTAAGGGAGGCCCAGCAGCAGTACATCTGGCAAGTATCTGGATATGACTTCCCACTGGGTAAGTACACTAAGCTGCTAGGCATGTAACAAAGCACTGTGTGGGCTACAGGCAGACTGGCTCAACATTGGCCTACCTTTTTTATGGGGCAATGTGCATGTACCTGCATATATAGCAGGTTCTACAGGCATGTCACAGCACAGAGTATGATACATCAGTGTGGAAGTGCATAACCACAGCCAATGTGAACACAGCCAAAGCCACGTATGGTAAGCTAACGTAATATTACAGTATATGGACTATCTGTTCTACACCATCCTCATATGTGCCACTCACACACTAACCCTACATGTATTGTGCCACTACACAGTGTGGTCCAATGCCTGTCTGTGGTATGGGACATGTGCGTGTATGGCCCTACAAACATGTAAGCCGATAGGGTAACATACAGCGGACCAGCATGTAACATCAGATAGAATGGGACCAGGAACAATGACATCTACCACAGCCTGTACACAGGCCACATAACATATTGACAATCCACACACTGTCAACATTCACCTTATGCACACAGACCTCAGTACTGTACACACAATCACAGAATGTCCAGGTTATGTCATCAATTATAACCCCTACTATACATAACATGTGTAGCAGTCTGATATCTCACTGGCTTGTTATCAGATATGATGTCACTAATTATGGTGTACAGCAGATATGCACCTGTTACTGCATGACATATGTACAAAGTTTGACATAGCTGTGGCTGGAGGCACATACACAGGGACAATATTGACATGTTGCTGTGATAACCTCATACATTTACTGTTGTAACAGGGTTTGTTGCAACATATATCCTATGAGGGATATGAAGTCAGTAACT
This sequence comes from Protopterus annectens, assembly GCF_019279795.1. Lineage (NCBI taxonomy): Eukaryota > Metazoa > Chordata > Ceratodontiformes > Protopteridae > Protopterus > Protopterus annectens. Next base: position 1,935,070,286 of record NC_056733.1, read on the forward strand.
CTCACGGCTGTCACCATCTACAGACTTCAATCCTCACACTACCTTCTGCAGTTCACAGATAGGTGGTCTGTGGGTAACACATGAAACAAAAGGCACCACACACTGCCCAGTCTGCAGATGACCCTACAGATGCATTTTCCTCATAAATATAGCACTGACATGGCAGTTATTAAAACATGTAGGACAGCCATATCCACACACACACCCTGTTAAACCAACATTACTCAAATGCAGTATAGCAACACTTACAGTCTGTAGTCAGGTCAGACACATCCCCCTCCTGTGTGTTGCCCTGTTTCCACAGTGTATTTTGTTAGAAGTAAATCCCCAATCCATCTGAGATGTTGTTTGCCAAACAACAGAACGAGTTCCTGCTCACAGTGAATGAAAAGGCACAACACCAACATGATGTTCTTAGATATTGGAGTGTGTTTCCATGCATTTGGCAATGGGAATGTTACCACAGCTGTTCCACATGCAATCAGCTAGAGGAGGGCTGCAATTCATGCAGAGGCCATCAGCTGCTCATGAGCATCACTCAAAATACACATGTTTCTGCCTAAGCAAAGCAGGTGTAGGTCTCCACATCCAGTAGAGAGGGAGTCAGAGAGGCAAACAGAGGCAAAGTAAAGTCAGTGAAGGGTGGGAGAGTAAAACTTAAACATGTTTGTATCACACACCTACCAGCTCAGGGTATCAAACCCCTGACATCTATGCAGTGCTATCACATTTATATGCAATTATTGGATGTGCCACATAGGTTACATGTTGAAGAGCCCTCAAAATGTATATGTGATGATGAGTGACATCTGCAACAGGGATATGGTAGCTATACGGTAGATGTAGTACACGTGCCTGTCCCCATGAACAGCTGCCAGTATCAACACAGCCACACTCTCACAGGGACACACACACTGACACACTTGGCAGTGCCAGGAATACAGCTCATCACTAGTGAGATTGCCACAACACATTACTGTGCAGGTATCACATGCACCACAGGGGTCATGCAGAGGTTATATGGGCAAAGGGTATGTGGAGCTGTCTGACATTGGACAGCATGCTTCGGTATGCCAGTGGGGGTTGTAGTGAGTGTGAATGTGATCATACACATCATGCAACACACACACACACACACACGCACACAATGGCTGCATTGCTTCACGGGTGTGTAGTGGTCGACTGTGCCAGGCGGCTATACCAGGTTAGGTGATGGATATACCTTGGCATCAGCCCACATGACATTGGTCTGCACTGTGGCTCAGGGGTGTAATTTCTGGATTTGCCCACACAGGTGGGTATTGTATTTACCATCCAGTCACCTGGGTGACTACTGCATGTGGCCAATGATGTGCATTGCTTGCCTTGTATTTGTTCCTTAGTCCATGACACAGACGGTGTCTGGGATGTGCACACCTCCCACATGCATGCACAGTGACATGTGGAACTGTACCTGGGGTGTCTGGACCATGTTGTGTACACAGATTGTTATCATCAGATGTGCCAGTCCTGGCCTCATGTGGTGGGAACTGTTAATGGACAGCAGGTTTACCCTGCACCTACATTGAGAGCATGATATCAGCATTCCCTGGTATCAGTGGCATCTGTCCACACAGGGCATGTTTTTCAGGCATGGTATGTCTTTTGTGGGTCACATTTGATGGCACCATAGGTACACTGTCAGGATGTACGTGCCCATTAGACAGATGGACAGGGTGCCATGCCCTCTGTAGCCCATTGCAGTCACACCATGGTTACTCTCAGGGGGCAATATGCAGGGTACTACCAACACAGCGGCTGTTGCCTAGGCAAGTGTGTGTGTGTGTATGAGACATGGGTTGAGAGTGTTCTCTGGCTGATACTAGGGTTGCTAACTTTGTTTGCCTGCCTAGATGTCACATGTAGGTGTATGGATTTGCACCCCAGCCTCTCAGCTATTTCACATCTGTTATCACTGTATGGTGGACATTGTGATATATACTTGGGCCACCATAGAAGAAATATGCAAAACCCACTCTACATTGAGTCCAGTTGTTACACACTCACACCCATCTCCACAGAGGATATGACTTACAAACACAGACATGCCTGGGATTAGAACTCCTACCTAATTAATTTATTACACCACAGCACTATGCTGTTATAGGATGTGGCATGGAGATTACTTTAGCACTCTTTCCCCAAAGGCGTATTTCACAATGAATGACATCAGCAGGATTGCCAAAGTAGGGCATTTGAATTGTAATGAGTGTGGCTAGCCTAAAATGCATTGATTCCTATACAGACATAGAAACACACAAAAAACATTCACAACTGCCATGTGTGGGAATATAACCCCAACCAGAGTTCTATATCACACTACAGCATGAAGCTATTATAGGATGCACCATGGGGATTACTGGAGTACTTCTTCACCAAAGGTGTATTTCACAATGAATGACATCAGCAGGATTGCTAAAGTAGGGCATTTGAGTTGTAGTGAGTGTGGCTAGCCTAAAATGCATGGCTCCCTACACAGACACTGAAACTCACACAACAGACATAGAAACACACACAAGACATCCACAACTGCCATGTGTGGGAATAGAACCCCTACCAGAGTTCTATAGCACACTATAGCATGAAGCTGTTACAGGACACACCACAGGTTTTACTGGAGTACTTCTTCCCCAAAGGTGTATTTCACAGTGAATGACATGGTCAAGGTTGTCAATGTTGGGCATTTGAATTGTAGTGAGTGTGACTAGTCTAAAAGCATTGTTCTCTACACAGACAAAGAGAGACACACATACGCACACACACGCACACACACACACACACACACACACACACACACACACACACACACACACACAGTTGCCATGTCTGGGATTAAAACTCATACTTAATTAGATTATCACACTACAGCAGTACACAGTTGTAGGACACACCATGGAGATTACTGGGCTACAAATTTCTGAAAGGTGCATTTCACAGTGTATGACATCAGCAGCCTTGCCAAAGTAGGGCATTTGATTTGTAGTGAGTGTGACTAGCCTAAAAAGCATTGCTCTTTACACATACAGACAGAAACACACACACACACACACACACACACACACACACACAAACACACACTTGCCATGTCTGAGATTAGAGCACCTACCTAACTAGTTTTCACACTACAGCAGTACACAGTTATAGGAAGCACCACAGAGATTAGTCGGCTACAACTTCCTGAAAGGTGTATTTCACAGTGTATGACATCAGCAGCCTTGCCAACATAGGGCATTTGATTTGTAGTGAGTGTGACTAGCCTAAAAAGCATTGCTCTCTACACAGACAGAGACACACACACACATACACACAGTTGCCATGGCTGGGATTAGAGCACCTATCTAACTAGTTTATCATACTACAGCAGTACACAGTTATAGGAAGCACCACAGAGATTAATAGGCTACAACTTACTGAAAGGTGTATTTCACATTGTATGACATCAGCAGCCTTGCCAAAGTAGGAGATATGAATTGCAGTGAGTATGACTAGCCTAAAAAGCATTGCTCTCTACACAGACAGAGACACACACACAGTTGCCACATCTGGGATTAGAACTCCCACCTAACTAATTTATCACGCTACAGCAGTGCACGGTTATAGGAAGCACCGCAGGGATTACTGGCCTATACCTTTCACAAGAGTGTATTTCAAAGTGGGTAACCTCAGCAAGCTTGTCATAGTAGGGCTATGGGGAAGGCAGTGTGTGTGCATGGACCATAACCCATTCATCTAGAGGTTGACACACAACATGCGGGCACACACAGGGCTATATTCCACAGGTATGTGTGTACAGCTGCTAGGTGACTACTTCCTTGTACAGTCATGTTGCACAGCTAGCACTTGCACCACATAGTCCATAATGCTGACAGATACCAGTGGCTAAGGTCTACAGTGAGTGACATCTGAACCTCATGTGGTTGTAGCCATTTGGCTGTGTGCTGGGTGGGACAGGCCTCATAATGGATGGCCCCTTGTGACAGTCACACTCATCCACACATCGATGTATGTCTACTTTTGGCTTATTATAGTGTGTTGTCCTTGGATATATACCTGCATTACTATCCAGTGCGTGTGTGTGTGTGCATGCAAAGCATCAGTGGTGCATACTGAGGAGTCTGCAGTAACATCTGCAACTGCCAGATGCATCTGGTTCACTGTTGTTTGCAGACTTGGCCTTCATTTGTTTAAGTGTGTGAGCATGCACAGTGTGAGCTTTCAGTATGTTGTTGACTAACATTGCCTTCATTTCTCTAAGTGTGTGAGCATGCCCAGTATGCCCTTCTGTATTGCATGTGTGGATCGATTCCAGGTAGTTTGTACTGCAGTGCAGACCTTTGTGTTTTACACCTACAGGTAGCATACTGTTTCTGCAGGGTGTCCGTCAATCATTTGGCAATATGGGGACAAACTGTGCAGGGGATAGTGTGTACTGTAGGTGATTGTGTCTGTGCTGTTTCAGCTGCATGGTACTGCTGTTAACAGAGACATTAAGACATGTGTACTGTTATACACAGTGATGTTTTCTGTCCTCATGTACTATCAGGTGGACATTCCTGCTCAAAGTGATGACTTGGGGGACAAGAGTGACTGCAGCTGTGTCGGGTATTGTGGGCAAACACCAATGTATTCATGATACGTTATGTCATTCTGGAGGGGGAGCTGCAGACACTTGGTGCTGGGTTTGTGTATTCAGTTCAGCACCTTAGTAAACTGCTGGCAGAAGATCTCCTACTTGTCCGCCCATCAACGTGACAGTATGGCCTTATCTTGCTGTACAGATTTGCACAGGTTAGCCAGAGGCAGGCGCCATGGGTCAGGACATTTACCCTATTGTAGTGTACAGGCAGGTGTGTAGCCACCCATTTATGTGTTTGCAGCCAGGGATAGTGTGTGCACACAGCTTGGTGTCGGACCCTGCACATTCCATGCTGCCCATGCTCCTACACCCCCCTCTGTTATTCAACCTCTTCCATACATTATGCATACAATCTCTGATACTTTCCCTAAGGGCATCACCCCATCACAGGTGTGTGTTAGTGTTGGTCCACAGTTCATGCAGTGGGACATTTTGGACATGTTACTGTGGTTTGTCCACATGGCCTTGCATATGGCTTATGTAGAGTGTGTTATGTTGTTATTTGGGTGTCCATGACATAACATGCATTGGTAGTATGTGTGAGACACAGGCCTTTGGCAGACACCTGTGGGGCATTAGGTGTTGCTGCAGGCCAGTTGTGGCAGGCTGTTGCATTCTGTCAGCCCTACTGTCCCAGACCACCATACAGTATATTCCCCTGGGGTGACAGGGTAGGTGTAATAGGTGTTCATGCCAATATTTTCTATCAGTCTTGATCAGGTGATGTGGATGCTGACAGGGTGCTACCTATGGCTAGGGACACACCTGCATGGGACACCTGCATTGCATGCTGCAGTCTTCCGCTATTGTCATATACAGGTGGGATCTTACTGTACCCATTCCCCACAACAGGGATATTACCAGAGAGGTGCTTGTGGGTGGTGTTTGTGTGGCTGGATGCATGTGTGCTATGGACACTACTTGCATCTGACACATAGATATGCATGGAGCATTCCAGTTATGCTGGCATGTGCAGGTACATCAGCTGATTCCCATTACATCAGTCCTACCTCCTTTGTGATCTGCAGGTGTTCAGGCAGACATCACCGTTATCCCCTACTACAGGTCCAGTTACTGTGATGCATACCTATATGTACAAATCCAAAGGTGTCTCCATTTCACAGTGACACAATATGTACTGTATGTCTGGGGTACTTTCCCCTGTGAACTGCTTATATATCTAGCCCAACAGCCATGCCATGTCAGCCTTTCAGATGGTGACACATATTACCATCATTTTACAGTGAGCTAATCGAAGGAAGGACACTCAGCAAACTCGGAGCTCTAATATATAACATTAAGTATCCTGTTTTTGTTTATTTTGGTCTTTATTTCTTTGTTGTTTATAGCACTTTGTGTACTGTGTATTTTTTCTAGCTAGTTTCACTGTGTGTGAGGTATTAACTGGAAATTGTCCACTCTTATTAAGCATCTGTTGGGTTGTTTGTTTATGATAACTTGTTGCAGTTAAACTCTTTTTTCTAGTGGCTCCTTTAGCTGTTTAAAACTTTCATTTAAAGGCTCACTGCTGCTTTTCAGCTGTGAGTAACATTTCTGCAGTTTGTTCTAAGTAGTGGGGATATTTGTAGCATTTCCATATTCAGGCTTGTATTTGGGCCTAGTGTTTGTGGAGGCTGTGTGTCTGAGCACATAATTCAGGGACATCTTGTTTTAGCCAAAGCCATCAGGCATTTCAGTGAGAGAGAATTGTTTGAGGTCATTGGCTGACTGAGGTCTCCTGGACTACAGCTTAGACTAAGCACCTCATTGGTTCTTGTGAGATTTCTTTCTTAAAAGCTGTCTCAGGTTTCAACTTTCTGTTACCTAAGAAGCTCAGTTGTGAGTGTTCAGCCATTTTACAGTGAGCTAATCGAAGGAAGGACACTCAGCAAACTCGGAGCTATAATATATAACATTAAGTATCCTGATTTTTGTTTATTTTGGTCTTTATTTCTTTGTTGTTTATAGCACTTTGTGTACTGTGCATTTTTCTAGCTAGTTTCACTGTGTGTGAGGTATTAACTGGAAATTGTCCACTCTTATTAAGCATCTGTTGGGTTGTTTGTTTATGATAACTTGTTGCAGTTAAACTCTTTTTTTCTAGTGGCTCCTTTAGCTGTTTAAAACTTTCATTTAAAGGCTCACTGCTGCTTTTCAGCTGTGAGTAACATTTCTGAAGTTTGTTCTAAGTAGTGGGGATATTTGTAGCATTTCCATATTCAGGCTTGTATTTGGGCCTAGTGTTTGTGGAGGCTGTGTGTCTGAGCACATAATTCAGGGACATCTTGTTTTAGCCAAAGCCATCAGGCATTTCAGTGAGAGAGAATTGTTTGAGGTCATTGGCTGATTGAGGTCTCCTGGACTACAGCTTAGACTAAGCACCTCATTGGTTCTTTTGAGATTTCTTTCTTAAAAGCTGTCTCAGGTTTCAACTTTCTGTTACCTAAGAAGCTCAGTTGTGAGTGTTCAGCCATTTTACAGTGAGCTAATCGAAGGAAGGACTCTCAGCAAACTCGGAGCTATAATATATAACATTAAGTATCCTGTTTTTTGTTTATTTTGTTCTTTATTTCTTTGTTGTTTATAGCACTTTGTGTACTGCATATTTTTCTAGCTAGTTTCACTGTGTGGAGGCATTAACTGGAAATTGTCCACTCTTATTAAGCATCTGTTGGGTTGTTTGTTTATGATAACTTGTTGCAGTTAAACTCTTTTTCTAGTGGCTCCTTTAGCTGTTTAAAACTTTCATTTAAAGGCTCACTGCTGCTTTTCAGCTGTGAGTAACATTTCTGCAGTTTGTTTCCCACCCTCCCTCCCTGTTGGTATAGTGTTTTTATAGTTGGTGGCTTTGCAGTTGCCCGCCCCTAGTGTAAATTTGATCTGGGACCCTCCTCCCAGTCTAGTGTAATTACCTCATTCTACCCAGTACAGGGAGAGCATTTGAGAAGGCCAATCAGCTTAGTTTCTGCTACTCCTTTCTCTCTTTCCAAAAAAAAAAAAAAAAAAAAAAAAATTATCTGCTTTTACTGTATTTGTGTTTTTTCCTACTTTATTTTGCTTTTGCGTCATCTTAAAAGTACTCAATTGTATTTATTACTGCTTGGTGTAACTCATTCTAAGCCTTTTAGTTTAAGCACCTGGGCTTCAGACCAGTTTTACATTAAGAAGGTTTGTGGTCTGCACTGTAGTGGCAGAACAGGTAGCTTACATCCTTCTAAGTTGGGAACTGCTGATTGAGGGCTCAGTGTCTGTTATTCTAAAAGTGTATTAATTCTGGTTTAAGCACTTGGGCTTGAGGCCAGTTATTTTACATTAAGATGGTTCGTGTTCTGCACTCTTGTGGGAGGAGAGGCTGGACTCTGTCCTTCTGAGCTGGGAATTTCTGGTTAAAGCTTATAGTGCCTGCATATTTGAACTGCTTCTTACTGAAACTGGTACACCTTGTTTGCTGTAGCATAGACTAGATCCAGGCCTGCTGAATCTAGCTTTGTTTGTATAACTTAAGCACTAATCCAGGCATTCTTTAAAGTACTCAGTTGTATTTATTACTGCTGGTAGTAACTTGATTAAAGTGTAGCTATCATTTCTAAGTCTTTTGGATTAAGCACTTGGGCTTCAGACCAGTTGTTTTACATTAGGAAGGTTTGTGGCCTGCACTGTGGTGGCAGGACAGGTAGCTTACATCCTTCTAAGTTGGGAACTGCTGATTGAGAGCTCAGTGACTGTTATTCTAAAAGTGTATTAGTTCTGGTTTAAGCACTTGGGCTTCAGGCCAGTTATTTTACGTTAAGAAGGATTGCGGTCTGCACTCTTGTGGGAGGAGAGGCTGGACTCTGCCCTTCTGAGCAGGGAATTTCTGGTTAAAGGCTTATAGTGCCTGCATATTCTAACTGTTTCTTACTGAAATTGGTACACCTTGTTTGCTGTAGCATAGACTAGATCCAGGCCTGCTGAATCTAGCTTTATTTGTATGCTTGTTGTTTGTTTATTTCCCTGAAATGCTAATTCCACCTAAAACGCGGCCTTTTAGCACTTCTGTGGATCCCTAGTGATATCTGCATTGATTACTGTACTTATTTTCTTGTTTCACTTGAAAGAAAGTTACTGTTTGTCGTTTTTGCATTTAAGTTACCTGTAACACATTGCATTTAAGTTACCTGGCACTTACTCACTAAAGCAATTATATAAGTCAGCTCTAAAAAATTAAAAGCACTACACCCTCACAAACTCCCCTTGAGTACCTTGTTCCCCACTGGCCCTTTTTTCAATTATAAAGGAATTCCCAATACTATTCTAGCATGTCCAAAGGTCAGTTGTCAATCTCCTCTCCGTCCAGCTGGTGAATCTGGGAATCTTGAGGCAATGTTACAACTGCCTCATGTACACAGACAACCCTCTCCTCCTCCCAACAAATTCCAACACATGTGAGAGATGCAACCATATAGCCAAACTGGAGGCTAAGCTCTCTCAACTCAGTACTGGCGCAACCAGTCAGGAGGAGAAGGAAACCACACTCACTACAATTCCAGTCTCACATAGACCTACCACGACAACAAACCAAACACATAAACACACAAAAACATACTCGGAGGCTCTAAATAAAAATCTGCCTAAGCAGTAGAGACCTCCAAAGCAGACACCCAAGCATCCGCTACCCCAAAACAAAACACGTGCAACACATAGCTCACAAAGCCAGTGTGCCAAACAGTCACAGCCATTAAGGCTAAACAACACACCTGATACACTTGTAATAGGTGACTCTATCGTCAGGTACACTGACGTCCCGCTCACCAGACTGAACAAGGAGAAGGTCACGGTGAGCTGCCTGTTCGGCGCTAGGATCCGCCACATAACACAAGCACTCAGGTCACTCCAAGGCAAGTACAAATATGACTCAGTCATTGTCCATGCTGGTGTGAATGACCTGAGACGTACCTCCCTGGACTACATGAAAGAGACATAGAGGAGCTCTCTGAGCATGTAGCCCAGGCGGTATGACCCTGACCTTGAGTAGCATCTTACCCTCACCAAGAATGATGCCACAATATGAAGACAAGATGATCAATTTCAACAATTGGCTTAAGTGTTGGTGTCATTCAAAGAGGATCCAATGCCTGTCAGCCTGGGATGACATGCTCGACAAGCCACGATGCTTGCTAGGGACGGCTTGCACCTGTCACCCTGGGCTTTGGATATTGGCAAAGGCTCTTGCTACCCCATAGTGCCTTTTTAGGCAAGGCTCAAAGACAAACCCACCTCCATAGGTATCACAAGGGATAAGAAACTAAGAGTAATGCTACTCAACGCCAGAAGTCTAAACCTCAAGATGCACGCACTCAAAACTCTCCTTAGCATGGAGAACATCGATATCTGTGCAGTAACAGAAACCTGGTTCAAGGCTCCGGAGTGCACCCCGGCACGACCAGGTTATACCTCATACCATGCTTTTCGGCCCCAAAACTTGGACTGAACCACAAAGGAGGGAGTATCAATATTCGTCAAAGATACCCACGCCTCCAGGTTGGTGGCACAGCACGAAGCATCAGAGACTATCCATGTGCAACTAACTGTGGGTAAAACTGCCTTCCAGTTTATAGCCTGCTACAGACCACCCTCCCAAACACAGGAACCCCACTCGGCCTTCCTGAGAATACTGGAAAATATGAAGGTCTCTCCAAACACCATTATATTGGGCGACTTCAACTACCCAAACATAGACTGGGAGCATTACTCTAGCTCCAACACCCCAGCCCAAAGGTTCCTAGAATTTATAAACTCAAATGCTATGGAACAACTTGTTACCACTCCCACAAGAGGGAAAACATACTGGACCTGATCATCACCAACATGGGGACACTATGCTCCAGACCAGAAGTGTATCCCTCACTGGTGAGATCAGACCATAAACTAATCTCACTGGATATTCACATCCCGACCCCACCCCCTGTCCAGAAAACCACAGTGAAAAACTTCTCTAAAGCAAATTTCACATGCCTCAAAACTGAGGCGAAATCCTTCAAAGCCCGGGCCTGTGGAAAATACGGCCCAGACTGCAGAATCCTTTATAAGCGCATTCTATGAACACCTTCAGGAATGCATGGATCATGCAATCCCAAATAAAACCAAGACCCAATCCTCCAAAGGCAGGCGTCCTGTCTGGTGGACCCCAGCCATAAACAAACTATACAATAGAAGGAGGAAGCTACTACATGATAGAGCAAAATCCCAAAAAGGGAAGGCATCTCTGATCAGTATTAGCAAAAAACTACGGGCACTCATAAAATCGTCTAAGGCCAGCTTGAGAGAAAATTGCACAGGACACTAAGGATAATCACAAGGCTTTCTTTAGTTATGTTAGGAACCTGGGTAGGAATTCCCAGATATGCTCAGAATTAGTCTAAAATGACAAAAAATACACCAAGCCCACAGACATTGCCAACATCCTAGCTGACAGGTTCAATGCAAACTTCTCCCCCTTCCCCACCAAAAGGGCAAATATCTATCCCAACAGAGTGCTGCCTCCCTAACATCTCAGATGCTCAGGTAAGAGCCGCCCTCTCCAAAGCAAAAAACACAGCATCAATGGGACCAGATGGTGTCCTGGGCTGTCCTACATGAACTCCAAGAAGAGCTAAACCCAAACATAAAACTACTGTTCAATCTTAGCCTTACAACAGGATATGTACCCAAAGAGTGGCGTACAGCAACAGTGGTCCCTCTCCACAAAGGTGGTGCCTCAACGGATCCTGGAAACTATCGCCCCATAAGCCTGACTAGCTTGGTCTGCAAAGCTATGGAAAGGATCATCATGGACCTCATAAATAAAGATATTGGGGACCTACAGACACTGGATCCTTCCCAGTTTGGCTTTGTTAAGGGCAGATCCTGCCTCTTAAACCTGGTCAATTTCTTTGAAACAGTCACCAAGGCCATTGACGAGGGGAAGGTGGTCCACACAGCCTACCTGGACCTCGCAAAAGCCTTCGATACAATACCCCACTCGGGCATTATAGATAAGCTCACCAGCTTAAATATAAACCCCTATGTCACTAGATGGGTTGCAAACTGGCTCAAGGACAGAACCCACATGGTTAGAATTGCTGGAGCCATGTCAGACTCCAAACCAGTTACAAGTGGCATCCCACAAGGCTCAGTCCTGGGACCTCTCTTGTTCTGTATATATTTCTCAGCGGTACAGGCCAACACGGAAGGACTGTGGCTGACCAAGTTCGCAGATGACTGCAAACTGGGCGCCATAATCAACTCTCCAGCCGACACAAGCATCCTCCAAAAGGGCCTCATAGAAACAGACAACTGGTGCCAGAGCCATGGCCTCAAGCTAAACACCAAAAAGTGTATAGTCATCCCCTTTGGCAAAAACAAAGTGCCCACAAATTACCACATAGGTGGTAATCCATTAAGTACAGAAGAAGTCATTAGGGAGCTGGAGACCCAAGTTGATAGCAATCTCTCATTTGACAACCACGTGGTCAAAGTGGTTGGAAAAACATTTTATATAGCCCACCTAATCATGAAGGGATTCACATCTAGATCAGGGGAGGTCATCGTGCCTCTTTACTCATCCCTCATCAGGCCCATAATTGAGTACAATGCCCCTTTTGGGATGTACCTTACCAGACACCTGCAGCAACTGGAAAGACCCCAAAAGTACCTCACCAAGAGGATCAAAGGGCTCAAACAGATGTCATATGCTGCCCGGTTAAAGGAACTCCACCTCTACTCAGTGGCATACCGCCTGCTCAGAGGCGATCTGTGCCTGACGTATAAAGCCATGTCCAACCCGGAATTAATGGACATGCTGCACCTCAGAAAATCCAAATCCCATCGAGCTACGCTCGAGACTTGAACCTCAGCACTGAAATAAATAGGACATGCTGGAGGGACAGATTCATAACCCAGAGGCTCCCTTCACTCTGGAATAAAATCCCAGTCCAGGTTAGGCAGAGTCCCACACTGACTCTCTTCAAGAGGAATCTTGATGAGTGGATGGGAGATCGTAGGTTTACCCCGGCTATCACTTCTGTGTCACTGTTAGACAGAGGCACAGTATACTAACCTCAAAAAAAGGCATAGCAAAATTAATTTAAAATGGGTGGCGAAAGCCAAACACACTCTGGCTAGGCTTATAAATGCCCTAGGGCAGATAGCCTAGTATGAACCTATGAACCTATGAACCTATGAACATTTACAATGGCTTACTGCTAGCATGTGTTAGACTGGTGGGGATTGTCTTTAGCACTGTAATCATGAGGGCTTGTACCTGTCATCAGCAGTAGTGGGCAATGGCCACCAGGTCTTACCTCAACATGCATACATACTGAACACTCTCACACATTATGAAACACATACCATCCTAACACACACAGACCTGCATATTGTGCAAATGCTACAATCTATCCTGCTACCTTGGCCTCCTCTGGGCATCTGTGCTCCACTCGTATTATACCTACTCATACATGTTACTACATTTCTACACAGGATTGGGGGGGGCAAACTAAAGTGTCACTACATTTCTACACTGGACTGGGGGAAGGGGCAGACTTGTCTGTTTCCGCATGTCTACTTAGTCGTGGGAGGGCACACCTGACTGTTTCTACATTTCTACATCAGATGGGGGGGCACACCTGACTGTTACTACATTTCTATGCTGGATTGGGGGTAGAGGCACACCTGACTGTTTCTGAATATCTACATGGGAGTGGGGGGGGGTACACCTGCTATTACTACATTTCTACATAGGGTTGTGGGGGGACATACCTGACTGTTTTTACAATTCTACACAGGATTGGGGGGGCACCTGACTGTTTCTACATTTCTACACAGGATTGGGGGGCACACCTGACTGTTTCTAGATTTCTACACATGATTGAGGGGGCACACCTTACTGTTTCTGCATGTCTACATAGGATGGTGGGGCACTTGCACACATTTGCTATGACTGTACTGGTATGTCAGGTACTCCATTTCATTCTGTATTCTAACCTATCATACTGACTAAAGGCAAATCAGTGTACTACAGGTCTTAGCTTTGGTTGCCCTACATATTAGTGTCTTACTTCCTACCCTTCAGAACTAACATCCCACTGCCTGACCTGCTGTAGTCTGTCTGTGTAGGCCTGGGGGGGAGGTTACCCATAGGCATCATTCAGAGGCCATAGCACAAGCTCTGTTTGAGTTTGTCTACACCTGTCCTACTGGCTGAGATTGTTGTTGGGTATGTGAACCTCCCTGACAGGCATGTGTGAGTCATATGGACAAACATGTCACACAGCACATTTCCTGCAGTGGGTTTTGTCGCCCTGTGCAGTACTGGCTACTATGGTGACTCCAGTATGTGCTACAGATGTCATGGTGCCACTACGGGTGTCTAATATCTGCTGCCATAACATTCAGCCATCCAATTCCCTTGTATGCTCACATCCATACCATAGATACAGGTAACGACACATTCTACTCCATATGGCAATTGGTAGGTTGATTGACTTACCTTGTGGGTGTGCCAGGATTGAGGATGGTGCTGGAGGGCTGCCTATGTTGGATGCACATAGTATACTCCCTATACATGGTTGAGCACAGGTAGTGTCATGTTTGGCATCCCTTATACTGTATGTGCGAGTCAGAGAAAGGTGTCATTCCCTGGGTCCCTACTGTGCTCTTTGCCAAGGCCAGTGCATACTGGGCATGCCTCCATCTGCCTACTGGGGCAGGCACAGGCTGTTCCTCCTCCAAGTCACTCTGTGCCTGTGCAGGCCTTGGCATTGGTGGGGGGCTGTGTGAATCTGCCCCGTTCTGTTCCTGTTGCAGCTGTTTTTACAGGATCATATTGTGTAGCATGGCACATACCATAACAATTTGAGTACATGTAGCTGGTGAGTACTGCAAGGCTCCATCGGATGTGTCCAGGCATGGAACCATGACTTGAGCATCTCAAACACATGCTATGTTATAAGTCTGGTCTGTGTGTGTGCCTCATTATGGCGTTCTTGTTCAGGTGTGTGTGCATTTCTGATGGGTGTCATCAGCCACGGCTCCAGTGTGTAACCAGCATCCCCCACTAGATGACCATAGGGGATATCCTGATTGGAATATCTTTGGTACACCTGTGTCAGATGCCAGATGTGGGAATCATGATAGCTTCCAGGGCAGCCAGCATACACATTCATTATAATGCCATGGGCATTGCATACAACCTGGCAGTTGATGGAGGGGATGCCCCTGCGGTTGATGTAGGCCCTACTCTGATCACCGGCAGTGCTTTGATGTGTATGTGCATGCAGTCTATAGCATCCACTACCTCAGGGTATTCTGCTATTTGGTGGAAAAGATGCATATTGCTGGCCAACACCTCACAGATGTTGAGGAAATATATGTGCTCACTGCGATGTGCTGACTTGGCAGCAAGGAACTGGTGGAATACACTGGATGCTGATGCCTGTAAGAACCCCATGATATCCCCAGTTGAGCTTTGGGAGGTACCTGTGGCTAGTATTCCTAGGCCTACAAATACCTTGGCAACCACTGGGATGGGTTCCCTTCGGTCAGTTCGGTGTGTCAGGCATGGCTGGCACAGCTCAACAATTTGCTGTAGGAGGTCCATATCCACCCTATAGTGCTCCACTATCTCCAGCTCATGTAGTCCCTGGTAGGTTACCCTGAGTCTGTACACTCTTCTCCGTCTCCTCAATGTGGGTTGATTGGCAGCATTCACATCCTCACCACCCTCAGCCTCTTGCACATGCTGTTGTATGTTGTCTGCTGCAGCTCCTATCATTTTGTAGTTTTGTTTGTTAAAAGTTCACCGCTTGTATACACTGGTGGTGTAGAGTATGGGAAAAACCAGAGGGGAAGGTGTTTGCATAGTTTATAGTAGTGTTCTGGGCTGAGCTGGTCTGCTGCCTGTGTAATTGGCTGATCCTGATACATTTCACATGCCAGCTAAGCTAGTTCTCCTTGATTAACTTCCTACTGCTGTTTTCCCTTCCCGTTACCTTCCTGTTTAAGCCCAGTGATGCACCGCGCAAACACAGTACTCAAATGTGCACAGAGCTGTTATTTCCTGGTTTACCTTTTTTTCTTTAAAACCCCTTGTGTGGCATGCACACCTGCTTAGGCAATGTAAAGAGCACTAGGCAAACTCAGACACACCCCCTTGCTTAGCTGTGCTTAGCAGGAGCAAACCTGAGCCACAGGGCTCCATTCCACTTACAGTCTGCGTGACACCCCACCCCACCATGATGTCAGCTAACTCCTAGGCTTGCACCAAGCTATTCCTGCTCTTACACTGTTGGGACCTGACTAGCATGCTGGGGAAAACTGGGTTTCACTATCCTTCCCCTCATTTGCATAAGATTGCCTGCTAATGCATAGTTACATGTCTCACACTGAGCCTCCCCCCCTTAGCAATCACTACTCACTGGCCATGTTGTCTTCTGCCTGCCATCGACTTTAATGGCAGAATAGTGGTTTTAGTTAGAATGCTTATTTTAGGTTTAATTTCTTATTTTCCCCCGATCCCATTTGCGTGCCACTGCCCTACGCTTAAACTGCCGAGATCGGCAAAAAAAAAAATAAAAGTTGATTTTTTTTTCTATTTTTTAGGCTGTTTTTAATGCCAATGGCCTTATACTAGGACATTAGCATGTTTCCTGACTGATATGCACCCTTTATTTGGAGCTGTCATGGCTAAGTTTTGGAATTTGCAGAAATATACTTGGTAACTAACCAAGTACATTTCTGCAGATTACACTAGTACTGCATGGCCGGTTTCCAGCTTCCTGGATCGCAAATTTACCTCATTTGCATGGGTTTCTCCTGCAAATGGGGTGATTTTCATACAGGGGCTGAGCCCATGCAGGACTAGTGCAGGAGTGGTCGTGCACATCCCTGTAGACTATTCCTGGATCGCACGGCAGACATATTGCCTGCTAGAGCTCCTGCACTAATCCTGCATGCCGTGCAAGGCTTGCAGAATCTGAGGAGTGTTTCTCCATGGGAGATCAGTGCTAGTGAGTTGGGACAGTAGAGATGCCCTTTTCAGGGATGATTTTTCACTTCTTCAAGTTGGTGTGACTGCAGAGTGGATATATATACATACTCACACACACACACACACACACACACACACACACACACACACACACACACATATGTATATATATATATATATATATATATATATATATATATATATATTAATATGAAGAAAGATGGGGATGTTTCTTCAGGCAGATTGGAATGCAGTCAGTTCAGGGATTCTGATCACCACCAAGCTAAAATTCATCCTCTCAGAATGGAATCACTGAACTGTAATGCACAGGTGATTTTACTAATGATCTTGGGGTGTATGTCATGTGTATCAGATATTCTGCAGCCTACAGAAACAAGAGGTCGAAGAATTATTTTATATCTAAAAAAGACAAATATGTATGATTAAGATAAAAGCTAAAATGAAAAAAAAATCACAAACTCACATTTTGTAAGAGAAATTATCATTCTGAGGTGGGAAATATGGAGGATACCATACGTTATATAGGGAAAGAGACATTCTGCTTGGTGTATTGGTCATCCAGTGTTCTCTCATATTGCAGACCCTTCAGTCATTACTAATTGTGAGAAAACAGTAGAAAAACATCACTCCATATTTCTGGAGTCATTTATTTAAAGACAATGGTGATAAGTTTCTCATCTGATTAGAACATTTGCCATTTTCAGCAGTGATTTTCTGTTTTATAATTAACTGCACTAGACAGGATGATATTCATGTCATATCACATTTCCCCTACCATTTCCCTTTTATTCCTTGAACTCACATTTTCCCCATATCTATCTCAAATGCACTAACATTTCTTCACACGCTCTCTCTCCCTTAACCCATTACTACTAACAACCTTCTCTCTTGACATCCATCTCTATTACTCCCACCCTTCTCATCTCTACTGTTATCACTTCCAATGTCTTACATTTACCTTCTTATATTATTCCATTCATTTTCCTCCTAGATACAACAACTTCTGCAACATTACTGCTATGGCCTCTTAATGTCTTTCCTAGCTGTAAATCTCAGTCATAATCGGTGTGCTGAACATTTTATATTCACTCATACTACTATGCCCACTAGAGATGTACTATTTATTTATAGGTTCATAGGTTCATAGGTTCATACTAGGCTATCTGCCCGAAGGCATTTACAAGCCTAGCCCATTTAGTTACTCGCCCTTCCTGCCTTTAGTATGGGGAACTATACCCATTATTTTGCTGTGCCTCTGTCGAGCAGTGACACTGAGGTAATCCCTGGGGTATATCTGCGATCTATATTTAACATTTGTTGACCTGGAAAATCTGACTAGGATAGTGCTTATTTTCAGCGGAGGCCTGGGGAGAAAAGCTACAGACACATGCCTTTAGAATGTGGGAGGAAATCGGAGTATTCAGAGGAAACCCACCCGAATGCAGGGAGGACAAGCAGACTCCACACAGAAGGCACCCCAGCTGAGAATCAAACCAGAGAACCTCTTGCTGTGAGGTGACAGCATTAACTGCTGTACTACTGCACCGCCCACATTATCACAGTGTAATTAGTTTATTATTTGAGTATCAAGTATATATGGATTTTATATTCACTCATACTACTTCGTCAGCTATAGCTGTGCTACATTGTAATTAGTTTACTATGTGTGTATCGTGTGTGTATATAAGTATTTTATTTTCACCCATTCTACAACGTCAATTATAGTTGTACCACACTGTAATTAGTTAAGTTTCTATTCTATTCTAAATCTACTTCTGTTTAAGAATTTTCTCCTCCCTCTTTTGTGTATATATTCAAAACTTGCACCTTGTGATGTATTATATATTTTGTTTGTGTTTCTTATGGTGCTTTTCTTCCCGGGCCTCCATTGAAAATGAGCTCTGCTTGGCCCAGTGGACTTTCCTGGTAAACAAATGCCAAAAATAATAAATAAATAAATAAATGTTTGTAAGTAAATATTGAAATAATGGAACATACAATGTAAACACGAAATCTAGTGCTTACTCAGTAGTTTTTTTTTAATTAAGAAATGTGAAAAGGCGAACAAAACTAAAAAATAATAAAAGATTGGTTCAGGAAACCAGCAAGACAGTCCACAAAGTTACTGAGTAAACTATTTATTAAACTGTTTTAAGCGCTTTTCGTAAGCCTAACGGCAAACTTCATCAGAAACAATTTCAAATAGAAGGAACCTACTTTATAGAAGAACAGGTGGTTAACATTGACCAATTGCATCACTTTGTTTAACATGAATGGAAGCACCTTAAAATTAAAATGACAACTACATATATAAAGCGAAACAAGACTTCACTAATATATAGACATGGCTTAAAAATATTCACAAAACTCAGTATTTAAAAACCATAAAGACAGCTTGTACATTTGAACAATTTACAACAAGGCTTTTAAAAGCATATTAGTTCACCTCTGTAATCTTTTTAGTTTAAGAATACTACTGATAGAACATGTGTCATTTAATCCGGGAAGGTTATAGGCATTCAGCCTCACTTGCCAGGTTAATTCAAGTTCTTCTAGTTTTAGTGGTCTAGGACCACCCCTACTATCATACTTGACTTGTTCAATAATAATAAACCTAAAAGCATGATTTTTATTAGCAAGAATGTACTTAGCTAAAGCATTATTGGTGTTCATAAATTCTGTCGCGGAGCCTATGCTCCATCTTTCCTATATAGAAAGCAGGACAGAATTTGCACCTAGCTAAATAAATGACAAAACTTGAGTTACAATTGAATCTGCCTTTAAGTTTATATACCGTACCATTAATCTTAAAAGTATTAGTAACTTCCACAAATTTGCAGTAGTTACAATTTTCACACTTGTTCATCCCATTACACCGTACAACTGGGGTGTATTGCTGTTCTAAAAGGGTTTTGAGGTTCATTCCTCTCCTAAATGTCACTCTAGGGAACTCACCTACTTTAGAATAAATGTTAGGATTCATCTTAAATAGATCCCAATTTTTCTGTAGAAAACCAATACATGAGTAGCTGTGTGTAGTGTATGTAGTAATAAAACATGGTGTGCCATTCTTGGCCTCACTATTCGATATTATACAATGCCTCCTCTAAAACGTGCACGCTGATTGGCCAGCCCAACCAGCGTGCCCGTTGTAAATCCCTCAATATACTAATGGAAAAAGGTCCGGTTGCCCGGACTTTTTCCGTTAGTATAAAACACTGTCTCGCTATGTTAAAAGAGTTTAACATAGCGACACAGGTTTAAAAAAAGCAACGCAGATCTCCGTTGCTTTTTTTAAAGCTGTCTCGCTATGTTAAACTCCTTTAACATAGTGACACAGTGTGTAAAAAGCAACGGAAATCTTGCGATCTCCGGTGCTTTTTTTTTTAACCTGTCTCGCTATGTTAAATGAGTTTAACATAGCGAGACAACTTTAAAATAAGCAACGGAGATCTCCGTTGCTTATTTTAAACTGTCTCGCTATGTTAAACCCATTTAACATAGCGATTAAGCAACGGAGATCTTGCGTTCTCCGTTGCTTTTGCCCAACTCTGATGTACTGCGTGGCATGCGCAGTACATCAGAACTCATGAACACCAGACAGCTGCGGAAGGGCAGCAAAGAGGCATTATACAATGCCATTATTTAAGAAAAGTAATTATTTATTTTCTTAAATAATGTCATTATAATAATAACCCACTTCTGGGTGTGGGTAATGCTGGATTTACCCACGGTTGGCTTTGTTTGGTCCCTCCGGCCTCGCCCTCGGGGCCAAACCATGCCAACCGTGGGTAAATCCAGCATTACCCACACCCAGGCATGGGTTATTGCTATATTCTAATACTGGTATCTGTATGCTCATCTACTTTTTTATAAGAGCCAGTAGGAGTGAAAGGTGAACTAATATGCTGTTAAAAGCCTTGTTGTAAATTGTTCAAATGTACAAGCCGTCTTTATGGTTTTTAAATATTGAGTTTTGTGAATACTTTTAAGCCATGTCTATATATTAATGAAGTCTTGTTTCGCTTTATATATGTAGTTGTCATTTTAATTTTAAGGTGCTTCCATTCATGTTAAACAAAGTGATGCAATTGGTCAATGTTAACCACCTGTTCTTCTATAAAGAAGGGTTCCTTCTATTTGAAATTGTTTCTGATGAAGTTTGCCATTAGGCTTACGAAAAGCACTTAAAACAGTTTAATAAATAGTTTACTCAGTAACTTTGTGGACTGTCTTGCTGGTTTCCCAAACCAATCTTTTATTATTTTTTAGTTTTTTTTGAATTAGTTAATGTATAAATGCATTCCATGTGGCCAGACTGTAAAAAGAAGAAATTGTAAACTCTTGTAAAAAATATATACATTCTTGGACATCAGATAATAAACAATAAACCAGTCTTATTTTAAAATGCAGTTCTCACTCACTAGAAGAATCTTCGCCTCTGAGAAAAAGCAGTCCTTCATGGAAGGATGCTACCTGTCTATTCTCAAGAACACTAAACCAGTATGAGCATTATTTCTGTTCCTTTTAAATCCATGTCAAATCAGACTGACCAGGTATGACAGCCTGTTCACTTCTCCATCATCCCTTGCAGAATGACACCTGACTAGTATAATCCCAATGCCCAGTACAAAAATAGATAGATAGGTAGGTAAATAGAAAGATGGATAGACAGATGGATGTTCAGTCATTTCCCATGTCCTGGATGTTATTCTGTATTCTGCTACATTTTATTTTTCCTTCCAGTATTTTTTGCTCCTTTGTTTTAGTGCTATCTAATATGACAGACATACATCTAAGCAAATATAGACTGTTCAATGCAATGTCTGCTGTAATAATGAACATTTGTAACTTTGGGTCACATAATACTTGATTACTTTTAGGAGGCCACTGATTTAAAGGCACCGACTGACAGAAACCAAGATGATATTTCATTTTGTTTAACTAATGCATGATGCACAGATTTCAACAGGGTGCCCTCAAACTTAATACTATGGAGCATAGCTGTCAGCTGTCCCAGATTTTCCAGAATTGGCCCAATTTTTGCTCATATGTTTATTCTGTACCACATAAAATGTTTGATTTTGTGGTAACTCATTGAGGATTGCAGTCACTCAATGATGTCAGTTAGTAGAGCTTCATATTTTTTTTTAGAATAATTTATGATTTTTAATTAATAGAAGGTAGCATACAATTTTTAATCTTATAAATGTCTTATACTACTGGGCTGCATATTTCTTAGGTTCATAGGTTCATAGGTGGGTACTAGGCTATCTGCCTGAAGGCATTTATAAGCCTAACCAGAATGTGTTGGCTTTCGCTCCCTTAGATTAGTTCCCTGTGCCTCTGTCCAGCAGAGCCACTGAAGTGATCCCCTAGGTAAACTTTCTGTTTCCCATCCACTCATCAAGATTTCTCTTGAAAAGGGTTAGCAATGAGCTCTGCATACTGTAGATTGGGATCTTGTTCCAAAGCATGGGAAGTCTCTGGGGCAAGAATCTATCCCTCCAACACGTCCTATTTATTGTTGTGGTGAGGTTTAGATCCCTAGAGCATGTGGCTCAAGGGGATAAGGTTTTCTTTAGGTGGAGCATGTCCATTAATTCTAGGTTGGACATGGCCTTGTATGTTAGGCAGAGATCACCTCTGAATAGGCGGTATGCAACTGAGTACAACTGTAGTTTCTTCAGTCGAGCTGCATAGGGCATCTGTCTGAGGCCATTGATCCTCTTGGTGAGGTACTTCTGTGGTCTTTCCAGCTGTTGCAGGTGTCTTGTAATGTACATCCCAAATGGGGTGTAGCACTCTAAGATGGGTCTGATGAGTGATGAGTAGAGGGGCACAATGATCTCTTTTGAACTGGATGCGAACCCTTTTGTGATTAGGTGGGCCACATTGAAGGATTTTGTAACCACTTTGGCAATGTGATTATCAAAGGTGAGGTTCCAATCTACTTGAGTCCCCAGATCCCTTATTACGTCTTCTGTATTTAGGGGACTACGACCTATGTGGTAGTTTGTGGGTACTTTGTTTTCTCCAAAGAGGATGACTATGCACTTTTTGGCATTTAGCTTGAGGCCATGATTTTGACATCAGGTATCCATCTCAGTGAGACCCTTTTGTAGGATGTCTGTGTCAGCCGGAGATTCAATTATAGCCCCTAGTTTGCAGTCGTCTGCGAACTTGGTCAGCCATAGTCCTCCTTTGCTTGCCTGTACCTCTGAGAAGTATATGCTGAACAGGAGGGGTCCTGGACTGAGCCCTGGGGAATGCCACTTGTAACCAGTTTAATGTCGGACCTAGCTCCCGCAACTCTCACCATGTGGGGTCTGTCCATGAGCAAGTTGACAACCCATCTTGTGATGTAGGGGTTTATGTTCAGGCTGGTGAGCTTGTCTATAATACCAGAATGGGGAATGGTGTCGAAGGCCTTAGTGAGGTCTAGGTAGGCTGTGTGTACCACCTTTCCCTCATCTATAGCATTGGTAACTGTCTCAGAGAAGTCCACCAGATTTAGGAGGCATGGTCTGCCCTTAACAAAGCCAAACTGGGTAGAGTCCAGTGTTTGGAGGTTCCCAATGTCTCTGTTAATGAGTTCCATGATGATGTGCTCCATAGCCTTGCAGGCCAAGCTAGTCAGGCTTATAGGGCGATAGTTCCCGGAGTCTGTTGTGGCTCCAACTTTGTGGTGCAGAATAACTGTTGCTGTGCACCACTCTATGGGTATGTAGCCTGTGGAGAGGCTGAGTTTGAACAGTGTGTTTAGGTGAGGGGTTAGTTCGTCTTTGAGCTTGTGTAGGACACAGCCTGGGACACCGTACGGTTCCATTGATGCTGTATTTTTGACTTTGGAGAGGGCTGTTTTAAGCTGAGTGTCTGTGATTTCAGAGACTCTACATTTTTCTGGTATGGTTACAGGCCCATTTGGGGGTGGGGTGGGTGAAGTTTGCATTGGACCTGTCTGCCAGGATGTTGGCGATATCAGTTGTTTCAGTGTATTTTGTGCCATTCTGCACTAACTCCGAGAAGATATGAGCATTAACACTTAGAATCCTGACATAGCTAAAGAATGCCTTTTGGTTATCTTTGGAGTCCTTGGCAATTTTTCTTTTGAAACTCACCTTGGATGATTTTATGTGGGATCGTAGTTTCTTTCTGATACTGATCAGGGATGTCTTCCCTTCTTGGGATTTTGCTCTTTTCTTTACTAGTTTCCTCCTTCTGTTGTATAGCTTGTTTATGGCAGGGGTCCACCAGACTGGTTTCCTTTTCTTGGAGGAGTGAGTCTTGGTTTTGTTTGGGATGGCACGATCTATGCATTCTTATAGCTGCCCATAGAATGCATTAGTAAAGGATTTTGCAGCTTGGACAGTGTTATCCTTCAGCATGGGAGATTTGAAACTTTCCACCTCGGTCTTAAGTAACGTAAAGTTACTTTACATAGTTGAGTTTTGAAGAAAGTTTGTGGAAGAGATTCCCAGTACATCTATATATGCCAGTGAGATTAAAAAGCTAAATATTGTCTGTATTTTGCAGACCTGGGTTTGACTATGTTAAACTTAGTTTAGATGACATTATGTATATTAGATGACATTATGTAGAAAAAAACAAACCCTGAGTTCTTAGGTATCATTTTAAAAATCGGTATTTCTGAACCTATTTGATCAATGTCTTAGTATTAAACTGTGTTTTTTTATTTGAAAATGAAAAGAAAAAGTATTTGGTTTTAAGTACTGCCTCCAGCTAATTCCTCCACAGTCTTCCTGAAGGGAAATATCCTCACTGTTATCACAATGCAGATCCTGGATAAGACAACCCCCCCCCCCCCCCCCCACACACACACACACACATGTAAATGTTGTCAGAAGGATCATTTCTAAAGTAAACTAAAACTATTCTTTTACTTTTCTTTTTAACTTCTAAAGATACATGCATATATAGCCTTGAGGTTTCCCAGAGGAGTCACTGTATTTCTCTCTGCTCCTTTTCATATTTTTCTGGCCTGCTAAATTACATTTTCCACTAAACTGCTCAGGGGCCTGTAACACTTCTCTTTCTTAATGCAACAGCAGCAGGATTCAGTTTGTCTGATTTAGCAAAGAAACTATATTTTTAGCAAGTATCTTCAAGCACTACTACATACTGACATGAAGGATGCATTAAACCCTCATACTCATTTTATTTTAAATAAGCTTTTTATGTTAGCTTGCAGGGCTGTGAAGAAGTGCCGTAAGCATTTCTATGCTGACTACAATTGCAGATTCTTTTATTTGGTTCCTCATTTTTACTGTCCATTTACTGAAACATAAATTGCCTGCTACATTTTTGTGCTGATGCCAGAAACTAGCTTCTCTCTTAGGAACTTAAATGGCTAATTCATTTTTCTCCCAGCATGCAAGATCTGCTTCACTGCAAGAATGCCACTTTGACATTCAGATTTTTTAACTCAAATGGATTTCAGAAGATGACCAGACAAAGAAAGCAATTTCTAAAGCATCATTATGGCAACATTAATGAAAACTTTTACATGGGAGAAATAGTCAGTGCTGTTATATCTATATATTCCAATTGACCAAATATTGTGTTAAGGACTACATGTGTTTTTACGTACTGTCTCAATTGCTTAGTGTTGCTTCTTAGAGCTGTATAGCTGAAAGTTTCAGTCATGTAACTGAAGCTGAAATTGGACCAATAAGGTGTGCAAAGTAAGCTAAGTCAATCTGCTTAATGAATATGTTTATATTAAGCCATTCATTTCATCACCTATGAAACAATCATTGTGTATTAGACTTTTATGTTAAAATCAGTCAAGCTATGGAATCAGCAAGTATTGGTGGACGATAGGAGCTTAACTAATAATGAAACAATAACAATTTTTACAAGCAGCATTAGTTTATCATTTTTGCAGCTTTACTGTAACAAAACATTTATTCATTTATCCAGTACTACAGTGCGGTTACAGAATAACAAAGAACATATAAAAATGATTAATAATCGATTCCACTTTAAATTAAATATTAGTTCTACTATTAATATGTACATTAAATGTACTTTTTATGTTATATTAATTTTTTCCATCTCAGATATTCTGTTTCTGTCAAACAGAAAGAAATAAGTGTCAGAAAAACGGTACCTCCGGTTCCAAAATTATCAAAGGAAGATAAAACAAAAAAACACAAATATCGTAACACAGCTGGTAAGTTTAATATAGGTAAGCACTTTCACAGCATAATGCTGCTTCATCAGACCATTAAAATCATTCAGATTACACAGTATTTAAAAGAAACAATGCATTCAAAGTCACAAACCAAAACTCAAGAAAAAAATCATATTATCAAATCTAACCATACATCAGTATAATGTATCTAACCTAACAATCCCTAACCTTAAAGGCATATAACCACATATAAATATATAAAAATACATAAATGTAATGTGAATTAAAACATGTAACACAATTCATAAAAGCATGTAGTGGAATTCATGAAACCTCCTATCTCTGCAGTTGTCTCAGAACTGGTTTTAGACAAGTTTTACCATTCAGTCCTTTACCTCTGTTGGCTTGTAACTTTATTATCCATCATAAATCTCTTTCCTCATTTTTACTAAAATAGTCACCCATCCTAAGGCCAAACTCCATCTTTTCAATTGCCATAAAGATGAATGAATGTGTATCTCCCATCTGAACAATATGCCTGGCAAGCGCATTGATTTTTATCTCTCTGGTTTATGTTTCTAACATGCCCTAATCCTTTCCTTAAGGGTCCTTTTTGTCTTTCCAACATAGAAAGAACTACATAATTGACATTGGGCCAAATACACTATATGTTTGGTGTTCAATCAGCCACCAGACTGAATGTATAGTTGGTATCTAATGGTGAATGAAAAAAAAAATACCTTCTCAGTTGATATAATTACAAAAATTACAGATGCCACATGGAAAAGTACATCTCCCTTCCAGATTAGAAACCTGTTTGTTCCTGTCATAACATAACACTCTCTTTAGAATGTTGTTATTTTTATATCTACAAATCTGAGTTTCTCCCCAATTAAAGGCCACAACTTGTCATTAGTACTTAAAATATGCTACTTTCTATCAAAACACGGCATATCCTACAGGTATCACTAAAATAAAACAGGGAGACAGGTATAGTAGTGATATTGTTCACTAACCAGTGAGCAGACTGGCTTTAATAATGATATCAGAAATCTAAGAGAGTACTTTTTTACAGAGAGGATATAAAGATCATGAAATTTGGATAAGCTAACTGATATAATACAACTGCATGACAGTATAGCCCAACCATGCTTTTCTGTGCAAGCACATGAAAGACCCCCTGTACTTTTAAACATGGTGCAGTAATCAAGTAAATAGTGGTGGAATTGTACAGAAAGTGCCTTAACATTTGACAGCAGATACTTATTTTACTTATATGGGTCCATTACTAATTTTTATTTTGTTATTCTTCTGATTTTTAATTGCACGTTTTGGGTGATGTGACACAAAGAGCAAACAGTGGAAGCAAGGGACAAATAAATTTCAGGTTTGGCTGTATTTATCTGATTTGTGCGAAGCATGCTGGATGACCTAAGAAGCAGATAGCCAAATATAAAAAACGGATACATTCAATTAATTCCCTTGGCCATCATGAAAACCTATCCGGGAGTACAGATGGTACTGGATTCTACTACAGAGTGTGCAGCCTTTGTTTTACAGCTGTGACATTGCAGTTTACAGCAATGAAGTTCATACTGAGAGTTGTATTTTCTGTTTGTGAGTGCTCTAGCCGTGTTTTCTGTGCATTTTTTTGAGGTTTCTGTGTTCTAGTCAGGTATCATATAACTGATTTGTTTGCCATTAAAAACATTCTCTAGAGTCTCCTTGCTCCTTTATCTGTTTAAAGCTATAATTCAGTGGCTACAGCTAGTAGCTGAAATAGTTTTCCACCCCCTCCCTATTGTTGTCTTGTTGTTATACTTAGTGGCTTTGCAGTTGCCCACCCACACTGTATATTTGATCTTAGACACTCCTCCCAGTCTAGTGTCATTAGTTTATTCTATGTAATAGTGAGAGAAGATTTGAGAAGGTCAACCCACTTAGATTCTTAACCTTGAATTATCTTCTGTTCCAGCTTTCTCCTCTTCCACTTTACAAAAAATAAAAATAAAAAATTGAAGCTTGTTCCCCACTTTCCTGTAACTAGTCTAGTCCAGATACAGATTTGCTTTGTCCTGGACTGTTTGTAAGCTCCTGAATGCCCCCCCAAGCCTGTCTGTGTTGGAGGAAAGTCTGCCATCTTATCAGTTGGAGCAGTAAGCACTAGGTAACCTATCTACCACATAAGGAGTGGTTTCTGGTGCAGAAATTGTAGTTATTGGCTGTTTGGGCAAATTTTCCATCTCTCTCTCTGAACTTTATGATTTAAAGCCTGCATTTGCACTTCTCCCCACCCCCTTTCCTGTGATTAGTCTAGTCTAGATATAGATTTGCTGTATTCTGGACTGTTTGTAAACTCCTGAGCCCCACAAGCCTGTCTGTGTTGGCAGGAAGCCTACTAGCTTATCAGTGGGAGTGGTAAGTACTAGGTATCCTATCTACCACATAAGGAGTGGTTTCTGGCCCAGAACTTGTAGTTATTGGCTGTTTGGGCAGTTTTTCCATCTCTCTCAACCTTCTGATTTAAAAGCCTGCATTTGCACTTGTTTCCCCCCTTTCCTGTAACTAGTCTAGTCCAGATACAGATAAGCTGTATCTAGGACTGCTTGTAAGCTTCTGAACCTCCCAAGCCTTTCTGCGTTGGAGGGAAGCCTTCTAGCTTATCAATGGGAGTGGTAATCACTAGATAGCCTATCTACCACAAGAGAAGTGGTTCCTGGCCCAGAAATTGTAGTTTATTGGCTGTTTGGACAGTTTTTCCATCTCTCTCAACATTCCAGTTTAAAAGCCAGTGTTTGCGCTTGTTTCCCGCCTTTCCTGTAACTAGTCTAGTCCAGATACAGACTTCCTGTATCTAGGACTGTTTTAAGCTTCTGAGCAGTGCCAGAGTCTGCTCTTCAATTTTTCCCTTAGATCTATTAGTTCTCTCCTCTCCTGCACTTATACTAGCTTATTAGTCTAGCAATTTACCAGACTTCTTGTAACAATTATTGTAGCACACAAAAGTGCTACCAGCACTAAACATTCTACAAGGAAATAGATCCAGTACTTATTATCAATGCCCACCCCTCCAAGCATGTCTAAAGGTCAATTCCCTGTGCGTTCTCCTATTAAACTGGTGAACTTGGGCTTCCTGAGGCAATGTAGCAACTGCCCCATGTACACCAACAACCCTCTCCTCTTACCTTCCAACACTCGGACTTGCAAGAGATGCACTTATATATCCAAATTGGAAGCCATGCACTCTCAACCCAAGACCAGAATAGCTGGTCAAGAGGTGAAGGTCAACACTTTTGACACACCACATGGAACACATAGCCCTCCATAACAATCACCAGCACTGCCTTCACATAAAAACACAAACCAAACACCCACCTTCGTGGACACTCTCAATAAAAATCTACCCAAGCAGCACAGACCTCCAAGGCAGAACTGCACTCAACCACCACAACAACACTAATCACAAGACACATAACTTTCCTAAACAGTTTGCTACTCAACCAAAGCCCCTAAGGCAAAACAGCATGCCCAACACACTAGTCATAGGTGACTAAATAGTGAGGCACACTGATGTCTCACTCACTAGGTTGAATAAGGAGAAAGTAACGGTCAGCTGCCTGTCAGGTGCCAGGATCCGTTACATAATGCATGCACTCAGATCTCTCAATAAAAGGTACAAATATGACTCTGTCATTGTACATTTGGGTGTGAATGACCTGAGACGTACCTCCCTGGACTACATGAAAAGAGACATGGAGGAGCTCTTGGATTATGTAGCCCAGAAGGGTATGACCCTAGCCCTGAGCAGCATCCTACCATCACCCAGAATGATACCACAGTACATGCAGAAATTGATTGATTTCAACAATTGTCTAAGTTTCTGGTGTCATTCTAAGGGGATCTAGTATCTGTCTGACTGGAATGACATGACTGACAGACCTCGATGCTTTGCCAGAGATGGCCAGCATCTGTCACTCCTGGGCTTCTAGATACTGACCAAGAATCTTGTAACCCCTATACAGCCTTTTTTAGATGGTGTTCCAAAGACCAATTTACTACCATAAAAGCTACAAACAAATGCAATCTGAGGGTCATGCAGCTCAATGCTAGAAGTCTAAATCTCAAAATGCACTCGCTTGAAGCACTCCATAAAATTGAGAACATCGACATCTGTGCTGTAAAAAAGACCTGGTTCAAGGTAGCAGAAAGCATCCCTGAACTACCAGGCTATAACTCATTCCACACCTTTCGGCCTCAGAACTTGGACCGAAGCTCCAAAGGCGGTGGTGTTTCCATACTCATAAAGGATGCACACACCTCCTAACTGGTAGCCCAACCTAATGGATCAGAGATACTTCAGGTG
This sequence comes from Protopterus annectens, assembly GCF_019279795.1. Classification (NCBI taxonomy): domain Eukaryota; kingdom Metazoa; phylum Chordata; order Ceratodontiformes; family Protopteridae; genus Protopterus; species Protopterus annectens. The sequence goes on from NC_056733.1 coordinate 1,935,100,509, forward strand.
CAGCTAACATTGGGTAAGACAGCGATTCATGTCAAAGCCTGATACAGGTCCCCAACCATGCCCCAAGACTCGCACTCCATGTTCCTAAGCACCCTGGAGAATATTAGGGTTCAACCTAACAATCTCTTAGTAGGCGACTTCAACTACCCCTCCATTAACTGGGTAAACTACTCATGTACCAACAGACTTGCCCAACGTTTCTTGGAGTTCATTAATTCCAGTGCCCTGGACCAGCTCGTTTGTACCCCCACTAGAGGTAGCAACATCCTTGACCTGGTCATTACTAACATGGGTGACCATTGCTCTACACCAATAGTCAGCTCCTCCCTGGTTAGAGCTGACCACAAACTAATCACTTTGGAAATCCACATCACCCCCCCCCCCCCCGCAAAGGTAACCATGATGAAAAACTTCTCCAAAGCTAACCTTGGGCTCCTAAAAACAGATGTGGCTAACTTCACGGCACCCATGCAAATGGAAAATAGTTGCATGACAACAGAATCATATACCAATGCACTTTACGAACACATACACAAATGCATGGATCTCGCCATACCCAATAGAACCAAGATGCTCTCCTCCAAAAAGAAAGCCAATCTGGTGGTCCCCTGCCATAAACAAACTCTACAACAGAAGGAGGAAACTAATGTGGAATAAGGTGAAGTCCCAAGACTGGAAAAGCTCCCTTATCATCCTCAACAAAAAGTTGAGATCCCTCATCAAATCCTCTAAAGCTAGCTATGAAAACAGTATTGGAGCAGATAAAGATAACCACAAGGCCTTCTATAGTAACATAAAGAATCTCCATGGCAATATTCAGATTTGTTCTCAGCTACTGCACAATGGTACCTCCTATACCAAGCCAACAGATATTGCCAGTATACTGGCCAACAGATTCAGTGCCAACTTTACCCCTCTACCCCCAAAGGACCAATCACAATACCAATATATTGCCGGGCACCCAGTGTTACTGCTGCACAGGTTAAAACAGCACTGTCCAAGGCCAAGAATACAGCTTCTATGGGACCTGACAATATCCCTGGTTGTGTTCTACATGAACTACAGAGTGAACTGGCACCTGACCTGTGTGCCATGTTCAATCACAGCCTCACTTCAGGCTTTGTCCCTACCGAATGGCACACTGCTACAGTCATCCCTCTCCACAAAGAAGGAGTTACTACAGACCCTGGGAACTATCTCCCCATTAGCCTGATGAGTCTGATATGCAAAGCTATGGAAAGCATCATCATGGACCTAATAAACAAGGATATAGGGAATCTCCAAACTCTGGATCCCACACAGTTTGGTTTTGTGAAGGGTAGATCATGCCTGCTCTACTTGGTCAACTTCTTTGAGTCAGTCACCAGAGCTGTGGATGAAGACAAGGTGGTTCATACATCCTACCTTAAAGGCTTTTGATACCATTCCCCACTCAGGAATCAGAGAAAAACTCACTAAGCTTGGTATCAACCCCTATATCACTAGGTGAGTTGCAAACAGGCTCACATATAAAACCCACAGTGTGAAAGTAGCTGACTCCAAGTCAGACTGCTGACTAGTCCTGAGTGGAGTCCCACAGAGTTCGGTCCTGGGTCCTCTCCTGTTTGGTGTCTACTTTTCTGAAGTCCAGGCCAACACAAAGGGACTCTGGCTGATAAAGTTTGCAGACGAGTGCAAGTTGGGAGCTATTATTAACTTCCCAACTGATGTTGACATCATACAAAATGGCCACACTGAGATCAAGAATTGGTATCAAAATCATGGACTTAAGCTCAATGCCAAAAAATGTGTTGTCATCCCCTTTGGGGAAAAAAAAGTTCCCATGAATTACCACATTGATGGTAGTCCACTGAACACAGAAGATGTTATAAGAAATCTGGGAACACAGGTTGACAGCAACCTCTCTTTTGATCACCACATTGCCACTGTGGTCAGAAAGTCCTTCTATGTAGCACATCTCATTACTAAGGGTTTTGCATTCAGGAATAAAGCGGTCATTGTCTCCCTTTACTCTTCCCTCATTAGGCCAATCATCGAGTACAATGCCTCATTTGGCATGTACCTCACTAGACACCTGCAACAACTGGAGAGGCCATTAAAGTACCTTACAAAGAGGATCCTAGGCCTTAAAAACTTGTCCTATATGGACAGACTCAAAAAATTCTTACTATTCTCTGTATCATATTGACTACTTAGAGGCGATCTCTGCTTGAGTTACAAAGCCATGTCTGACCCAGCTGTGTTAGAAATGCTACATCTAAATAAATACCAATCCCTCCACACCATGTGCTCCAGAGACTTCAACCTCATTACCACAATTAACAGAACATGCTGGAGGGACAGGTTCATAACCCAGAGACTGCCCCTGTTATGGAACAGACTTTCCATACATGTCAAGCAGAGCACCTTGCTGACCCTCTTCAAGAGAAATCTTGATGAGTACATAAAATTAACCCCGGTGATAACTCCAGTGGCTCTACTCGACAGAGGCTCTGGGAACTAAGGTCGGATGGCACTATGCCAGGGTAATCCTATGGCTAAGTTTGTAAAGGCCCCAGGGCCATTAGCCTAGTACACACCTATGAACCTATGAACTTAAGTACAATACAGGCAATAATTTCATCAGCATTCTTGTGACAACATGTGTAAGTGTAGGACTGCCATGCAGATGATCATGGCACTGAATGCAGCATGCTCAATACAGTATTACTTTTACTGATGGAGTAATCTATGTATTATCATATTTATGATCAAATGCATGACTGCTGGTATACTGTGTAATATAGTCCTGTAAATGTATACCTACTTTATGGACCAAAATGGCTTAAAAGTTTGTGAAATCACATACACAACTGCCTATACATGTATTTATTTGCCACTGTTGCATTCTGCTTGTCAGACATCAGCAATGGAACTTGCTTTTGCACACTTCTTACCTACACACAAACAGGTACAACTCGTATACATGTGCTCTTTGTTAACCATCAAGCAAAGCTGCTGCTCACTGTGCTATGGAACTCTATATATGATGCTTTCTTATTGGTGCTAATTGTTCATTTCCTTTGTAAGACATAAAACTACATGTGGAAATATTGCGGACTAAAGGCACAATCTAACTATAAGTCATGTGTCAAGCAGTACAAACCTGGGGGTCTCTGTATTTTTTTCCACACATATATCAACCACACCACAAAGTGTAATATATAATGTTGTGTGCTGCCTCATGGATAGGGCCAGTTTGTGGTGCTCACAACCTTGTTCTGCTAAACTTAAACAACCAGCTATGGTCAATAAGGGTACTTGTATTTTTACACAGCTAGGCTTCTACACACCCTAGTGCTGTTAGGCTACTGGCATTATATGAACCTATGATCTATGTGCCTATGCAGGCCTCCCAACCTGTTGTCCTCCACATGACCTGCTGATGTCCTCTTCTATAATTTCACCTGAAGTCTTGTCTAAATCAGAATTGTGCTGCAGCACTTGCGTAAAATACTGAGTCTGTAGCTTGTGTACCTAAATAAGTAGGGGTTCTGTTATCACTGCAGTCAACTCTGTGTGTGTGTGTGTGTGTGTGTGTGTGTGTGTGTGTGTGTGTGTGTGTGTGTGTGTGTGTGTGTGTGTGTGTGTATGTGTCTTTGTATGTGTGTGTGTCTAGCCAGAAGAGCAAATGTGTATCCTGCAATCCCTGCTCCAATCTCATAAACTGACAGTATTTTGATATTTGCACTTGTCTATAGATCAATTTCAGGCAGCCCTCCCCCCAGTGTCTTCTCTCCAACATGCACTGCTGATGTTATTCACTATAAGCTGACCTGCAGCCATGTAAAATTCTGACTTGTGTTATGGCGCTTGCATTAAGTATTGTGTTCTGAAGTCTCTGGACTTAGATAAAGTAGGGGTTCTGTTCTCACTGCAAGCAACTCAGTTTGTGTCTCTAGTCAGCAGAGAAGGCATGCTATCCTACAGTTACATCTCCAATGGCATGGCTTGTCATTATTTTGATACTTGCACCTGCCTATAGATCCATTTCAGATGGGCCTCCCAACGTCTTCTCTCCAACATGCACTTATGATGTCATCCACTATAAGTTGACCTGCAGCCATATACACGTCAGACTTGGGTCATGGTGTTTGCATTAAATACAGAATTTTGTAGCTTGTGCACTTAGATGGGTAGGGGTTCGGTTCTCACTCCAGTCAGCTTCATCTGTGTGTGTGTCTATAGTCAGCAGAGTAGACATGATATCCAACAGTTACTTCTCGAATGAGTATTTGGATACTTGAACCCTCCTACAAATCCATTTCAGGCAGGCATCTCAGCTTCTTCTCTCCAGCATGCACTACTAATGTCATCCACTATAATTTGACCTGCACCCATATCAAAGTCAGAATTATGTCATGGCACTTGCATTAAGTACTGTGTTTTGTAGTCTGGGCACTTGCATAGGTAGGGGGTTCTACTCTTACTGCAGTCAATTTGGGGTGTTTGTGTGTGCCTCTAGTCAACAGAGTAGACATGCTATCCTACTGTTACTTCACCAATGACATGGATTGCCAGTGTTTTGATACTTGCACCTGCCTACAGATACATTTCAGGCAGGCCTCCCAACTTCTTCTCTCCAATATGCACTGCTAATGTTAACCACTATATGTTGACCTGCAGCCATATAAAAGTCAGACTTATGTCATGGTGCTTGTGTTAAGTACTGTGCCTGTAGTTTATACACTTAAGAGTTCTGTTCTGCAGGCACCTTGGTGTGTGTGCATCTCTAGTCACCAAAGTAGACATGCTATGCTGCAGTTACTTCTCCAATGGCATAGCTTGCCAGTATGTTAATACTTGCAAAAGCCAGCACATCCATTTCATGCAGCTTTCACAACCTCTTGTCTCCCACATGGCCTACTGATGTCATCTACTATAAGTTCACCTGCACTCCTGTATAAATCAGACTTTTGGGGTTCTATTTTCACTGCAGTCAGCTTGGTGTGTGTGTGTGTGTGTGTGTGTGTGTGTGTGTGTGTGTGTGTGTGTGTGTGTGTGTGTGTGTGTGTGTGTGACCTGTTACTTGACATTACAGAGGGCATTTTATTCCCGCACTTGGGACACTGTTATTACCATATGCTCAACAGATAATGCTGATGTCATCAGCTATATCATATTATTGCATATGCATTATCATTTACTGGCCTAGAGGCCAGGCACATGTTACTTCATGCAATATGATTCAGATTACAATGGCATGTCTTTTAGTCTATCCACATGCATCATGGCATGGTTTGTAGGCCCTGTGATATCTTGATGAGTAAGCCCTGTGGTCTGTCCAGCTGCTGCATGTGTTTAGTGAGGTACATGTAAAATACAGGTGTCTTTTTTTTGTGGAGAGAGAGGGATGTTGGGGAGTGGATGTAGGTATGTCTGGATCAGGTAAGTTGGGTAAGTCACAAAGTACAAACTGAAGGAGATAAACACAAAAGCCAGAAGAAGTAGCTGGATTGAACCCACTCAGAGTAATGCAGGTTAAGAATCTCCACACAGTTGTAGAATGCAGAATCCACTTTATTAACTTCAGAACATAAAAATTCAAGCATGAGCGCTTTCGTCCAGAAAGATCTAGACTTCATCTGATGAAGTCTAGATCTTTCTGGATGAAAGCGCTCATCCTTGGATTTTGTGTTTATCTGCATACGTTGGGTAAGTGAGAAATCAATGGAAGACACGCAGGACATACAAGACAAGACACAGGGACAGTGAGGGACACAAGAGGTGAATGAACATCATGGTTGGGGAGAGGGTGGGGAAATCGAGGCCCCATGCATGTCAAGCTGGGTGATAGTGAGAACTGAGCCCTCACCCACTGGACTGTCATCACTGTTACCTCACTGCACCACTGGCTGCAGTGCCTGATAACTGCATCTCCTTTCGGTATTATGAACCCAGGTGGAGGGAGCAGGTTCTCTATCTGGCACAGGCATGCACCCACAGTGCAGCACACAATCCTACATACCATCCTTGGCAGTTCTTCTTGGGTGATAAAGTAACCACATCTGCCATGGCTCTCAGAGGGAGCCACAGGCCTATCCTCTGCGGCAGAACTACCTGAGGGGCCAGATAGTGCAGGGGCTGCTGCCAGTTTGTGCACCAGATATGCTGGGCATCAGTGCTTTAGCCAGTGGAGTGGGGGCAGAAGAATCCTATGGGACAAACCTATCCTACTGTGCTGTTGGGAAAAAAAACAACAAATAAAAAAAAGAAAAAAAAAACAGAAAAAAAGAGAAGATAAGGCTTGGGGTGAAAGAAAAAAAGGGAGAACGTTAGTAACTTCATATGTGACAGACAAAGCACTGATACAATTATTTTACTCTATTCTCTTACCTTTACTTTTAACACTACAAACTCCTACCAAATTTCTTTATTACTTTTAAGACTACCCAGTTCATAACAGATGCACGCTATAGTACAGATTGCAGGCAGAAATCCATGATGTGTGAATGTATTGCACATATGTATGTTCCAATTATACTGATTACAGTTTACAGCAGGCCATTTGTGCCACTGGTATAGAGGTCTGATGTTACATTGCAGTAATGATGAAGACCTAACAGTATTGTATATTTGGGAAGTGTGGTTTTTGAACCCACAACCGCTGACTACTCCCTAACACTGTACTGTTATTTTGTCCTATAGACTACTGCACGCATACTTTCCTTTTACAATTTAGAGATGCATGCTCACTGTTATTTGAGCATATGGAACTGTTGCTTCTACAATAACAGTACTGTTCTGATGGATACATACCACATGCTTCTTTCATCCTTGCCAATCACACGGCATGTGATCTCACATTCAGTGCTCACTCTGTGACAGCTGTGGACAAACTAGAACAGAACAGAATAGAATACCAATATGAATATCAGTCTTGACTAAATTCAGCTTTTAACTCTTAACATTACTGTCTGTAATTGATACTTTCACATCTGTGGGGTGTCCGCTGTAGTAAATTCCCCAATTTGATGGTCAAAGATATCCCACTTCCTCCTTTGGAGGTCATAAAAATGATGTTGGCATTGTTCACCAGTGCAGGGGATACCTGTAGCACTGGTCAAAGCCTTGGCAATACTATTCCAGGCTTCGGAATTGTATTCTGAGCCTGAATAGTCCCAATGCAGCAACCAGGCCCTATGCTCCTTAACTAGGAGTCCAATTAAGACTTTGGATTCCTGAACACCCCAACTTTGTGCTCGGAAGCACACTCCCTCACCAGAAGCAACAGACATGACTACCATAGATCAAGCCCAATGTAGAATGAGCATTTCCCACCAATTATATTTCGTATCTTGATGTTTTCCCACCAATTGCTCATATTGCTCTTACTGAGAGTGCACACATTTTGGTTTAGCAATATTTGAAAAAGTTGCTCATTGCTTGCCATCATGCAAAAACAGTAGTTATGGGTGCACACTGCTCTGCAACATGTTTGCGTGAAAGTAAGTGATGCTCAACAGAGCCAGTCAATGAAACTTCAAGGTTATTTGATATACAGGCACTTGTATAACTGTGTTAGTCAAATTTGGAGGCCATGGCAGTCCAGATAGCTGAAATATACATCCATGAATATAGTACACAGTACACACACAGTCATAATTTTGATAATAAATAAACAATACATAAATCAATAAATAAGTACGCAACTTACACAATATTAGTGTCTAAGCCCTCAAACATATAAATATTAATATTATCTACACTATGTCAAGCGTAATAAATGGCAGTAACTATAATGTGAAGTGGAACAACATTAAAAGTGTATGGAATATGCTGTATTTAAATCCTGGAACATGTGTACATTAATCCTACACTTACAGATGTTGCAACAAGAAAGTTGTGAAAACACTTGTGTATGTTGTACTACATTGCTATAATCTGCAATGTCCCAACAGGGAAACAAAATTTGCACACCCTGTACTAGAACCCTGAACCATATACACTTAATACCTGCTGCTACAGGATTACTTACATGACATTCCCTATCATTGTAAAGTTCTCTAAATTAATTGAAGTGCAGTGCTGCTTACCATGTTTGTGCGATGGCCAGTAGTATTAATTGAATGCATCCAGTTTAGTATATTTGTAGCTATCTGGGTCCTGTCTGCAACCTGGGTGGTCCATTCATCCAGTTTGCGCACTGCCGCACTTTGTGCAAACCAGATGAGCATGGGCCAAACACATTTGTGTTAAGTGGCACATCACGCAAACACTGCCCCCCCCCCAAAAAAAAAGGGAAAAATAGTTGAAATGAGGAAAAACAATCTAGGGCAGTGCCCCAAGCAAATTTTAATGAAGAAAACTCAAGAAAGGGAAAAGCAGTTGTCATGGTGTCATACACTCTACTTTTGCAGCCAGCAACCTTAGAAAGAAATGCCATTCACAATTCTGAATTTATATTGCAACACTGGTGCAAGTCACAAAACCTTATTTGTGGCGTGCCTCATTAATATGCATGGTGCAATGTCACATGATGAGCAATATTGCGTACCCGAAAACACTCCATGTAGGATTTGCACGAAACCATCACAGAGTTTATTGAATCCTGGGTTTAGTTTAGTGCTTTTTTTTAATTAAAGTTAGAACTTCATCAGAACATTTCTTCACAAAATGAAAAAAAAACACATATTTCATTAACTCTATATCACATGACCTTGATCAGTTGCTGCCAATGACAAATATAATTAAACACATCACAACATAAAAATATATAAAATCAGACTCTCTATGCTTTTAAAGTACATTTGTTATTAACTGATTCAGTCAGACTAAGCAATTTAGCAGTGGCCAGATTAAGTAGGCACTTAATTTATTTAACTTCTAACATATTATTTGTATCATCCACATTAAAATCTGTAACCATATGACCTAGGAAGAAAAGTTCAAACTTCTTAAAATCAATGCAAAAAATGTTTGGCCAAAGCATTAGCAACATCATTGCAGTGCATGTAATGTGGATGATTTCACTCCAATATTCCGAAAAAGACAAACCAGTTAAGTGCCAGAGTGGTGCGACCCAACCATAACATTTGTTGAGCACCCCTTGATAAAGTTTTCAAGGTCGGTTTCCATAATTGTCAGTAAAATCTAACTGTACTGACTAGCAAATAACAACAGCAGCAGCAACAGAACAAAACTTTTGTTTCTGCCTCCTGTTCATACCCTTAATGTGTCTCTAATTTCCTGTAAAAAAATTAGACAGTTGCTAGAATAAGAGAATGTGTTTGCCTGTATAACCTGATTGATCTGAACTCTAAAACTCAGATATATGCCATTATTTACTGATTTAATCCTCAGTGGCTTGTTCAAAAAAAACACAGATTTTGTGAGGAATGAACTAATAATCTGGATGTTCTAATCTAGATAGTAGAGTGGCATGAAAGGTGAGTGCAAACATAACAGAGTGCATTACACTGCCTTTCTGACAGCATTCGCTAAGTGCTTTACAACTTTCAAAGCCAGCAAAACAGTGATTTTTTTTTTCATTGTAACTAATAGTACATGGAGCACATAAAACTCCATGCACTACAAAGAATTATGATTGCCTCACTGATCAGAACCTTCTATTATGTGTTCTCAACATGGATGCCAAGATTCACCTCTTGTGCTTTTCCTTCAAGCTGAATTTCATGGCATCCGTGTCTCAAACACATAATAAGAAAGCTGTGATCAGCGACCCAATCATAATCTTCTACATTAATGGCTAATCTATGTTCATTATTTCTCTGTCAGAACATTCTAGTGTTTTACCTACATATACGCTATCACAAGATCAGCAAGCAGCAAAATAAAAAAAAAACCTTACAAGTCAGTCTTCCTGTGTTGAAATTTCCTGTCCATTATGTTTTGATTTAACACTATGACAGACATTAATATATTTATAAAATCTGCAGTCTTTAAAGAGATATTTTCCCTAATGCCCTTTATGTAAATGAGTAGAACTTGAGCTTGGTTTTTAAATCACATTTACTAATAACATTTTTTATATAAATTTAGGATGTGAAACAACAGGTTAAACAAAATCCTGATAACCAGAAATTATCTTCCAGTTATAAGAAAACATATTTCTAATACTTTTGGCATCACAACAATTTGGGATTGGAAATGCCCTAAAAAGCAAAACAATTCCTAAATCAGACGATTTGGGGATGAGTCCCATTCATAAAATAGGCAGCCCTTTTAGCAAAAATATCAGTAATAATCTCATCCAACTTTAGATGTGTATACCCTCACCCAATAAATAGTGAGTGAAAAAACTGTACCTCACTATTTAAAACAGTACCATCATTTATAAACAATCTTGCTAGGCTCATTATTTGCATAGTCCTATGTCTGACTGCTGTAGAGATAGTAACACATATTATAACATACTGTAACATATAGTTAATTGCATCTGATAAATGCATATATCATCATCATCTTCTTTCGGCTGTTCCCGTTAGGGGTCACCACAGCGGATCATCTGTTTCCATTTCTTCCTGTCCTCTGCATCTTGCTCTGTCACACCAACCACCTGCATGTCCTCTCTCACCACATCCATAAACCTTATCTTAGGCCTTCCTCTTTTCCTGTTACCAGGTAGCTTCATCCTTATCATATTTTTCCCAATATACTCAGCATCCCTCCTCAACACATGTCCAAACCAACGTTATCTTGCCTCTCTGGCTTTGTCTCCATACCTTCCAGCCTGGGCTGACCCTCTAATATACTTCTTCCTAATCCTGTCCACCTTTGTCACATCCAGTGCAAATCTTAACCTCTTCAACTCTGCCACATTCAGCTCAAACTCCTGCCTTTTTGTCAATGCCACTGTCTCCAACCCATATAACATAGCTGGTCTCACTATCCTCTTGTAGACCTTCCCTTTCACTCTTACTGGTACTCGTCTGCCACAAATCACTCCTGACACTCTTCTCCATGTACTCCATCCTGCCTGTACTCTCTTTTTCACCTCTCTTCCACACTCACCGTTACTCTGAACTATTGATCCCAAGTATTTAAACTCATCCACCTTCGCCACCTCTACTCCTTGCATCCTCACCATTCCCCTATCCTCCCTCTCATTCACACACATATATTCTGTCTTAGTCCTGCTGACCTTTATTCCTCTTCTCTCTAGAGCATATCTCCATCGCTCCAGGGTGTCCTCCACCTGTTCTCTACTCTCACTACAGGTCACAATGTCATCTGCAAACATCATAGTCCACGGGGACTCCTGTCTGATCTCATCTGTGCATCACCATTGCAAATAAGAAAGGGCTTAGAGCTGATCCTTGATGTAACCCCACCTTCACCTTAAACGCATCCGTCATTCCCACCACAGACCTCGCCACTGTCACACTACCCTCGTACATATCCTGTACCACTATTACATACTTCTCTGACACTCCTGACTTCCTCATACAATACCACAACTCCTCTCTAGGCACCCTGTCATATGCTTTCTCTAAGTCTACAAAAAGACAATGCAACTCCTTCTGACCTTTTCTGTACTTCTCCATCAACACTCTCAGAGCAAACATCGCATCTGCAGTGCCCTTTCCCGGCAAGAAACCATACTGCTGATCTCTAATCATCACGTCCCTTCTTAACCTAGCTTCCACTACTCTTTCCCATACCTTCATGCTGTGACTGATCGATTTAATTCCTCTGTAGTTACTACAGCTCTGCACATCACCCTTATTCTTAAAAATCGGTACCAAAACACTTTTTCTCCATTCCTCAGGCATCATCTCACTTTCCAAGATTTCATTAAACAATCTGGTTAAAAACTCCACTGCCATTTCACCTAAACACCTCCATGCTTCCACAAGTATGTCATCTGGGCCAACAGCCTTTCCATTCTTCATCCTCTTTATAGCTATCCTTACTTCCCCCTTGCTAATCCATTGTAATTCATGATTCACTATCCCCACATCATCCAACCTTCTCTCCCTCTCATTCTCTTCATTCATCAACCCCTCAAAGTACTCTTTCCATCTCCTCAACACACTCTCCTCGCTTGTGAATATGTTTCCCTCATTATCCTTTATCACCTTTACCTGCTGCACATCTTTCCTAGCTCGGTTCCTCTGTCTAGCCAATCGGTACAGGTCCTTTTCTCCCTCCTTAGTGTCCAACCTTTCATACATCTCTTCATATGCCTTATCCTTAGCCTTCACCACCTCTCTCTTTGCCATGCACCTCATCTCCTTATACTCCTGTCTACTTTCTTCATCTCTCTGACAATCCTACTTCTTCTTTGCCATCTTCTGTCTCTGTATACTCTCCTGTACTTCCTCATTCCACCACCTTGTCTCCTTGTCGTCCTTCCTCTGTCCAGATGTCATACCAAGCACCTTTCTAGCCGTCTCCCTTACTAGCTCTGCTGTAGTTACCCAGCTATTTGGTAACTCTTCACTACCACTCAGTGCCTGTCTTAACTCATCCCTGAACTCCACCTCACGATTACCCTTTTTTAATTTCCACCATTTGATCCTTGGTGCTGCCCTCACACTCCTCCTCCTCCTCTTGATCACCAGCGTCATCCTACAAACCACCATCCTATGCTGCCTAACTACACTTTCCCCGGTCACGTACGTGTGTGTGTGTGTGTGTGTGTGTGTGTGTGTGTGTGTGTGTGTGTGTGTGTGTGCGTATGTCTGTATGTGTGTGTGTGTGTGTGTGTGTGTGTGTGTGTGTGTGTGTGTGTGTGTGTGTGTGTGTGTGTGTGTGTGTGTGTGTGGGTCTGTGTATATATCTATCTAGCTATATCTATATCTGTATATTTATAAATATATATATAGAGGAAATTCACCCCGAGGATCATGTCAGTCGCCCTGCTAGACAGGGGTCCAGGGAAGTAAATATTGTGGGAAGAAATATCCAGGGAATTGTTATGGCTAGGATTGTATAGGCCCTACGGCAGATAGCCTAGAACCAACCTATGAAGCTATGAACCTATATATATATATATATATATATATATATATATATATATATATATATATATATATATATATATATATATAAATTGTGTATAATAGTATTACAAATGTATGGGATTTCCAATTTATGAATAAGTCTGTACCATAATGCATTTCAAGGAATGAGCTGTTGAGCAGCTGTGTGAGATGCTGATGTGTTAACATCATTTATGTTATGTTGCCATGTTGTTTGAAGTAATATTAAACATTTAATAAAACCTATAATGAATATTAAAACTTCAGAAGCAGTCTGTATTTCATAGCACCACCTGACATGGTACCAGAACCTGTATATTCTGGATGGAAAAGAACCAAAAATTCCATTGCAGGTTACAAAATTGTGCCACACCAAAAAGACTGATCCAGAAATGGTCACAGATAATTGTCATTACTAAATAGTGCACCTTTGATCATTATGTCTCCATTACATTTAGAAAATCCTTCTATCTAGTCCGGTTAATAACCAAGGTCATCACATCCAGATTAAAAGATGTCTTATTCTCAGTTCACTCAGCTCTTATTACCACTAACATTAAATATAATGTCCCTTTTGGTGTATACTTATCAAAATGATTTATGCAACCTGAAAGAGCCCAAGAGATTCCTAGCAAAAAATAAAGTCATGGACCTTAAGTGCCTTAGCTCACCAGACTGTTTAGTCATGCTTCCCATGTATTTTGTTTCCTATAGACTACTCTGTATTTAGCCTTCTGTGTAAAAAAACAACCAATGCTCCTTGACCCGGTATGTCTTCAAAGAGTAGATGCCTCTTCAACATCCCATACAAAAGACCGTAATCTTTATCACCAAATGCATAGAATACACTGGCATGAGTGTTTCTTATCTGAGTGCATCCCCTGCCTTTGTAGTAAATGACCTATGCATATTAAATAGAGCAGTCTCATTGATACCTTCAAGATTAATTGGAAAACTGGATAAGCGTTTGCAAATTCACCTCAGGCCTGCCTTTTCTGTATGTCCTTGAGGGAGAAAGTAACACTTTTCAAATGGTGTTTTGGTTACACTCATAATGGCCTTAAGTTTGACAAGTCTGACTGCCTGGTACTTGCCTATTGGCCTGTGAGATGTAACAGGCAGTACACGACTATGCCATATGGTGCCTTATGTATTCTCCCCTCAAAAAAATGAAAACTTTTTTTTCTCTTCAACTGTTGCAAACTGCTTGCTATAAATGTAACAGGTGGCCTGCTACAGTTAAATTACCACACACAGTAAGTCTTCTATGACTTCAAATACAGTACTGGCATTCATTCTTGAAGCTGCTTCATCTTCTCAGCATCATAATGCAATACTGGCACTGCACTCCAGCACCATCAACATCTGCTGCTCATACTCCTTATCAGCTTTCATATGTTCATAGGTTCATAGGTAGGTACTAGGCTATTGGCCCTAGGACTTATACAAGCCTAGGCAAAAAGATACCCTGGCTTTCACTCACCACCCGAGAAAATTATTTTCCTGTGCCCTTGTCAAGCAGAACCACAGAAGTGATCCCTGGGGTGAATTTCCTATTACCTATCCAATCATCAAGATTTTTCTTGAAGAGTGCTAATGAGGAGCTCTGTTTGACATAGATAGGTAGTCTGTTCCAGAGTATGGGAAGTCTCTGGGACAGGAATTGATCCCTCCAGCATGTTTTGTTTATTGTGGTGACAAGGTTTAGGTCCCTAGAGCATGTAGCTCGGAGGGATTGGGATTTCTTTAACTGGAGCATGTCCAACAGCTCTAGGTTTGACATAGCTTTGCTTGTTAGGCAGAGATCGCCTCTGAGTAGGCAATATGCGACGGAGTAAAGCTGGAGATTTTTGAAATGGTCTGCGTAAGGCATCTGTTTGAGGCCAGTAACCCACTTTGTGAGGTATTTTTGTGGCCTTTCCAGTTGTTGTAGATGTCTTGTGAGGTACATACCAAAAGGGGCATTGTACTCTATAATGGGTCTAATGAGTGATGAGTAGAGGGGAACAATGACCTCTTTCTTTCTGGATGAGAAACCTTTTGTGATGAGGTGTGCCACATAGAAGGATTTCCTGACCACTGTGGCAATGTGATTATCAAAGGAGAGACTACTGTCTACCTGTGTCCCAAGGTCTCTTATCACACTTTTGGTGTTAAGTAGACTACCACCTATGTGGTAGTTCATGGGTACAAAGTTTTTACCAAAGGGGATGCCAATGCACTTTTTGGCATTAAGCTTGAGACCATGGCTTTGACACCAGGCATCTGTCTCAGTGAGGCCCTTTTGTAGGATGTCCACATCATTAGGAGTTTCAATTATGGCTCCTAGTTTGCAGTCATCTGCAAATTTAGTTAGCCAAAGACCTTCTGTGTTAGCCTGCACTTTAGAGAATTAGATACCAAACAGGAGAGGACCCAGGACTGAACCCTGTGGTACTCCACTTGTCACTGGTCTGAAGTCTGATTTGGAGTCTGCTACTTTCACAGTGTGGGTTCTGTCAGTAAGCCAGTTGGCAACCCGTCTTGTGACATACAGATTTATACCTAGTTTAGTAAGTTTATCTATAATTCCAGAGTGGGGGATGGTGTTGAATACCTTGGCGAGATCTAGATAGGCTGTGTGAACTACCTTACCCTCTTTTATGGCTTTGCTGACTACTTCAAAGAAGTCTATCAGGGTTAGAAGACATGATCTGCCTTTTACAAACCTGAACTGTGTGGGGTCCAGAGTTTGGAGATCTCCAATGTCTTTCTTTATGAGTTCCGTGATGATACATTCCATGGCCTTGCAGACCAGGCTCATCAGGCTAATGGGGCGGTAGCTCCCTGGGTCTGTTGTGGCCCCCCCCTTTGTGGAGTGGATAACCGTCGCAGTGCGCCATTCAATGGGCAAAAAGCCTGAGGTGAGGCTATGATTGAACATGGTACTTAGGTGGGGTGCCAGTTCATTCTCTAGTTCATGTAGAAGGCAGCCTGGAATGTTGTCAGATCCATGGATGCTGTGTTCTTCGCTTTGGAGAGTGAGGCTTTTACCTGTGCAGTCATGATTACAGGAACTTTGCATTCTTCCCGTATAAAGATGGGCCCTTTAGGGGGTGAGGGTGGGGTAAAGTTAGCACTGAACCTATCTGCCAGGATGTTGGCAATATCAGTTGGTTCTGTATATTTAGTGCCATTGTGCTGTAACGCAGAGCAGATCTGAGTGTTGCCATTGAGATTCTTTACATAGCTATAGAATGCTTTGTGGTGGTCTTTAGAATCAGTGGTGGGTTTGTTTTCATACCTAGCTTTGGAGGATTGTATAAGGGATCTCAGCTTCTTACTGAGGCTAACCAGGGAGTTCCTCCAATAGTGGGATTTTACTCTTTTTTACAACAATTTCTTTCTTCTGTTGTAGAGTTTGTTTATGGCAGAAGAGCACCAGATTGGCTTCCTTTTTTTGGAGGATAGTATCTCAGTTCTGTTAGGGATAGCATGATTCATGCACTCGTGTAAGTGCTTATAAAGTGCATTTGTGTAGGATTCAGCAGTCGTAACTCTATTGTCCATCTGCATGGGTGTCGTGAAGTTTGCTACTTCTGTCTTAAGAAGCGTGAAGTTGGCTTTGGAGAAATTTTTTACGGTTGTTTTCCTAATGGGGGGTGGGAGCGGGATGTGGATGTCTAGAGCGATTAGCTTGTTTTTGGATCTGACCAATGAGGAGCTGACCTCTGGTATGGAACACCGGTCACCCATGTTGGTGATGACCAGGTCTAGGATATTAAGTTGATCCAAGGCATTGGAATTGATGATTTCCAGAAAATGAGCCAAATAGTTGGTACATGAGTAGTTTTCCCAGTTAATGGAAGGGTAGTTGAAATCACCCATTATTAGAGTGTTGGGTTGTACCTTAATATTTTCCAGTGTATCAAGAAAAGAGGAGTGGGAATCTTGGAGCATGGTGGGGGGTCTGTAGCAAGCTACAATCTGGAGTGCGGTTTTGCTGAGAGTTAGTTGAACTTGGATAATCTTGGATGCATTATGCTGAGCAACTAGCTTGGAGGTGTGGATATCCTTAATGAATATGGACAAGCCTCCACCTTTAGTGTTTCGTCCGGGTTTAGTGGCCGAAGGCTGTGGTATGAATTATAGCCTGGTAATGCAGGGGTGCTCTCTCTGGAGCAGGTCTCTGTGTCTGTCACACAGACAGATGTCAATGTTCTCCATTTTAAGTGCCTCAGTGAGGGGCATTTTTGGTTTAGACTTCTAGCATTGAGTAGCATTACCCTCAGATTTTGCTTGCTTGTACCTGTTACGGTGGTGAATTTGTCATTTGAACCTTTCCTAAAAATGGCACTATAGGGGTGGCAAGAGCCCCCTTGCCCCACCCTTGTTACATCTCAGGTAATAGGTGCTGCTCCACTGATGTGAATTGTTTTCAATTGTTTCTGTTACTGTCTTACTGAGCAACAAAGTATTATCTTTTGTTGCTCAGTGAAATGATCCAAATCTCATACCTGAGGTCTATGAAGAAATTAAAAAAAGAAAGTACTTCTCTTTTTATGATACTGGTGCCACAGAATTTTACTTTACACTTATTCTTCTAGTGTTACAGAGGCATTTGGGCATGCTGTGCAACATCGACTTTTTTCAGGACAGGTCACAACTTCGAATGTTCTAATATCGACCCCTATTCAGCGAATGCTGAAAATAGCGAAGCTGCGGAACACCGAATTTCTTCCTAGGGAATGAATTCAGTTGGCCGTTCCTGTGACTTCGCTATGTTCAGCACTGTGGTGGAAAGTTACGGGTCGGGATCAGGTAAGTGTGTGATTGTGTGGACGTGAGGGTTAGGGTGCCGGGTAGGTGAGTTAGGGTTAGGGCGCGGGTGAGGTAAGTGTGCGATAGTGATGGCCCTTAGGGTTAGGGTTTGGGTTAAGGTAAGTGATTAGCTAGTGGTGTGTGTACAGTTTAGTGTAGGGTTAGATGTAGTATTTTATGTGTATGTGTGTGGATTGCTGTTTGTTTCGTGTGTTTGTGTTGTGTGTATGTGTGTCGGAACAGCAAATTTTTTCCCCTGGGAAAAAATTCGCTGTTCTGCATGTTCGATATTGTCAGCGTTCGCTGAATAGGGGACAATATTAGAACATTCGATGTTTTAAAAAGTCGATGTTCTAATATTGACCCTAACAGTACTCCTCCAAATCTTAATTATTTTACTAACCTTGCTACATTTGTTGCCCTTAAACTTTGTATTTGCTCACTCAGTTCTGTATCATGTTTGTTGATCATTTATTAGCATATTTAAGAGCTGTAACTTTTAAATTTTCTGATTGTGTACTGGGCTTTATAACATAAACACATCCTAGGCCTTGTTCATCCATCAGTTATTAGTTCCAGAACTGCGTTATTTGAATTGTGCTGTTTCAGGATTGGAGAACAGATAAAGACCAATAAAATGGGGCATTAATAATTCAGAAAACAGATTTTAAATCTACCAAGACAGGAGTAAATCAATGCAAGTAGTAAACTACTGTTAACTGAGCCAGTCTCTCATCAGTATAATTAAATGAGTTATTTGGATTAATTTCTAAAAGTAATTAATATGCATCTGCATGAAGACACTACTGTTTCATGTTTCAGCCTCATTCTTTTCGTTAATATTATGTAGCACAGGTCCTTCTTCGTATTATTGTTGTTATTATTATTATTATTATTATTATTATTACTACTATTATTATTGTTGTTGTTGTTGCTGTTACAAGACATCATTTTTTCTGCCCATGGTATACCCAGCATGGTTGCTAATGATTGATATACCACACTCATTGAGAGTATGCTCATTGTGAAAAAAAAATGCTAGTTCCTCCTAAAATCTAGGGATACTGTTCAAATTCTTAACTATCCTGCAGTATTATATGCAGCCCTATTTGACATAAGATAGATAACACAACTGATTATCGTTTTTAAAACAAAGGTTACACAAAGCTCTAAAGCAGACATTGGTTTTAAAAGACGTCCATAAGAAATAATTCAATTACTTGCATTCCTAAAGGGAAAGCAAAAAACAATTCAATAAGATATTCACCCTTAATTATACAAGCTTTAACACAAGTAACTTTACCTACTAACTTATATATTCACTATGAAGTCCTGGATACAACAGCATCATTTGCGGGGTTCCACAGAATTGATATGGAATATTCATATGGAGAAAGACAGACAGAACTAAACCCAAATCTTCACGGTGAAGGTCATCAGAAGCTAAAAAGACCAAATGTCAGTGCTACAAAAACAGGCAATCATTTGCCACTGCATGTTAAATAATTATAGCTGCATCTTAGTAAATAAAAATCAGAAACACAATCACCTAAGAAAATTGATAGCCTGGATATATATGGTTCTAGCTGATATATTTAAATGTCTAATGTAGTTTGAAAAGATTTATTCATGCTCATAGAACTGAAAGGAACGACTTTCTACCAAAGATAATCTTTATTTTATTAATCAAAGAAACTTGCATCTGTTAAACAGTGAATAAACACAGCTGGACTCTGTGACATGAGCTACTAGAAACAAGTGTATGATTTCACTTCTTAATGTGGATGGTTGTACAGTACAGAAAAAAATGAATATTTTACACATGAAGGCCACACCAAATTAAAATACTCATTTAGCAACTAATGGTGATTATAATATCCAGATAAGAAATGTGATGGCACAGCCTGAAATGACAATGCCTGGATATTAGCTATGCTTGTAAATTAGCATACTGTACAGAGGAAAACATTTGTTCTCATTCTGTTTTAGCTATATTTATTGCAGGCCCACTGATAATGAAAATTGAAGGAGAACAAATTCATGTAAACCTGATCAGTCACTGTGCAGTTATACAGTTCTGCTAAAATAAATGTGGGCACACATGTAACAGTGAATGTGTACCTGCAAAATTCCTGGGTCAGATTCTCATGGCACATATTAAGATGTATCATGCAGGCAAGTAGAAAATCAAAACAATACAGTGGCAATTCTTTGTAATATTTCACATGCTGACTATTTTCAATGGATGAGTGCAATATTTATAGCAAACTTCTTTCTTCAAGATTCTAAGTATTAAAATTTGCTAAATTGCTCTCTTGATTTTATCATATCAATACCACCACTTTAAAGTTATATAGTTACACTCTAATGCAAATCCTTGACAGAAAACCTAAATATATTTGTGTCAAAGAAAAACATTATAATATATAGCAGCAAGCTAAATTCCCATTCCACCACACCTCCAGTAATACCAATAGTGCATTCACTATTTTCGTAGTGTAGCATGCCACAGGCATTTTAATATGATAGGGTACATCACACTACTGTGTAAACCAAAAGTTAGCAGTGTGGAAATATCCCAGTAATAATATAGAACAGGTGTAGCACTTGACCGTGTTTTGCTTGGCACTCTGATAAGGACTAGAGTGGAAGAGTATATTTACAGTGACATCATAGCCTTACTTTTTCATTCCTCTAATACCATTTCTTTTACTCTTGAACAGGTTTGTTGACTGTAATGAATAGCAAATTCAGTCAAAGTGTTTAAAAATATGAACATATTAAGAATCACCCCTTCCTCCCACACCGTACATGTACATCTTTCAACAGCAGAAGAATTTTTTTGCCACTCTTCTTAAAATGATTTAGTTCTCCATAGAAAAGAATATTATCCCACCACAACACATAACTGGAACCTCAGTCAAACATCAGGGGAGTAAATCATGCCTACAGGCACCAAGAAAAGAACAAAACTCCTCTCCCCTTACAGATTCTATCTGCGGTGCAAGGACAGAGATAATGCCTTACTTCTAATAACACAAAGAAATATATGCTGTCCACTCTGAGTTACCCAGTAGATATATAGCCTGCAAGTGTTT
Organism: Protopterus annectens; assembly: GCF_019279795.1. Lineage (NCBI taxonomy): Eukaryota > Metazoa > Chordata > Ceratodontiformes > Protopteridae > Protopterus > Protopterus annectens. The sequence continues at coordinate 1,935,121,393 of NC_056733.1, forward strand.
CTCCAAAGGATACAGTACAAAAACAAGAAAACAAGAACACACTTTAAGAGGTGACCTTACCCAATATACTCCTTTCTGTTAACAAACCTAACAGGATCTGCTTGACTACCAAAAAGCAATGCCAAATGCAAAACTGTCTACCAACACTAAACCTTCCAGACCTCTTACAAGCCAGTGTAAACATACAGGTCATGCACCATCACCACCATCATTATAACACCTCTTCCAGTCTTGCCATTCAAGACCATCCCTCAGACATGGGTGCAGAATAATTTCAGAGAATTGCCACTCCATCACATACAGATATCATTCCTCACTCCTTTTGTAAAATATATCAACAGCTCCATATGATCACAAATATTTGTCTGGATTTCCATTCCCTTCACTATCTGAATTTACTCAATCATAGTCTTTCCACAACTTTTTCAAATACAGTCCACTGATCCCTGCCATTAGCATTCCTGCCATTGTGCACAAGGGTCTATATTAAATATTCGAATGCTTAAATGTTCGAATATTTTAAAAAATTAAAAAAAAAAAAAAAAGAAAAACTAAAGTGTGTAAACAGGGGGGCAAGCCCCCCTGCACCCCCTCCCCCGCTACTTAAATATACTAACTCCAAGATTGCGCTACAGTGTACGGAATGGGAAATTTTCCATTTCCGCATTGTAGCACACTGAAGTGCGATTTCGGAGTTGGTATATTTAAGTTGCGGGGGGTGTGGGAGTGTAGGGGGCTTGTCCCCCTGCTTAAACTCTTTACATTTTGTTTTATTTTATTTTTTTTATTTTTTAAAATATTCGAAAATTTAAGCGTTCGATCACAAAAGTTTGATCTTTAGTGATTCGAACGTTTCAGCGTTCGAATATTCAATATAGACCCTGTGCACAAAAGTTTTCTGCATCTCATGATCCTAAGTAATTTTTCAATTACTTTTAATAACATTTTTCACCCAGCCCCCCAAAAGCTAAAATTATTTTTTTATCCCTCTTTGACTAGCTAGAGTTTCCTCCTATGCCTACTACATCCAGCACTCAGAAAACAAACTTTCACAAGCAAGGAACCAGACATATCAAATAGTGGTGAGCCAAACCCTTGGCAAAGCCTGGCAGTCTCTGAACATGAAATCACATATGAAATTCTCCCACATAATCTCAGCCACAATGCCAACTCCCTGCTGGCCATCTCCATCGGGATTCTTTCATCTTCATATGTGTCTGATGCCATCTCTAACAGATCCCCAAAAGATTATCCTCACTGCAGAACACCCCTCAATTCATTGCCTAAGTGTATTGAATGACTTGTCTTCTTTTTCTCTCCACCCCTCCCAATCTAAAGCCCACTGATTCTGACGCCACTTAAAACCAATCATTTCCTCTTTCTCAACAGTATGAGTATAAATCCCTTCATATTGAACAGAAATGTTTCTCCTCTGTAGTAGACCTTCCTCAGCTAATAGGTCCTTCCTCTTATTTGTCCCCCAGTCCCTCCAAATAGACACCAATCAAACCACACTTACTTTCTAATGAATTCATTTTCAGTTCTCTACTCAGGAAAGATGGATCAGCAGGACACTAAATTCTGATCTTCTCTCTTCCTTTTTACTTGATTCCTAATCCTACATGCTAGCTTAGCCATCTTAATTTGCAATTTACCATATTACTCCCTCTTCCAACTTCCAAAACATTTGTTGCTATTAAGCCTTCTCTGATAATCTTTGAAAGTTGTCAAACTAAGTAGACAGCTGTCACATACCTAATATGTGAGATCTGCAAATTTTCTTCTGACTTATGGAGTATGAATATGGCCCATTCAAAATCTCTCTATATAAAATGTGTGGCAAAACCATATATCTTTTCCACTTCTACTCTTAACATAAATAAGGACACTCTGTATGCCCACTTATCCAACATATTGCTGTGTTTAATCAAAGGTAAGAATATTACCAGACTATCCCAACTGCCACCACTGGAATGACAGTCAGTTAATAAAAGCAAAATCCCAAACCAAATTTTTCATCAATACAACCAAACTTCTCCAACACCACTAGTAAAAAACATAATTAGGATATCTGCCACCCAGGGCAGTTCCCTGCTCTGGTAACCCCTAGAATTTGAAGTTGTCATGTTGCCACCTGCAAAGAGGTTAAGAGTCTTTAGCACAATAGTTCCTTTTCTCCTTCAGCCTGTCATGTAATATGCTTCACAGAGCTCTGCATCTGTGTTAGTTAGTGATAACGGCTTATAAATGTCTAGGTTTAATAAATTTAGTTGTCCATGATGGAGGCCTACCATAGGTGTTTCCTTCCACAAAGGCAGAGGATCCTTGACTTTTTCTTTCTTAAATGATCTCTTTTCATATTTCTTCTCTGTTACCATTCAAGGCAATCACTGTATTCTTTAAAGCTCTTTTAAACTGAAAGGAGTAAATCTGTTTGCCTACCCATCTACTTCTAATCCATTCAGCATGTACCATTGCATGATTAAAAGCTGTCCTTTTGAATATCCATATTTTTTTCACGTGTTCATTATCTATAAGAAATAAAAATTCAATCAACTAACCCAAGAAGATTTGTTCTTCAAAAAGGTAAATCCCATCTCTCTTTCTCTTTAAGTTGCACTCCTTCAGCGATGTAACTCCAGTTTTTACTCGAGTTTTATGACACTGGAAATGTTGTTCTTTCCTTCCAAATGACCTATTTATCAAATCCACTATCTTTACAGCAAGGTCTCCTTGTAGCATAATGGAATTGCTCCATTATATTACAACAAATATAGCTGCATGAACACTCAGAATAATTCCTTGTTCAACTTTGCACAACAAAACAACTTATCACTGCATATTTTACTTCTGTCCTGCACCTAATTCCATCTATGTTCCCCAGATCCTAGCTCTACAGCTCTCATTTTCTCCCTGCACCTAACAACAGTTTCCTCTCCATAGCACCTAGTATTGTACGCTTTACTTCCACTTTGTATTAAACATTCCTATCTCTCCCCCCCTCACAGATTTTCTTTACAGCAGTCAGTCAGTCCATCCACTTTTTAAACACTGTCTCAACCCTCTTCTTTTCTACTCTTGTAACACTGCTTTGCACCTTTCATACCCTGATGTTAAGGTTTCTTTTTCTGGGCAATTTTATTTACTGTATTAATACCCACTCCAGGCATTCCACAACTACTTCAGATCTCCTACATGAAGACCCCTCACTTCATCAATTTTCATCTCAGAGGCCCAGTTAGATAGAAGGTCTATATTACACAGATCCTCAGGCAGACTATGCAGAAGCACCAAATCTCACTGCCTATCAATTCTGCAACCTGAAGATTCCACCATACCCCAAGACAACAGCATATCAATCCCGCACTACAGCACATTTTATGGATGAACCCCAGTTTACACAAATGAATCGTCCTACACGCCATGCACTCATAGGCATATCAAACCCCTTGCCAGCTTAGGCAGCCTTCACAGCATTGCCCTTGATATTATTTTACTCATGGATACCCTCACACATTTTTCTGTATAGACCTCATTAAATTTAGACTAGACATTTAATTGTATGATTTACTATTAAGGTTAGATTTATTTTTTTTTTATTTTTACTTGTCATATTATTACTTTCACTTCCATTGCAACCTGTACTTATATTAGTTGCCTTCTGATTAATTTAATGTCAAGTTGAATTGTTTATTTTATGATGCATCTAATCAATAGTATGAACTACCACACTGGAACATTAGCATGGAGAGAGAACTAGAGAGAAGTGATGAAGTTCTTTACTTTTTTAACAGAAAATGGCTAAAAGAACGTTAAAATAATTTTGTGGTGGGATCAAACTGGGAGACATGAATTTGCTTAACACCACTTAACTATATGGATTACTTGATAGCTACACCTTCACCATCTTTTGTATGTAGGCACGTTTGTGTGTGTGTGTGTGTGTGTGTGTGTGTGTGTGTGTGTGTGTGTGTGTGTGTGTGTATATATATATATATATATATATATATATATATATATATATATATATATATATCCATACACACACATACACTATATCTAGAGAGAGATTGATATGACTGTACTACCAGACCTCTCACCCATACTGAATTCCTTCGTATTTACCAGTTTTGAGGCCAAAATAATGGGGTGCCACGAACTTCCGAGTGGCTCTTTTAATTCCCATTTTTTTTGCTTATTTATTTTTCTTTGTTTGCATTGCAACTTGCAGCTTTAAATTTATGGCTGAGGTCACCATGCATCACCAGCCTACAGGGGTGTGCAAGTTGACATCAGCTTTGTTGGACTCCTTCAGACTGGAGGAAATATAGCAGCAATGGTAGCTGTGCAAATTTAAGTTCAGTCCTCTCAGCATACACCACATGCCACAGCACAGGTCAGGTAAGAAAAAAAAAAAAGAAAACAGGCCCAGGCCACTGTGGTTTATTTCAAATGTGCTTGAGATAAGCTTTCTAGCTCATAATGTGCTATCTAGTTTACGCTCGGACTGTGTGTGTGGTTCGTTATTAGCAGTTATTTTGTTTAAGCTTTAAGCAGCTGACAACTCTGGGATATAATTCTTAATAATGGGCAGCAGCTAAGCAGAGTGGAAGCAGTAGCAATTTTATTTAAGCAGAGTGGAAGCAGCAGCAGCTATTTTATTTAATATTTAAGCCTGCAGAAAGTGGTTCTTGCTTTGAAGCAGAGTGGTTCATTATTGGCAGCAGTTCCTTGTTTTATTTAAGCAGAGTGGCTCTGCTCCGGTGTATTAAGCAGATGTCTGTGTGTGTTTATTTAAGACTGCTGCAGAGAGTGGTTCTGTGCTGTGTGTATTTTATTTAATACTGCAGAGCTGTGTGTGTTTTTTATGTAAAATCTGTTAAGCTATCTGATACATGGCTGTTCCGGTAATTGGCAAGCAGCTATTTTTAAGCAGAGTGGAAGCAGCTATTTTTAAGCAGAATGGTTTGTTGCAGCTATTTTATTTAAGCAGATTGGTTCGTTGGACCTGTTGGCTAAAGCCTGTACCTTGGGTACAAGGGGCAAGGGCCTGAATTCCCCACCCATACCACCACTTGTGATTCAAGGAGTTGAGATATATAATATCTGGAATGTTTGGCTCATACTTTTGGTCTGTGTTTCTCTTAAAATTTGTGGTTTTCTGGAAAATCCGTGAGAACTGAATTCACTAAATAATTATAGCCATTTAAGTTTCAGTCTTCCTATCCTTCAGGAAATGCATGGCAACACCAAAATATTTTATTCTAGTAACACTCTAAGATTTTAAAATGTGTCCCACTCCCTGGTTTTGGGCCTTTATTCCCTCCCCCAATAAATTTAATTTTTTCCAGATTTCTTGTGCTGCAAAGTTCTTCAGGGGAAGAGAAGTTTAGTGCTGCTTAGGTCAAGTCTGTTGGCATTGTTAGTAGTAGTAGCACAACAGGTAGTATACTTGCTTTTGATGCAGAAGGCTATGGGTTCTACTCCCATACCATGTAGATAGATTACTGTTGAACTTTTAAAGGGGGTGGATGCTGCAGTCCTGAGAATGTCCTATTGTCCTCTTCTTGGAGATACCTAGTAACTATGAACCTGTTATCAGTTTGCCATCCATTCCCTATTGCAATATTACTAGATTATTTGTTTCAGTGTAATATAGGCAATTTATTCCTCAAGGGCAACAAGCACTTTATTTGTAGATGAAACAATGAAATATAAAGTTGTTTCCTAGCAGCAACCTCTTCATTATTTACAGATCTTTAATGCTGAATTATTTAGATGACTTTTACTTCTGCAGAGAATGTGCATATTTACATATACTGGTGGATTGTAGAAGTTTGACTAGACATTTATAATGGAAATGTTCTGAAATGGGCAGTTTTGTTAATATTGTTTCATGCATTTTGTTTCATTGCTTACTGGAAAAATGTTCAAAACAATAAATTTAAAACATGCTCTAACAAGTGTGCTGTATTATACAAGGACTATAATTTAATACAATCAGGAAGGTGTATCAAAGAACACATGTATGTTTCATGTGCAAGGGGCCTATGACTCGAAAACAACCCAAAGGTAATCTTTATCCGCCACTGGCCGGATGCATTTTCTTTGAATGTGGATTTCAATGCTGTTTCAATGAATGTGAGTTTCAAAGGCAGAGAAGTTTTAATGCTGTCTGTTTTCATTGTGAGACTGTATTGCTTTGTTTAGCAGATGTCTGTTAATGTTTGTGCTATAAAATGTAAAATAAAAGTTTTAAATGAAATCCAAATAATCATTGTAGAAGTAAAGCAGTATGCAAATTAAAATATTTATAGTAAACGGGGCAAAACAGCCAAGTAATTGAACACTGGAATGGCTCCAGGGGGAGGGCTGTGTATGGGAGGCCCCATTTGACCATGATTTTGTAAGGAGGGAAAGGCAGCACATTCAAAGACAGCACCAGGTGGCACAAACTCTAGCTACACTACTGATCAGTAGACCATATTGAATGACTTTTGGAGGTCCTAGCAAACAATAATATTCTTTTGCTAAGATTAGAATATTGCCTACCATTAAATTCCCTACTTTTACCACAAAACCCACATACTGCAAGTCACCAAAAACAAAATCCTAAGGTTCATCATCTTCTCCCTTCCCAGCGAACATCATTGCTGTAGATTTAAAAAAAATGGTTACCATTTACTACAGGAAATACAGCAAAGAACAAAGACCAGGAACCCAATGAATAAAATGTATTCCTCTTTGACGTCTCGGCATACACTGCCTTCTTGGAGTACACAGTTACTTCACATCACAAACATGTTCTAATAACCTTATTTTAAAAGCCCTTTTGGACATTTGAGGAAGAAATCTTGTGGAGAGAAAAGAAAAATTTAGTCAGAGATACCCGAGACTATGACAATGGTACTGCCATTGGGAGAAGAATCAACCGGAAAGCAAATAGAGGTCATGTGAGGTTTCAAGGAAGTGAACGAGGTGAGGAACGGTGTTCCTATTCTTCTGTTAGTACTACTTATAATACATCAACAGAGGAAGATGAACAACATGAAGGCAATAAATATCCAGAACTGCCAAGGGCACAAAAACCTGCAGAATTTCATTAGACTTTTCGGAATGGGACGAATAGCAAAATTGAATAACCACCAAACAGAAAGAGGCAGAAAAAGAACCAGTTTCCAAACTAAGGGCATTCTAATCACACCCAAAAGAATTACTACAAGCAAACCAAGTGGTGAGAATGTTGGCTATGTTGCCAATTTGTCCAGGTATGCATTTTCAAGCAGTGAACTTTCTGTGTTGAACTGTGGTCTGAAGTATGTTCCCACTGTTGTTCCTAAGCTATATGAAGTGAAAAAAGACATTTTTGGACTGGTTAGGAAATTACAATTGAAATGCATGTTTAATACTGTAAATAGTACTAAACAAAATGAATGTATTAATGCAGTGATTCTAGTATGGAAGAGAATTATTGTTTTTGTGCTTCTGATGATGAATACAATGCATACAGCTTATTTGACACTAGCTGTGTTCAAACACACATCAGTGATGTTCCAGTTTTTTTTTATGCTAACATTAATTATTTTCATAAAACAGTAGACTTTTTTGCTGAAACTGAATTAAATATGTTTTTAAATCAAAAACAGAATATTGTTTACAATTTAACTAGAGAAGAGTGGTCAGCATTATTAAATATGACTAAAAATGAACAGCTGTTTTTTAAATCTGCTGACAAGGGAAACAAACTAGTTGTGATGCATATATCTCAGTATTTGAAGATGTGCCATGAACATTGTATAGGTCCATAGGTTCATAGGTTGGTACTAAGCTATTGGCCCTAGTGCCTATACAAGCCTAGCCATAATAATTCCCTGGCTATTATTTCCCTGGTCCCCTGTCTAACAGGGGTGGTTGACGTGATCCCTGGGGTGAATTTCCTATCTCCCATCCAATCGTCAAGGTTCTTTTGAAGATGGCCAAAGAGGCGCTCAGCTTGACATGTATGGGCAGTGTATTCCAGAGTATGGGGAGTCTCTGGGTCAGGAACCTATCCCTCCAGCATGTTTTGTTCATTGTGATGACCAGGTTTAGATCCCTGGAGCATGTGGCTCTGAGGGATTGGGATTTCTTTAAGTGTAGCATGTCCAACAGCTCTGGGTTTGACATGGCCTTGTATGTTAAGCAGAGATCACCTCTGAGCAGGCAATATGTGACAGAGTATAGCTGGATTTTTTTAGACGGTCAGCATAGGGCATCTGCTTTAGGCTTGCGATTCTTTTAGTGAGGTATTTCTGTGGCCTTTCCAGTTGTTGCAAATGTCTTGTGAGGTACATACCAAATGGGGCATTTTACTTTATAATGGGTCTAATGAGGGATGAGTACAGTGGGACAATGACCTCCTTTTTTCTGGATGAAAAGTCCTTAATGATGAGGTGTGCCACATAGAAGGATTTCCTGACTGTTGTGGTGAAGTGGTTATCGAAGATGACACCACTATTCACTTGTGTCCCTAAGTCCCTTATCACACTTTCAGTGTTTAGTGTACTGCCACTTATGTGGTAATTCATGGGTACATGTTTTTTCCCAAAGGGGATAACTATACTTTTCTTGGCACTGAGCTTGAGCCTATGGCTCTGACACCAAACATCTGTTTCTGTAAGGCCTTTTTGTAGAATATCCACATCATTTGGGGATTCAATAATGGCTCCCAGTTTGCAGTCATCTGCAAACTTTGTTAGCCAGAGTTCCTTAGTCCTGACCTGTACTTCAGAGAAGTAGATGCCAAACAAGAGCGGTCCCAGGACTGAACCCTGAGGTACTCCAGTTGTCACTTGTTTGGAGCTGGATTTTGAGTCGGCTACTTTTACAGTGTGGGTTCTGTCAGTAAGCCAGTTAGCAACCCATCGAGTGACATAGGGATTAATGCTCAGCTTAGTAAGTTTACCTATGATTCCAGAGTGGGGGATGGTGTCAAAGGCCTTGGCGAGGTCCAGATAGGCTGTGTGGACCACCTTGCCCTCATCCACGGCTCTGGATACTGATTCGAAGAAGTCTATCAGGTTGAGGAGACAAGATCGGCCTTTTACAACACCAAACTGGGTGGGGTCCAGCGTTTGAAGGTTGCTAATGTCTTTGTTTATAAGTTCCATGATAATGCATTCCATGGCTTTGCAGATCAGGCTCGTCAGACTGATGGGACGATAGTTCCTGGGATCCAAGGTGGATCCACCTTTGTGGAGTGGGTTAACTGTAGCTGTGTGCCACTCATTGGGCATGAAGCCTGAGGTGAGTCTATGATTAAAGATTACACTTAGGTGAGGTGCCAGTTCATTTGGATGTCACATGGATGACAATTCAGTTTATTGGAAGGTAGATCCAAGTCAGTATTTGGGAGCCTTAGTTGAATTCAAATCTTTATTTAATAAAGACGTCAGGTTAGGTTACTTAACTGCTGATGATGTTCAGAAGAAGCTAACTATGAACATCATAGTATTGCCACATTCTCCTGTTTACCTAAACGTCACAAAAATATACAGGCCCCTCCGGGGCGCCATATTATTTCAGGTAGAAATTATGTACTTACAATCTAGGACAATTGCTGCATTTCCTGTTGCTACCCATGGTAGTTTTATTACCTGCTTATGTTAAAGATATGTTTGATTTTTTAAGTAAGTTAAGGACAATACAATAGACTAATAAGATGTATTGGGTGACTCTAGATGTGAAGAGTTTATATACCTAACATTAAACACTGCCATGGCCTTGAGGCAATCCGATTTTTCATGGGTGAGTCACCCACTACAGAATATATTGTAGATTTAGTACATTTTTGTTTGAAGAATAATTATTTTGAGTTTGATAGCCATGTTTATCATCAGAAATGTGGAACAGCTATGGAGGTGGCTTTTGCCTCCTCATATGCTAATTTAATTATGGGCTTGTTTGAAGTTGAATATGTTTATATGAAAATATTTTTTTGCCACTATGTTAATGTTATTTTAGATTTACTGATGATTTTTTTTATGTGGAAGAGGGGAACAGGAAGTGCAGAATTTTTTGGATGAATTACAAGTAAACAGATTTAATTTTACATTTGATGGCATCCAAATAGGAAAGAAGGTATCCTTTTTGGATGCAGATTTGTTACTTAAGGAAGATGGAACACTAACTACAAAAGTACATAGGAAATTTCAGGGGGATATATATTATTTGAAAGCAACAAGTTGTCATCCTGGGCATACGATTGATGCCTTACCTTATGGTGAATGCATATGTCTTTATAGACTATGCAGCGATGAACAAGATTATTTTTTAAGTGAGATAGGTTATACTTTTGAGATGTTCAGAAAGCGTGGTTATGGTGAAGATATAATTGCTAAGGCATGGTCTAGATTTAATAAAGAATATATAGGAAACAACAATAGAAAATGGAAGGGAGTTTCCAAATTAAATAATAATATTGAATCTGGTTGTGAAATGTATTTTGTAACCACATATAGTGGATTTAGCAATAGGCTTTATGAGATAGTACAAACACAGTGGCAACTGTTATCAAATTTAAAGGCTGGATGTTCATGGATGCCCAATAAACTTGTTGCTTCATATAGACTGGATAGGAATATTAAGAGCTTTTTGGTGAAATCTAGGTTCTGCAGACCCAAGGAGGTCTTATATGAGTCACTAAGAATAAAAAGGACAGTAGTATGTGGCAAATGTAAGGCATGTAAATTTATTGTGCCTTATTTTGGATTCTTAAATGGTCAAAGATCTGAAGTTTGTGAGAATTATAGGTGTGACACCGAGGGCATTATTTATGCCCTCAGATGTCCCTGCAATAAGTTTTATGTGGGTGAGTCCAAAAGGGCTTTTAAAATAAGGTTATTAGAACATGTTTGTGATGTATTAAATAAAAAGGAGCAGAGTTCACTGGCACAACATTTTTTCAAAGCACACGGTAGTTCTGTTCATGGCTTACAAGCTACAATTTTAGAAAAAGTAGAATGTGTTTTTTTTGGGGGGGCAAGAATAAACTTCTTTATAAAGAAGCAGTGTATATATTAAAGTTTGATACTTTGTTTCCAAAAGGTATGCATGTTGATTTTAATGTTCATGTATTACTTTAAATATTTTTTAAGTGTTTGATGGTAATACCTGATGACTATATTGTTTAATTTCTTATTTAGCAGTTTATATAAACCAAGTGTGTGATGTGAAGTAACTGTGTACTCCAAGAAGGCAGTGTATGTCGAGACATCAGAAAGGTATACATTTTATTCATTGGGTTCTTGGTCTTTGTTCTTCGTTGTATTTGCTGTATTTGCTTTGCTGCTTTGCTGTTGTTTTTGCTACCATTTACTACAGGGTCTGGGGTCATGTTGGTTGTCTGTTCTTCAGTTTGCATTTGAAAGTTGGTATCCCAGAATTCCATTGGGGTGGGTGGGGTTACATCATTGTGCATGTAAATTTTATGTTATCAGAGTACACATTTTTACCTATTTTTTTCATGGGCCTTTGTCCAGATTTTTGATGATTCCAGGTTGAGAGGTGTGTGTGCTACCTTTAAAAAAATCTCTGACCCTTCCACTCCACTTGGTTTTAGGAGCCTTGAAATTTTGATGCATACACATATTCAAATTTGTTTATTCTTTCAGCATGACTTACTACTAGCTCTAAGACATTTTGCTCTCTTGTCTTCTTTCCTTCAGACTTCCCAGACTCACACATAGTTGCTAAATCATAATTACATCTTTGACCCTAACAACAGACTGTTTTTTTAGTTCTGACAACGTGTACTCTCCTCTCTCCTCCTATCACAACATTTCACACTGAGTTCAAGCTTGCAATTCACTTGACTCTACTAACAAACTCCTTCCAACTCTTTCCATGCTAGGGACCATCTAGTCCAAAATAGGTATATATAGTTTAGCTCATGAATTAGCTTTCATATACTATATCAATTCTTAATAAATGGAAGGATGACTTTTAGGAATACAGTGACAGTTGACATATCAAGTCAAACACCAGCAACACTTTACATTCTGTTAAAATGTACCTGGCCAGTCATCCAGTGGTGTGTGTGTGTGTGTGTGTGTGTGTGTGTGTGTGTGTGTGTGTGTGTGTGTGTGTGTGTGTGTGTATATGTGTGTTTGTGAATGTGTTTCTTTTCTCATTGGCACACACTGTTGCTGTCATTATTATGACAAGCCCCCTTAGAACTAGGTTACTTATGCACAATGTTGGAACCCCAGGCACATTCAGGTTACCTATATTAGCTCACTATAGAAAGAGTATATTTTTGCACCAAAGAAACACTGTAGCCTCATTGTCACCTGTTTTATTTTATGTATTTAGTCCCCCCTTGTGACATCATGCCCACATCCATCGTGGCTTTACCAGCTTGACTCTGATTCCCCTGGACTTTCTGTGATATTGTTGGGGCCAATTGTGGATCATAAGGGTATACTGGGGGTTAGGCCATTCCCACTTTCACCCTGAGTGGGTTTTGTTATATCCCTTACCCATTCTCTGCCCTGCCTCCTACACCCATTAGTCTGCATTTGAGGCCAACTCCCATCATGGAATAACAACTTGCCAAAGGGACCATCAATGCCAAATGCCCTTCCACCCATAGGGCTCAAGCTGTTATAGCAAGAAATCTGGACAAAGAATTAAATAATGAGGGGTCAAAGGCCGAAAACCAGTAACAATGTTAAATACTGCTCTTACAAACTTAGAAAGTTGATATAATAATAGGTTTTGCATTAGCATAAATTATCATAAGATTCTGAAATCTGAATCTCAAATATTTGTCATTATTTTCTGACTTCAGTCCTCAAAAGATTTAGCAATGATTTGTCAGAAATCCACAATTTTTATGAGTAACAGGTCAAAAATATTAGGCAAAAATCTGGACATTCTACGAAAATCTGTACAGCTGAGAGGTATGCTCCCACTAAGTGTGGTCATACCCATCCCTCCTGTGAGCCATTAATCCACTGGTTAATAGTTCGCTCTTTATCATTTTACAGCTCTGGAGCAGCTGTTTTATTATGTATTATATTCAAGTAACAAAACTGCAGGAATAGATTGTTCCTTTGTTATTTGGAATTATACATAGTGCAATAGTCAACGGCCAGACATAAGATGGTTTTGCACCTACTGAGATAAGGACTAAAAAGAACTGATCACACAAAATATGCAAACTATGTATGAATCACGGTTCCATTTCCAGACAATGTCATTAAATGTGATCTTTTCAAGTGTACTTGGATTAAATCCTTTGCTATAATATACACAGTATTTATTTATTGTTACTGATATATATAACTTAAATCTGTTTACGTTCTGACAAGGAGGCAAATGTTCATTTTTTTTTCATTTAACATAAGAAAGCATGGTGCCTGAATCCTGTCTTCTTATTTTTAACAAAAATGGAAAGAGACCTATGACATGGATCTTGCATAATAAGTTTTAACATTGATCTGTTTTAATAATTTGAATGCAGATATCAAGGGTAATAGTTCCTGTACAATTAGCTTTCTATTAGTTTTCCTTTTTTGTGTTTTGTTCTTCCTAAAGGGTTGTGTTCTCTACATTTAAGGTACTATATTACATTCTGATTTTGACCCTCTGCAGTTTGCATACAGAGCTAACCGTTCTGCGGCTGATGCCATATCAGTAGCACTACACATCTCCCTTGAGCATTTAGAAGGCAAAGACAACTATGTGAGTATGCTATTCATAGACTTCAGCTCTGCATTTAATACAGAGGTACCAATGCAGCTGACAGAAAAACTGGCACATTTAGGAATAAGTAAACATCTCTGTAACTGGATCCTGGACTTTCTGATTGAGAGACCACAGAGGGTGTGTTCAGCTAAGAACACATCAAAGTACATCACAATTAACACTGGGGTTCTACAGAGATGTGTTCTCAGCCCACTGTTATTCACCATCCTGACCCATGACTGCTATGCTAAGCACTTTTCTGAGATTTAAAAAAAGTTCAGTTACAGGCTTGCTGTTCTTGAACTGTTTGTAAGTTTCTGTGAGGCCATTGTTTGCTTGGGCTAAAGGGAAGTCTCTCTGTTGATCAGTGGCACGCAGCCTGCCTGCCCCTGTGGGAGTGGTTACTGACTTGAAACTGTAGTTTTATTGGCCATTTTGGGTCAATTCCAAAACTCCTTCATCTTCTTCTCTTAAAACCCTCTTTTGTGCGGTTTTGCATGTTTTTGAGCATAGCGCAACAGCGGGCAGCGCCACCTAATTGGGTTTAAACTATTCCTGGTTCCACAAAGTCTGCTCTTCACTTTTTCCCTTAGAACTGCTCTATCTCTCAATTTAAACACCATATTCTCATTCTAAGGCCCTTCACTGGTCCAATCAAGTAATCCTACAACTTAGCACTATTAAACCATAAGCACTACTTACTCTTATACTCTCTACTATTACCCTGTCCTCTATTGGTCCGTCTTAAATTCAGTTTCCCTATATTACTCTAGCATGTCCAAAGGTCAGTCAATGGTTTCCTCTCCAGTCCAGCTGGTGAATCTGGGAATTTTGAGGCAATGTTACAACTGTCTCATGTACACGGACAACCCTCTCCTCCTCCAAACAGGTTCAAATATATGTGAGAGATGCAACTATTTAGCCAAACTGGAGGCTGAGCTCTCTCATCTCAAAACTGGTGTAACCAGTCAGGAGGAGAAGGCAACCTCACACAACACAATTCCAGTATCACATAGTCCCACCACATCAGCGAACCAAACACATAAATACACAAAAACATACTGAGGCTCTAAATAAAAATCTACTTAAGCAACAGAGACCTCCAAAGCAGACATCCAAGCAAACGCTACCTCAAAACAAAACACACAACACATAACCCACAAAGTCAGTGTGCCAAGCAGCCACAGCCCTTAAGGCAGAATAACACACCTGATACTCTTGTAATAGGTGACTCTATTGTCAGACATACTGACGCCCCGCTCACCAGGCTGAATAAAGAGAAGGTCACGGTGAGCTGCCTGTCAGTGCTAGGATCCGCCACATAATGCAAGCACTCAGGTCACTCCAAAGCAAATACAAATATGACTCAGTCATTGTACATGCTGGTGTGAATGACCTGAGACTTACCTCCCTGGACTACATGAAAAGAGACATAGAGGAGCTCTCTGATCATGTAGCCCAGGCTGGTATGACCCTGACCTTGAGCAGCATCTTACCCTCACCTAGAATGATGCCACAGTACAAAGACAAAATGATCGATTTTAACAATTGGCTAAAATTTTGGTGTCATTCAAAGGGGATCCAGTGTCTGTCAGCCTGGGATGACATGCTCGACAAGCCACATTGCTTCACTAGGGACGGCTTGCACCTATCACCACTGGGCTTTCGGATATTGGCAAAGGCTCTTGCCACCCCCATAGTGCCTTTTTTAGGCAAGGCTCAAAAGTCAAACCCACCCCCATAGACAGCACAAGGAACAAGAAACTAAGGGTAATGCTGCTAAACGCCAGAAGTCTTAACCTCAAGATGCATGCACTCGAAGCTCTCCTCAGTATGGAGAACATCGATATCTGTGCAGTGACAGAAACCTGGTTCAAGGCTCCAGAGAGCACCCCAGCACTACCAGGCTATACCTCATATCATGCTTTTGGCCCCAAAACCCGGACCGAACCACAAAAGGAGGGGGAGTTTCCATATTTATCAAGGATATCCACACCTCCAGGTTAGTGGCATTGCACAAAGTATCGGAGACCATCCATGTGCAACTAACAGTGGGCAAGACTGCTTTTCAGTTTATAGCATCCTACAGACCACCCTCTCAAAGTCAGGAATCCCACTCGGCTTTCCTGAAAACATTGGAGAACATGAAGATCTCTCCGAACACCATTATACTGGGCGACTTCAACTACCCAAACATTGACTGGGAGCACTACTCAAGCCCCAGCACCTTAGTCCAAAGGTTCCTGGAAATTATAAACTCAAATGCTATGGAACAACTAGTCACCACTCCCACAAGAGGGGACAACATACTAGACCTGATCATTACCAACATGGGGACTCTATGCTCCACACCAGAAGTATATCCCTCATTGGTAAGATCAGACCATAAATTAATTTCACTGGATGTCCACATCCCGACCCCACCCCCAGCCAAGAAAACCACAGTGAAAAACTTCTCAAAAGTGAAACTTCTCAAAACCGAAGTGGAATCCTTCAAGGCCCCAGGGCCAGTGGAAACTACGGCCCAAACTGCAGAATCCTATATAAATGCATTCTACGGACATCTCCAGGAATGCATGGATCATGCTATCCCAAACAAAACCAAGACCCAATCATCCAAAGGCAGGCGTCCAGTCTGGTGGACCCCTGCCATAAATAAACTGTACAACAGAAGGAGGAAGCTACTACATGATAGAGCAAAATCCCTAATACGGAAGGCATCTCTGATCAGTACTAGCAAAAAATTACGATCCCTCATAAAATCCTCCAAGGCCAGCTTCGAGAGAAAAATTGCACAGGACACCAAAGACAATCATAAGGCTTTTTTCAGTTATGTTAGAAACCTGGGATGCAACTCCCAGACTTGTTCTGAGTTGATTCTAAATGACAAAAAATACACTGAACCCACAGACATCGCCAATATCCTGGCAGACAGGTTCAGTGCAAACTTCTCCCCCCCCCAAAAGAGCAAGTATCTATCCCGGCAGAGGGCTGCCTCCCAAACATCTCTGATGCTCAGGTGAAGGCTGCCCTCTCCAAAGCAAAAAACACTGCTTCCATGGGACCAGATGGTGTTGCAGGTTGCATCCTACATGAACTCCAAGAGGAACTAATCCCTCAAATAAAACAGCTATACAATCTCAGCCTCACTACAGGATATGTGCCCACAGAATGGTGTACAGCAGCAGTGGTCCCACTCCACAAAGGTGGAGCCTCTATGGACCCTGGAAACTATCACCCCATAAGCCTGACTAGCTTAGTCTGCAAGGCTATGGAGAGGATCATCGTGGAGCTCATAAACAAAGACATTGGGGACCTACAGACACTAGATCCTACCCAGTTCGGCTTTGTCAAGGGCAGATCCTGCCTTTTGAACCTGGTTGACTTCTTCAAAACAGTCACCAAAGCCATAGATGAAGGGAAGGTAGTCCACACAGCCTATCTGGACCTTGCAAAGGCATTTGACACAATACCCCACTCGGGCATCATAGATAAGCTATCCAGCTTAAATATAAACCCCTATGTCACAAGATGGGTCGCAAACTGGCTCAAAGACAGAACCCACAGAGTGAGAGTTGCTGGAGCCATGTCCGACTCGAAACCCGTCACAAGTGGCATCCCACAGGGTTCTGTCCTGGGACCACTCTTGTTTGGTATATACTTTTCCGAGGTACAGGCAAACGTGGGAGGACTATGGCTCACCAAGTTCACAGACAACTGCAAACTGGGCGCCATAATCAACTCTCCAGCTGACACAAACATCCTTCAAAAAGGTCTCACAGAGACAGATAACTGGTGCCAGTGCCATGGTTTAAAGCTAAATGCCAAAAAATGTATAGTCATACCCTTTGGCAAAAACAATGTGCCCACAAATTACCACATAGGCAGAAACCCATTAAGTACAGAGAAAGTTATTAGGGACCTGGGGACCCAAGTTGACAGCAATCTCTCCTTTGAAAACCACATTGCCAAAGTGGTTAGAAAGACCTTCTACATAGCCCACCTCATCACGAAGGGTTTCACATCTAGATCAAGAGAGGCAATCGTGCCCCTTTATTCATCCCTCATCAGGCCCATCATAGAATACAATGCCCCTTTTGGGATGTACCTTACCCAACACCTGCAGCAATTAGAAAGACCCCAAAAGTATCTCACCAAGAGGATCAAGGGTCTCAAACATATGCCATATGCTGCTCGGTTAAAAAAACTCCAGCTCTACTCAGTTGCATACTGCCTACTTCAAGGCGATCTATGCCTGACATACAAAGCTATGTCAAATCCAGAATTAATGGACATGCTCCACCTCAGTAAATCTAAATCCCTTAGAGCCACATGCTCGAGGGACATGAACATCAGCACAGAAATAAATAGAACTTGCTGAAGGGACAGGTTCATAACCCAGAGGCTCCCTTCGCTCTGGAATAGAATTCCAGTTCATGTGAGGCAGAGCACCTCACTGAATCTCTTCAAGAAGAATCTCGATAGGTGGATGGGGGATCGTAGGTTTGTCCCAGGGATTACTCCCGTGTCACTATTGGACAGAGGCACAGTAAACCAAACCTTAAAAAGGGCACAGTATACTCAAATCAAGGGATGGTGTAAGCCATACAGAATCAGGCTAGGCTTATAATTGCCCCAGGGCAGATAGCCTAGTATGAACCTATGAACCTATGACCAAGTCCAACCATATCATCAAGTTTGCTGATGACACCACAGTCAAGGGTCTCATCACAAAGGAGGATGAAAGGGTGTACAGAGAAGATGTGGCATCTCTGATCAGTTGGTGTAAGGGGAATAACCTTGACCTGAATGTAAGTAAGACCAAAGAGATTATCATCGACTTCAGGAAAAGGAGAACAAACCACCCAGTGCTCAGGATCAATGGTGAGAGTGTGGAGAGGGTGAAGAGTACAAAATTCCTGGGTGTACACATATCAGAGGATCTCTCATGGTCGGGAAACACTAGCCAACTGGTCAAGAAAGTGAACCAATCCCTACACTTTTTAAGAAGGGTGAAATAAGCTAAGCTCCTCCTCATATTCTCTCCACCTTCTATAGAGGTGCAATAGAGAACATCATCGCCTGCAACTTCACAGTGTGGTTTGGGAGCTGCACAGTTACAAAAAGGAAGGTGCTAGAAAGAGTGGTGAGTGGTGAGGGTTGCAAAGAAGGTAACAGGTTCAAATCTTCCATCGATACAACATCTTTATTCTGCAAGAAGCATCAGAAAGGCCATCAAAATAATACAGGACGACACGCAACCTGCACATGGACTGTTTAAGCATCTGGCATTGGGCAGGAGATATCACAGCATCTGCTGCAAAACTACAAGATTCAGTAACAATTTTTACTCTACAGTGATTAGAATTCTGAACTCGGGCACTAGACCCAGGGGTCAAAACACATAATAAGTCAAGTTTTATTTATTTGTGCAATATATACTTACATGTATTTCAAGTAAGTGCAATATTTATTTATTATATACACAGTCAGTATTATTTAACTCACTCAAGTGCAATATTAGACAAATAACTTTGGAATTTCAAAAGTTGTTTTGTTTAACTTTAAGCATGGTAGTTAATTTAACTCAGGGGAGGGTATTCTTTCATATATTAGAGTTGGTACATGTCTCTGCTCTTTCTTACACGTATTGGGAATATTATTGTATTTGTTAGTTGTGTTTATTCCTGTATTTTTATATATATATATATATATATATATATATATATATATATATATATATATGGTCTATATTATAATCCGGAAGGTTTAAAACTTCGAATCACTAAAGATCGAACTTTAGTGATCGAAGTCTTAAACCATCGAAACCAAAAAAAAAAAAAATTACTAAATTAAAAAAAAAACTAAATAGTGTGTAGGCAGGGGGGGCAAGCCTCCCTGCACCCCCCACACACCCCCTACTAAAATATACCAACTCTGAGAATGCACTACATTGAAATAAATGGAAATCTCCCCCTCAGAGATTTTCCATTTAAACGTTCGATGTAAGGCGCTTTCGGTATTCTCGTGTCGACAATATCTTATTCGATATTGTCAGACATCAACATTTTAATATATACCCATATAGATATATATATATATATATATATATATATATATATATATATATATATATATATATATATATATGGGTTCCCTTCAAAATTTAGAATTTCGAAAACTTCGAATGATCAAAGTTTTAAAATCTCAAAATTCAGAATGGACATTTGCATACAGAACGGAATGGGAGATTTCCCTTTTCGTCGCTATAGTGAGATCTCGGAGTTGGTATATTTAAGTAGCGGGGATGTGGGGGGGTGCAGGGGGGCTTGCCTCCTGCAAAAACTTTGAGAAACTTGGTTTTGTATTTTTTTTTATTCTTTTCAGAGTTTTGAGATTTCAAAACTTCGATCATATGGTCTCAACCATATGAAATTCAAAGTTTTGGAAACTCGAAATCTGAAGTGAATCTATATATATATATATATATATATATATATATATATATATATATATATATATATATATATATGGGTTACCGTCAGTACATTGAATGGCCACAACATCGAAATCCACTGCAGAGACACCTCAGAAGATTCATACCCAGAGAGCTGACGATCACAACACGGTAAGGAACCGTTTGGTCACCCCCGTAAACTGTGCCCCATACCCCCACAGTAGTAAATTCTCGGAGTTGGAATATTAAGTAAGAGGGTTGTGGGAGGGCGAAGCCCCCACATCTGTGTGTTTATTTCATTGGTAGTTTCGGAGTTACGGATGGCCAAATGGGTCCTTGCCGTGTGGTGATCATTGGCTCTCCGGGTGTCGATGTTCTGAGGAGTTGATGCAGTGGATTTCGATGTTGTGGCCGTTCGATGCACTAACGGTAACCCATAGATATATATATATATATATATATATATATATATATATATATATATATATATATATATATATATAGATATATATAGCTATATCTGAGTGTGTGTTTGTGTGTGTGTATATATACACACATACACATATATAAACATATATATATATATATATATATATATATATATATATATATATATATAAATATATCTTGAACATTTTCTTTGCTTGGTTGTTTTATTGAACTGCTTGTTCATCACAGGATACCAACTGTTTTTTGGGCATGATCTCTATACAGCAGTGAATGGAATTTTGCCTTTTCCCAATGTTTTACAATCTCACTATAATTAGTAGGGTGGGGTGGTGGTTGCAGTGGGACTTGTTCTATTCTTTTTTTTTTTTTTTTAGGTTTGCAAGCACTGAGGTTCATGCTGGTGCATGCAAACGTTTTGACTTTTTGCAGTCAGTGTAGTGCATGTTCATAGGTTCATAGGTTGGTACTAGGCTATCGGCCCTAGGGCCTATACAAGCCTAGCCATAACAATTCCCTGGCTATTTCTTCCCACACTATTTACTTCCCTGGACCCCTGTCTAGCAGGGAGACAGAAGTGTTCCCCGGGGAGAATTTTATTTCTCCCATCCAGTCATCAAGGTTCCCTTTGAAGAAGGCCAAAGAGGCACTCTCCTTGATATGTATGGGCAGCCTATTCCAGAGTATGGGGAGTCTCTGGGTCAGGAACCTATCCCTGCAGCATGTTTTGTTTGTTGTGATGACAAGATTTAGATCCCTGGAGCGTGTGGTGTCGGCAATGTAAGCACACATAACTATATATCAATATATATATATATATATATATATATATATATATATATATATATATATATATTTATATATATATATATATATATATATATATATATATATATATATATATATATATATATATATGGGTCTACTTTACATGGTTGACTTGTCACAAAGTTGACTTTCATATGGCTGAGACCACATGATTGACTTTCGGAAAGCTGACCATGTAAAATAAACACAAAAAAAACCAACGGACACTTACCTTAAAACTGTTAACAGGGGGGAAGCCCCCCTGCACCCCCTGTGTGAGGCTCTGCCCTTCACACCCCCGTAACTTAAATATACCAACTCTGAGATCGCACTACAGTGCAGAATAGGGAAATTTTCCCATTCCGCACTGTACGGAGATAGCCTTTCCCCATGGTCGGTTTTTCAAAAGTCAATCATATGGTCTCGGCCATATGAAAGTTGACTTTGTGAAAAGTCGACCATGTAAAGTAGACCCATACATATATCTTTTTATATATATATATATATATATATATATATATATATATATATATATATATATATACATATATATATATATATATATATATATATATATATATATATATATATATATATGTGTGTGTGTGTGTGTGTGTGTATATATATATATATATATATATATATATATATATATATATATATATATATATATATATATATATATGTATATATATGTATATATATATATATATATATATATATATATATATATAGAGAGAGGGAGAGAGAGACAGAGATAAAACAGCAGCTCAGCTGTTAGTGTAAGACAATATATAATTAAAATAACAGCAAAACATGTACATCAGAAATGTGTGGTGGTACATAAACAGATAGTTGATGCTGCAGTCTTTGATAAGTCTAGGATACTAGTATATTTCAACTCGATAATCATCTATGCTGCTGTAGAGAGTAGAGTTACGTATGGACACAGATCACAGTTGCCTAGTGCTTTATCCTGACATTTCAGAGATGGTTAAGTTCTACTGATAAGCCAGAGGACTGTGATTAGTCTAGATTTCCTTAATAATTGAGCCCATGTGGTATGTCTTGAGTAAAAAGAGGCATGAAAGGATAACCAAATGTTCCACTATGCAACAGAGCAGTATCAAATTATATGTCCATAGTCAGGGACCACAGTTCTACTGCACAGAACAGAGTGGCTAATCTAACAAATTCCATTTCTCTACTGGAGTGAGATAACCTCAGCAAATGATACAAAGGTGTTTAGGATATACAGAACGTATAGGCAGAGCTGTGTGGTTATGGCTGAAAAAATTACTTCTAGATTTCTTGCATATAATCTTCGTTGTTATCTGAACTATAGTAAGGAGTGCCTAATGAATTCCACCTCTAGGTGCAGCCTAAAGAATGTGCAAGCCAGTAAGGCAGAAAAAAGTATATAGTTTTTCTTTGCTTCATCATTGGCTGCAGAAAGTTTTTTTTTTTGTTCATGTTGGCAAGTATAACACAAGATCAAACATGTAATCAGCTTTCACTTTATCCTTTGGGGTGGGAGTGGTAAGGGAGTGGTGATTATGGTTTTTAGGTTCATAGGAGGTTAATAGATTAATGGCCCTAGGGTCTTTACAAACCTAGCCATGTTATATTTGTGTGCCCTAACTGACCATGGTTAGATTGTCTATATTTGCAGGGTAAGTCTATAAATAGCACCAGCTGGCCCTGTACATGAAGGACATAGTTGCCACCCTTGATTGAATTTTTGGTCTCCCATCAACTTGTCTTGATTACAATTAAATAGAGTCATTGAGGAGCTCTGCTTCTCATGAACTGGGAGTTTATTCCAAGGGAGCAGCAATCTCTGGGAGACATATCTGTCTCTGCAACATGTTCTGTTTATGTGCTAGGTTGAGATCCCTGGAGCAAGTGACTCTCGTTCCATTTGTTTGCGTATGTGCAGCACTTCCACTAGAGCAGGGTCAGAAACTGCTCTGTAGGCCATTCACAAGTCACCTCTCAGCAGCCTGTAGGGTACAGAGTACAGTGACAGGGCTTTTGTCTTTCCATTTAGGTCATGTTTTTAAGGCCCTGAATTTTCTTGCTGAGAAATCTCTGTGGTCTCTCCAGTTGTTGCAGGTGTCTGGTGAGGTACATGCAAAAGGGAGCATTGTACTCTATTAGTGGTCTGATGAGGGTCGAGTACAGAGGAGTTATAACATCCTTAGTCTTGGATGTGATGCCCTTACTTTTGAGATGCACAATGTAGAAGGCTTTACCTACCACTGTGGACATGTGGTGATTGAAGTTTAGGTTGCTATCAAACCTTGCTCTCAAATCTTGCACTACTGGGTTTGAGCTTAGGGGGTGCTGTCCATATTGTAATTTGCAGGGACTTCCTTTTTGCCAAAGGGGAGAATAATGCACTTTTTTGAGTTTATATGTAATCTGTGGCTTTGGCACCAATCATTTTTCTGTGTTAGCCCCTTTTGTAATATGTTAACATCATTGAGAGACTCAATGATTGTGCCTAGTCTGCAATCATCAGCAAGCTTGGTAAGCCACAGGCCATCTATTTTTGCCTGGACTTCCAAGAAATATATTCCAAACAGTAGAGGGCCCAACACAGATCCCTGTGGTACACTACTGGCAACTGGTCTACTGGTAGAGGTGGAATACCCAACTTTGACAGTATGCATTCTGTCAGTGAGCAAGTTGGCTACCCATTTTGTGATGTATTTGTTAATCCAAATCTAGAAGAGTTTCTCAATGATACCTGAGTGGGGAATTCTATTGAAAGCCTTGACCAAGTCAAGATAGGTGGTATGTACTGTTTTAAGGATTTTGCACAGAGTCATTTTTTCAGTTGTTGTGCCTGGTGCCTGCTGCCTGCCGAAAAGCATCCTTTTCAGAACAGCTGTTCAATGTATTTTAAAACAAAGTTTCAAGAGAAGTTTGCCTTTGGGACATTTTGGTTACCAAGCTAACAACAATGACAGCATAAATATGGAAATTAAAACTAATTCACTAATTTCCTGACAAGAGAAATCACAGCGAATAGAGACCTGGTATAACTGTAAAATGCCATAGATATAATTGCTTTACTCCACTGAGAGCCCACATTGTGTAATAGCATGGCGTTTCTAACCAGCAAATTATCTTAAAGACTTCCTTAATATGCAGAAGTCTGTTTTAATGCATCATATGATTGTGGAAGGCTGTTTTAATTCATTGTGTTTGTGGTCTGTGTATTGCTTATGTTTATGGTATAAGTACCTTTTAAGGAGAACACTGAAGCATTGTTGACAATTAAGTAAGGTGGGTATATAAAGAGAGAGTTGGATAACCCAAACTAGAATGTGAAACCAAGGAAATCCAGAAGAATCTGTACTGTGAAGCACAAACTGGACAAAATGGATTTTCTTCTAGGAGTACCTACCAGTGGAAGGCCTGATGTTTTATTGAGTGGAGGTTGACTAGAAAAAGAGATTTCATTTTATTCTGTTCAGAAACTGAGATGTTAAACGTACTGTTCAAACATTTTTCTGTTAGACCACAGACACTGTCTGTGTTGGCAAACATTAACTTCCATATAATGTTGTTGTTTGTCTTTCGGCTTTTTCCCGGTAAGGCGTCGCCACAGCGGAACTCCGGTCAGCTAATGATTAGCAGTAGATTTTTACAAAACACAGAGGTGCCAGCTCGACACCCAATGAAGGCACGCCCATTTACACATGCATGTCTTTCAAACGCTACCCAACTGCGGGGAGGACATGCAGACTCCACACAGAATGCACTCCCAAGCCAAGCCGAGAATCGAATGGGAGAACCTCTTGCTGTGAGCTAAGAATGCTACCGCCGTACCACCGCGGCCTTGCATTAACTTCCATACAATAAAACTGCTTTTATAAAAGAGAGAGTCATGTGTGATCTGCTTAAACAAGCACACTGGAGGAGAATATGGGCAGCAAACTGCAACTTTTTTTTTCCCCTGACACCCTGACTCAGTCTCTTGCTGTCATGTAAAAGGCATCCCCGAGTAGAAAGACTCTACTGGTCTGGAGTGCTGAAAATAAAACATTTTTTTTAATATTAAGAACTGTCTTGAAACCCACCATAAAACCTCTAATCGCTTACTTTCCAGGAACTGCTACTGTCAGGAGACAGAGGAAAGAGAGAAAGTACCCACTTACAGTTCCTGTATTGTTAGTGAGGCTTGCCTGCTGCCAGTTTGTGTCTCTGAGGGGCCATGTCTACTGCCTACAATATGTGAGTGAAACCTGCCTGACTGTACATAACAGATGAGTTGCCTATTATGGAAAAACTCCTACACAAATTCATTGCCACTGCTGAGGCAGTGATAGCACTTCTCACATCCATAGCATCAGAGAGAGCTATCTCCTCACTGAAGATGCTAAGTTAGGTAAACAATCTGGATTTTTACCTTATGAGTAGTTTGTCAGACAGGAAGGATATTTCCCAAGCTGACTTGTCTCAAATATTCTTGACGAAATTAGGGTGGCATTCTCCCTGTGCTTTTATAGATGTTAAAAAAGCAAACTTCTGAGAATATGAAAATCCAAAGAATGTTTGGTTGTGTGAACTGAGGTGACAGCAGAGACCCAGTCTCATTAGTCTTGAGTGGACTTTTTGTAAAACTAGAATGGTGAGTCTCAGTTATACAAACTGAAACACATAGGAATAGATTCTGTAAAGTTCACAAAAGCTGTTTGCAGACAACGCAACGCACTGAAGGAAGACTTCAGTGCACCTGCTGCAGACATGACTCCAGAAAACTTGCTGAAGGAAGACCAACTATTTAAGTATTCAGTGTAGGGAAATTAGGGGTTCTGCACACACCAGTGCGATTCCAAAACAGACACAACGCCACTCAAATGTGACAAAGACTTCCACCGATTGCATTTCTGAAATTCTTGGCGCATACATTACAGACCTCAAGGAATTCACACGAATACTATGGTTTACGGCAAATTCTGTAGCAAAACTGCAAAAATAAACATATAACAATGCAACCTGCTGCTAATATACTGCAACAGGCATGTCAGGCAGCACTGATGCAAGCTATAGATGAGGTTATGCCTGTAAATCATTCGAAGGCCGTCAGCTAGAGTAAGAGCAAAGCTACAACTAAACTAGTTGTGAAACCAGGAAATAATTGACAGATACTGATTAGACAGACTGATGTTGCAGGCTGCCTGCAACATTTATGCCCCATACATGTCTATGCAGACCCTGTGAGGAATCCCCCATCCCCCTTGAAACCAAAGTGTGTCTGATGCTGGGTATACCCTCATCTGGGACATTCCAGAGACACATGGGGGTGCTGCAAGAGTATCATAGACAGCTGCCAGTCATATCCTGGCAAAGTTCCCTGAAGCAATGTGCAGCAAGGTGGATTACTACATACATTTCCCATCCACACCCATGGAGAGGAGAAATGTATTGCACCAGTTCTACAACATTGCAAACTTCCTCCATGTACTTGGTGCAATAGATTGCATACACAGACCTGTCAAGACACCAGTTCATCCAGAAGCAGACAGATACATACGCATAAAGGGATGGCCATTCATCAGCTGCAAAGTTGTGTGTGCAGCAGATGGCAGCATAACAAACATCACTGCAACACACTCTGGAAATGTCTATGATGCTGCCATTTGGAGGGAAAGTGGACTCAGGGCTGCATTCCAGCACAGTAATATTCTAGAGGGATTGCTTCTGGGTAAGTACAGGAACACAGCTAGGATGTTAGTTAAGGACCCCCTCTAGCAATATACAGTCTGAACAAAAGTGTTTTTACTTCCCACAACAGGTGACTGTGGTTCCCTTTTTGAGCTGTGGCTAATGGCCCATACTGTAAACCATCCAACCCTGCACAGGAGGCCTACAGTGGAGCACATGCAACACCACAGAGTGCATGTTTGGTGGATGAAAGCTATGTTCTGTTGTCTGAACACATCTGGAGGTGCCCTGCAATACAAACCTGATAAGGCAGCACGAATGATAACAGTGTGTGCCATGCTGCACAATATGCTAACCTGGACAGATGACAGTTTTCCAGCTGGAGATGTGTGTGAACTACCCCACGAACCACAACTGTCTGAACAGGACATGCCACATGTATCAGAGGAGGAGCAGGAGAACATACAAGGCAGAAGTCACAGGTGTAGCCAATGTAGGGTGTGTCCACAAGTGCAGGCCCAGGCAACATGGCATCGCCTGACTCAGCCATTTGAGTCTTGGCAACCAACATGTACAGAAGTCACAGACTGAACATTAATGTTCAAACGTTGTCCCACAACAGCAACACACATTGCATGTAATAGAAAATACCCACTAGATGTACACCCTAAACATCACACAAAACATAAGTATAACATATTCCAACATGAACATATGCAAATGTGTCAAAAATAAAAGCATCAATTCAGGGCAAAACCAACACAGGTATGTATACACACTCAGTTTCTTTTATCACAGTATGTTAAACAATAAGGGATGCACATCAGTTCTACATTGACATATCTGTACAACAGCATAACATGAAAATGGAGAAATCATGCACATCATGCAGACATTTTTATTTCAGAAACATATATCACAGTACAGTGGTGCTGAAATAATATGCGACAGCTATGTATACTGCATTGTTGGACACAGTCTAACACAGTTTTGGTCAATCTTATGGATGTCTCACACCATAGTCCACCCTGCCATGACCAAGTACAGATACATTCAGACCCATTGGCTCCCCAGAGTAAATGGATGGAGGTATGCACCATGTTCAGATGAAGGAGCATGACTGGGAGTTGACGGCCTTGTGACTGGTGAGATCTCCGTAGATGTACAAACAGTTGACATCTGTGCAGGTTGGACCATGGACAGGCATTCCTGATGGCCAATGATAGTTCTGCAGACAGGTGGCCTGCCTCTCATAGGTTGCTATCTGCTTTGCATAGTCATGGAACACAAAATCCTGTTTATAGTACAACACTGTTGCAGTACTGTAAAGGTGAGGTTTGCCACTCACTATGCCATATATATCAGACTTATTCTGAACATCCAGAGCAGTCATAATCTCACCATGTCTACACTCTTGTCCTTCATGCAGGACATGTAGCCTGTGTGTCACATAATCTGTGGCACAGGCAAGTGCACGGACATCTGAATGATGAAGTAGCTGTGCCTATTCATTTTCCTGCAGCAGGAAGTGGACCCAGTCACACTTTACCATGTCCAACATCTGCTTGCTTGTGTCTACAGTGATGTCCTGAGGCTGGTATGTTGTGTGGCTCCACCAGCAGCAGTGCCCCCAACTGTGATGTGTTGATCAATGACCTCACTCTGTTTAATATCCACTGTGTCTTCATCCTCTGAATGCATCTAGAATTGAACCTCCACATTTGAGGATACATTCAGTTCAACACCCATATCAACTTCACAGACAGATTCTCCAAACAACTCAAGGTCCTCTTTGCCAGGGGTCATGTTAACGTGCTGAGACACATCATAAACAACATCACAGTCACTGGATGGGCTGCTGGATGAGAAAGACAGTTGATGCGCTACAAGATACAAATGCACAGATCAGGAAAATAAGTCTAAAGCACATGATGAATGTAAAAGACAATTAGCATATATATTTCACTGCAATGTTACAAATACTGCTGACTTTACTGGCAGGATACTGTATGTATGTTCCACAGACTGTACATCCCATAACTATATAATCTATTAACATGGCCAACATACATGACATATGTGACGCATAAAAATATAACAACATACCTGGAAAATACTCATGGGATTTTGTTGTTGACCCACTTTACTGAACTTCAAGTAGTGTAGGGAAAAAAGACATTACGGATCACATCAATCACAACATTTACCAAATTAATACACTTAAAAAATACTGAGTATGTGACATACACATACCACTCGTATGTGCACTTCAGGACTCCTGCTGTGTAGAGATTGTGGTTTGTACTGTGGATCCTGCAGTTTGAAAGTAAAGGGGAAGGCAGCACAGTCGTGTAGTTATCAAAACTAATACTGACAACATCACATATACAATACAGTAATATGGGCTGCAAACACTCATATGATGGATGTTGCAACCGTACACTAGAAGGGCCTGTACTGGGAAGTATTGACAAATATGACAGTCATCATGTGTACTAAACATTGTTGAAATCTCTAGCAATGTCACTGAAAGTTACTTGGTCTTCCTGTACTTGATAATGCATGGCTTGCCTCTCTACTGGATGTACCTGTAGTGTACAATGTTATGGAGAAAATATAACAGTAAAAGGGAATGCCATTAAATGAGGTGTAGACACTAACAGGATAGCGTGCACAGCAACAGTATATAGACACTCACCTATTGCTCCCTGCTGTAGGTCTGAAGTAGCTGGACCTTTAAATATTAGTGCAATAAACATTACAACTGTTGTTTGCACTGCTCTGCCTGTAACTCAGATCTACCAATACATGTAATTATACTTACATTTGTCACCTCACTTTGTGAGGACGTAGATTCACAACTCAACTCTGCTGTTGTAAACCAAACACAGAAGTACATCAATGTGCATGCTAAAGTAATATGTAGTGAGTGTCAAAATACTCATCCATGTATTGAACATGGATACATACATGTGCATCCTGGAACCCCAGCTTCAATCCCACCATCAGGGATTTGTTGATTCCCTCTTGTTCTATGCATTGATGCCAAAAAATTTTTGATGTCATCAGGTAGAGTCAGTGGTGTTCCACCACTGGCAGCATCACTCGACCTCTCATAACATGTGACTGTTTGTTGCATGAAGAATCATGTGCAAGCAATGACATCTACAGGCCTAATGTTTTTGGTTGTGGCCTTTAACTGCATTGATCATGTTGGTGAAGTCCATTCAGATTTAATTTCTTCACACAGTATGCCCTGAAAGGCCTAGGAGTCTCCTCCCATATTGATGAACAGCATCAACTATGATGTCATTTTTTTGGGGGGGTGTCACCCCTAGGATGGTTGGTCATCTGAAAACCATTGATATGCACATGATAATAATCATGGTTGAGCACATTTACATATTTGATTCTGTGAACAGCATATGTCAAAATGAACACTATGCATTCATGTGCCATGCAAAGATCTGTGTAACACTGTCTGTGATAAATTCTAACAATACATGTACAATGTATCAACAATGCCTTCATACAACATCCGTAAAATCAGCATAACTTGTAATATCTGTCCAGAATTCCGGATTGTATGTAAACACTGCAGACAAAGCTCAAAGCAGTAATACAGAATAATGTTTTTTTCTATACACATCACAATAGGTTCCAAGGTTCATAGGCTGTGACAAGGGTATTGGCCTGATGGTGCTTATAAATGTAGGCGATACATCACTATATAATATGCAATGGCAGATATTATACATGGTCATGATTCTTACAGAAAGGACCACCAATGTCCAGCATAGAATCAGCAGTGATCCATAGCAGATAACATTTTCACATCCAGTCAGCCAGTCTGTGCTCAAACCGGTTAATGGATGTGCTCTGCTTGACAGATATTGGAAGCCTAAGGCAGATGACTGACAACTTTTGAGGCATGTATGTGTCTACCCAGCATGTCCTATGTATATCATACTGTACATTGAGGTCCCTGGAACAGGTAGCTGTAGTCCCATATGATTTAAAGATGTGCAGCATATTTATCCCATTTAGGCCAAAGACAGCCATGTAATGCATATGTATTCTGCCTCAAGGCTATACATATATGATACTGAGTATACTGACAGTTACTTCTTTCTGACCACAGAAGACATATGTTGGAGAACCTCTAATGTTTTATTACTAAGAGGTATCTGAGGTCTGTCAACTTCCCGTAAGTGTCTGGGACAATACTTATCAAAGGAAGGTTTATAGACATTAATAGGGCTGATGATGGATGGGTATAGAGGATTAATAAAATTAATTGTTCTCGATGTAATGCCTTTGCTAATGGGATGTAAGATGTAGAATGCCTTCCCCACACAGTACACACATTTTGCAGTCAACGTGTTCTAAGACGCATTGATGCAGGATTTGGGAATACTGCACTTTGGGTTATTTATAAATAAGCAGGAATATTTATTAAGAAAGGGCATGGTGATGCATGTTTGTGCAGTTGTTATAACACCCATGGCTTTTTCAGCAGTCATTAGTGGCACAAAGATATATTGCCACACATCCTCTGCTTTTTTTGTTTTGGCCTTTTGACAAGTATATGGCAAACAAGAGGGGAGACAGCAGTGACACATCTGTAACCACTCAGGTGACAGGTCTGCTGCTTGAGGTGAAGTTTCCCATTTTGACTGAGGATGGTTTGTCTGTGATATAATTTGCAACCCACCTGTTAAAAGAAGGTGTGATATTCACTTTGATTAGTTTCTCATTGAGACCAAATGTTGGATTGCGTTGAAGGGCCTGGCCAAGGGAGGATGGGAAGAGTGCACAGTCTTGTATATGTCTCTGCTCACAGTCTTGATTTCCCACAGGTTTTGCAAACACAAACTACCCATGGGAATAGCTAACTGGAACAGATCTACTTTTTGGAGGTCACCCATGTCCTTTGAGGTGTATGCAGATTGTTTCCATTGCCTTAAAAGGAAGGGTGAATACAGTTATGTTACTATAATTCCAGTTGTATGTTGCCTATCCTCCATTGTTTGGGTGGGAAATGGTTGCTGTATCCATTCAGTGTGGATAACAGCAGTACTCAGACCGTGGTTGAATATGGTGCCTAGTGGAGTAGCTTATTGTTGCAGCACATGATGAACTCAGCCCAGAATGTCATCTGTTCCCATGGAGACTGTGTTCCTAGACTTGTAGAGAGCAGGGATAACTTTGTCTTTGTAGGTACCACAGATTGGAGGTGATGATGTACAAATGTAGTAAGCTTGGTGTTGGGAGTAGGGACACTTTCCGGCCACTTGTGTCTGCTAGCAGGTTTGGAATTTACAGTGTGTCAGTGTGTGCAATACCATTCAGAATAAGGTCAAAATACATCTGAGTGATATATATATCGGCTTGCAGTTGTAAATGAAGACAGGCTTATGGTTATCCCTGGATATGTGTCATAAATTAATAGCATAGGTGCTGTATGTGGGGCTTTCATTGTGTCTTATTTGTTGGGGTAAACTAAGGACAGTAGCCTTCCAGGACTGTTTTGTACATGTTGTATTTGTAAACAGCAGATTCTGTCACTTACTGTAGAATGTAGTAATGACAGACCTGCACCAGTATGCATTGCATTGCGTGGCAGATCTGTCTCTGAACATATCAGGCACAGCTGTGTGTATATATTTGTGTAGATGTGTAGACAGGACATCAGGGTGTAACTTACCACAGCTGTCAATGTCCTTTGTGGAAAGCTGAGCTTGGAGATTGATTATACCACACCCTAGGAGGATGCAGTTAAATTGGATGATGGTTTTGATTCTGAGTCCTCTTTTGGGGAGTTCATTAGGAAGTCCAAATTCTACACATACTGTTTTATGGTTAGATTAATGGTGCAGGTACTACATATGTGCCACTACATTGTTAACTCATATTGTTGAGTTACATCTCTGGTATATTACAGAGCCTTGTGGTGTGTGTTCTCTTTCATCCATGGCATTTCAGTTTGCAAAATCCACTTATGTTTGTGCAAGTGGGTTTCTTCTCCTATAATTATCTATGTGAGGCATTATATGCACTGTGTAAAAAATCATGTCAACTAGTCTTGCAGGGGGTACAGTGGGAGTCTGATAGGTGAGGATGGGAGGTTTGAACCTGGTATCTGTATAGAGAATGCTAAAAGGAGTGGTATGATCTGAGTGGTATTTTCAGGGACTAACATATGGTGTGTACATTTGGAGATCCTTCTTAAGGTGGATCTATAGTTTTGTAATTGATCAGTAGGTGTTTTAATTGCTGCTTGTTCTGCAACAGAAGGTATGACAGCTAGTTAGAGCTGTTGAGGATCTGCTCTGCTACACAGCAGCAGCTGATAGTATTGGAAAATAAGTATATTGTCATTTCTGTACATATGAGGGCAAAGTGTTAAGGCATCTGCACATAAACCACAACAGAGCAGGTAATACAAGGAAACACTGTTAAAGTTCACATGGGGTCCAGAAACAGTAACCTTCAAACAGATACTGCTACTGTATACACTTGCCACAAGTGAAGAGGTGTGATTTCTAAAAAACATATTTCATCCTAATCTTCTTATTCTTTTGGCTACTACCATGATGGGTTGCCACGGCACATCATCTGCTTCCAGTTCCTCTTTTCCTCCGCATCTTGTTCTGTCAGACCAACCAACTGCATATCCTCAGTCACCACATCCATGAACCTTATCTTAGGCCTTCCTGTTTTTTTTTCTCACCTGCCAGCTCCATCCTTCTCCAAATATACACAGCATCCCTCCTAAGTACATGTCCAAAGAAATACAATATCACCTCTCTGGCCTTGTCTCCAAGACGTACAACCATTGGCTCTAATATGCTGATTAGTAATGCTGTCCATCCTCAGCACACCCAATGCAAATCCTAACATCTGGAACTCTGCCAGCTCCTGTTATGACTCCTGTATTTTTGTCAGTGGCACCATCTCCAAACAATATAACACAGCTGTTCTCATTGCAATCTTGTAGATGTTCCCCTTCAGTGTTACTGGTACCCATCTGTCACCAATTAATCCTGACACTCTTCTATACCCACTCCACCCTGCATGCACTTTCTTCACCTCACTTCCATACTCACTGTTACTGTGAACTTTTTTTCCCAAGTACTTAAAATCACCTTCACCAACTGTACTTCCTGCAGTCTCACCATTCCTCTACCCTCCCTGTCATTCACAGACATATATTCTGTGTTAGTCTTTATGCTATTATTTACTTTCCTCTGTATAGTGTAACTCCACCTCATCATGGTCTCCTAAACATGTTGTCTGATCACAATATGATCTGCAAACATAAGTCCATGAGGACCCCTGTGTGATCTCCTGTGTCAACCTGTCCATCAACATTGCAAAGAGATATCATGATGCTTGTGAACTGCATAAAAGGAATGTCACTGCTGTCTGTCTTATATTGCATGAGGTGACATCTACCTATCTGTCAGGCCATTGTGTGCCCATGGCCTGTTGTGAGCAATATATACAAATATAAAAGACATGCTATTTTCCAAGGCAATGTTGTGACACACTCCCACTATTCTTTATGGAGACAGACACACACATCAAGTTGATTGCAGGGAGATTAGAACCCCTACTTATCTAAGCTTATAAAATGCAAAATATGGTACTTACTACATGCACCACAGCACAAGTCTGATTCTAACATGACTGAATGTGAACTTATAGTAGATGACATCATCAAGGGATGTAAGGAACACCAGCGTGGGAGTCTTGCATAGGCACATCGCTCCTTAGTGTCATCTGAGTCTAGTACACTAACAGAAGTATACTGTTTAGAATCCATAGCTGTGTAACATCACAAGTCCCTTATAGAGCCTATTTGGTTGGTTGTTGCAAAGGTTATGCATTGCTGCACTCTGCTCCAAGTCGGTGCACAGAGCAAAATACTTCACACTGCAGCAAGAGTTGTAAATATTGGTAATCACATACTAAGCAGGTGAATGTCATTTAAAGTAGCCAATGCAAGATAGTGTTCCTAATTAAGAAATGTATAAAGTATGCATACAGACTGTCGTGTCTTGGCTTTTCCCAGTTAGGGGTCACCACAGTGGAACTCTGGGCTGCTAATGATTGGCAGTAGATTTTTACATGCCAAGTTGCCAGCCCTGACGAACAACCTTCAACGAATGTATGCCCATTCACGCATGTCTCCACTCAGAAGACACTCTAGCTGAGAATCGAACAGGACGATGTCTTACTGTGAGGTGACAATGCTACCACAGCACCATCACCACTCTCTTTAATAATAAAGTATTATATTAAACACCCTCATTGTTGGAAGACCACAAGGATAAGTTAAATGTTCACGTAAACAGCCTAAAGTCAATGAGGGTATCTGGGATCATTGCTCTTTTACTGGAAACAAAGGTATTACCCTTTTCAAACAAATCAGCATCACATTGATATATTTAACAATCAGTATAGTTAAAAATGTTGAGATTTTCACTTTCATTGTAAATAATATCAACATTATTTATTGTATGTTTCCCATTCGCCTGCCCCTACCCCTCCTGTTCAGTCCATGTACCACTGTTCAAATGTTTCACCCATTGAATCTCTGTAGATTTTAGGGCATCTGTTTCTGTAGTCTCTCAGATCTATGAACAGGGGGTTGGTCTAAAAGGGCTCCATTATGTTCATGTTTAATATCACCCTGGGAATCAAAGTCCAAGGGATCATTGTAATTAACAATAAATGATTCACCATTGGAGTTCTTGTGAGTAGGATAAGCCCATTTTCTCTCATATATGTTTTTATCTCATTTCAACATTTTTTCTTTCTTGTTTTAATATCTTCCCATACTGGTGTAATATTACCAAATTGAAAGAACCTTTAAAGAAGGACATACAATCATACCTATGACATTAAAAGGCAAAATCAAAATAATGCATTGGGACAGACTCCTTAATGTTCAGAGAAACTATAACATTTCCAGAAGATCAGCACAAATGTTGCAGATAAGCCTATAATCTGCAAATATTCCTCAATTAACTTAGAATACGTCATCAAAGAAACAGAATTGATCATCACTGGCTCATTGTCCAGCAGTCAGAGTCACTCTCTAACTCACAAAAAGCATCTCATAAACCATGATTTGCAGTAATAAAGCTGCTGAAATTACAAGCCCAATGCAAGTTTCAGGACTTTTAAAGTAACACATACCTACAACAATCCATCCAGTAGGTCCACAAACAACTACAGGTGTCTCCTTAAGTGATGGACTAATAAAATACATTCCTCAGGAAATAGAATAAATGAAGGAATCTGTAAAATTTCTGATAAAAATAATAATAAAAGGGAATGGCAATCACAGCCACATCACCAGGGCTAAGACTAGCTAAGAATGGGTGCAAGACATGTGTGGGGAACACAAGTAATGCACACACCCATGGAAATAGGGATATGGAAAACAGATGTAGGGTATGTTTGATGAAGAGGGGCACACAAGAGGTATGCTAGAATAGGAAAATCTGAGGAACAGTCAGAGGGGCATGGTCAAATTTATATATTTATTTATTTATTTTTGTTGGGCATACAGCCCATTTTTATTTATCTGGGGGAAGGAAAAGAAAACAGTGAAATAGGAGGAGAAGAGCAAAGTAAGGGGTATACACATATAACAAGTATCGCGATAGATGATAGACAAAGATCAGAAATAAACATAAGGGAAAGGTAAGTTATGCAGAGAGCACACTGTACAACATGGGCAAAAGAAAGTTGATAAATAGGGTAGAGATGCATACCAGCCATGGTGACATACAAAAATACATATGTACGTACACACTATGACATTATGACATGTTGCAAACTGTGTGACAGTCATACCTGAATGTGTATGACTGATGGCAGTTGCCTGTTGTAGGGGGATAAATAGGGATCACAGTACACATTGTATATTGAATTTAATTCCCAAGTAGTCTGTCAGCAGTGCAAGTATAAGCCAAGCAATAGCATGGATAAGGAAATGCAGCCCTTGAAATGCTGGAGATGACAAGTGGAGCACAGAATAGAACCTTTGACCATGCATGTGAAAGGCAAACAAGAAAGCACAGTGCCAAACAGCAGCACTATGGCAAAACAGCAGACTGGTTGCTCCTTATACAAATAGATGTACACACCACAAACAGATGTGTAATGGAATGCATATGTCACAGGCATATGCTATGTCATAGGCAACACACAGGTGTAGATATATATGTGTTCTGTTTATTGGCCTAACAGGAATCTATCAGAAAGCAAAGCCAAT